>NC_044031.1:330910426-331247426 GCF_901765095.1 Microcaecilia unicolor | reverse complement strand
TTGGGAATGTGCATAGCAAAAGTGTTTGTATTATGTCCAGTAGAAAAGGAAATTCATTACTGTTTAAATATTTTTATTTCTAATTTATGATCCCTTGTTTTGTTTTTTGGTGAGGGTCTGTTGGTGTGATAGTAATGGCAGGTGGGAAAAATCAGAGGGGAGACAGGGAGGAGAGGATATCAGAGATGGGGGGCCCTCCTTTATTTTTTGACCTGTGCCCTAGCATATCTAACATGTGAAATACTTCTGATCCGGGCATCCACAATGGTATTTTTAAACATTGTCCATGCCTGATTCAAAGTCCTAACCTTTGTGGCTGATCCGTTTGTCTTCTTTTTAACCATTTTCCTTAAGTTATCATAGTTGCCCTTTTGAAAACTGAATGTTGCTATAGTTGATTTCCTTAGTGACTTCACTCCAGATATCTGTTCAAAATTTGATTATGCTATGATCACTGTTTCCCAGCAGACCCAACATCATTACCTCTGGTACTATGCCCTGCATTCCACTAAGGACTAGATATAAAATAGATCCCCCTCTTGTTAGTTTTTGGACCAGTTGCTCCAAGAAGCAGTCATTTATTACATCTATTAACTTTACCTCCCTAATGCTCCCTGATGTAAAATTTATCCAGTCAATACTGGGATAATTGGATTTCCTGAAGTGTTTAGAGTTTTGGTTTTGACTCCATTCTCCCCTCCTTTATACCTCTTGGTAATTAAAATGACCCATTATTACACTGTTTCACAACTTGCCATCTTTCCTAATTTCTGTAAGCATTTCTTCATATATCTGTTTGTTCTGTCTTGGCAGACGGTAGTACAACCCTACCAGTATATTCCTTCCCTTCACACATGGAATTTCTAAGGATTCTATGCTGCTAGAATGTTTATTTTTTAAATCAATTCCCTGTTTAGCATATAGCACAACCCCCCCCCCCCTCCAATTTAATCCACTCTATTATTGTGATATAATCTGAACCCTGTTAACACAGTGTCCCATTGATTGTCCTCCTTCCACCAGGTCTCTGAGATGCCTATTAAATCTACCTCTGCACTTAGTGCTATATAATCTAATTCTCCCATCTTATTTTTTAGGCTTCTAGGCATTTTGTTTACTCGTTCCAAAAGTACAAAGACTAGGGGATACTCAAGGAAGTTATATGGAAATATTTGTAAAACAAATACAGTGATTTTTTTGTAGAAAAAAAGGTGCCGGTACTCATTATGGGCGGGGTCACCACATATGGCTCCACCCCTATGATAGCCACACCTACATTAACCACACCCCTATACCAGCCATGGCGCATATAAACAGACATCATTGAAAATATTACAGTACTATAGGAGAAAAAAATAACGTGATTTGCTAAGTAGTAGTAGTAGTATACCCAGTGCAAAATAAGACAGCCAATGTAAATTCTCAAATTGGACATATTACAAACACTAAAATGAAAATAAAATGATTTTTTTCTACCTTTGTTGTCTGGTGACTGTTTTTCTTTCCATATTGGTCCCAGTCTGTGATTCTCCTTTCCTTTGTTTTCGCTTAACTCTTCTGTGCCATTTGTCATTTTTGTCTCCTTTTTCTTTGCTTTCTTCAATATTTTTCAGGCTCTCTCTCTGTCCAGATTTAATTCATTCTTACTATCCATTCTTTAATTTCCTTCATCTACCTGTGGCTTTTCATCTTTTCCTCACCCTTGTTCTCCCCATGCCCCTTCCTCTTATTCTCCAGTCTTTCTCTATTCCCCTTTTCCATCCAGCAGCTCTGCTTTCTCTCCCCATCCTTCCAGTGTCTCCCCTATTTCTTTCTGCATTCTTCCATCCAGCGTCTTCCCTCTCTCTCTCCCCATCCTTCCATCTGTTTTTCCCTCTCTCTCTCTCCCCATCCTTCCACCTGTTTTCCCTCTCTCTTTCCTCATCCTTCCATCTGTTTTTCCCTCTCTCCCAATCCTTCCATCTGTGTTTTTCCCTCTCTCTCCCCATCCTTCCATCTGTTTTTCCCTCTCTCTCCCCAATCCTTCCATCTGTTTTTCCCTCTCTCTCCCCAATCCTTCCCTCTGTTGTTTTCCCTCTTTCTCTCACTCCCCAATCCTTCCCTCTGTTGGTTTCCCTCTCTCTCTCTCCCCAATCCTTCCCTCTGTTGGTTTCCCTCTTTCTCTCTCTCCCCAATCCTTCCCTCTTTCTCCAATCCTTCCCTCTGTTGGTTTCCCTCTTTCTCTCTCTCCCCAATCCTTCCCTCTGTTGGTTTCCCTCTTTCTCCAATCCTTCCCTCTGTTGGTTTCCCTCTTTCTCTCTCCCCCCAATCCTTCCCTCTGTTGTTTTCCCTCTTTCTCCAATCCTTCCCTCTGTTGGTTTCCCTCTTTCTCTCTCTCCCCAATCCTTCCCTCTGTTGGTTTCCCTCTTTCTCTCTCTCCCCAATCCTTCCCTCTGTTGGTTTCCCTCTCCCTGCCAAGTTTCCCGCGAACGGCGCGAAGTCGCGACGCACGCGGCACCAGCCCCTATTTCCGGCCGCTGCTGCTTCTCCTGTTGAGCAGCAGCGGCCGCTACACAAAGAAAAAGAAGATTTAAAAAAAAAACTTCAAACCTGGCTGAAACGCGGCACCCCGGCACTGTAGACAGCCATTAGGCATTGGCTGTTGCCCCGCAGCCGCTCCTCCTCTTGCCTCTACGTCACTGCCCCTGGAGGAAGACCCCGGAGGAGCGCAGTGACGTAGAGGCAAGAGGAGGAGCAGCTGCGGGGCAACAGCCAATGCCTAATGGCTGTCTACAGTGCCAGGGTGCCACGTTTCAGCCAGGTTTGAAGTTTTTTTAAAAATCTTTTTCTTTGTGTAGCGGCCGCTGCTGCTCAACAGGAGAAGCAGCAGCGGCCGGAAATGGGGGCTGGCACTGCGTCCGTCACGGGGCGGGGGGAGCAAAAAAAAAAAGGTGCCGGTACGGTTTTTTCCTTGCATCAACAAGCTGCTTAGAAATTGATGGGGATAATGTGCATCCTTTACTCTGTTCTCCCCTTAAACACTTCTGGCTTTCTTTCACCATTGTTGAAACCTCTTTATTGGGTTTCCCTAAATGCCCTATTGCAATAGTATCCTTCAAGGATACTATATATTGAGCCATGCGCCCCTGGGTGACTGTCGGCTTCCCTTCCTCCATTTTAGTTTAAAAGCTGCTCTCTCTCCTTTTTAAATGTTAGGGCCAGCAGCCTTGTTCCATCCTGGCACCTCTTTTCCCCTTTCAGAGCTGGCTCCCCCTTTCCCAGAATCTAAATCCCTAACCCCTGCACCATCATTTCAATCATGCATTGAGACTTCGGATCTCTGCTTGTCTCTTGGTCCTGCACATAGAATGGGGATCATTTCCAAAAATGCTACCCTGGAGGATCTAGATTTCAGCTTTTTACCTAAGAGCCTATATTTGGTTTCCAGAATCTCCCTCCCACAATTTTCTATATCATTGATACCTACATGTATCAAGACAGCTGGCTCCTCCCTATCACTATTTGAAATCCTATCTAGGTGATGTGTGAGGTCTGTCACCCTCATATCAGGCAAGTAAGTGACCAGTCAGTCCTTACGTCCACCAGTCACCCAGCTATTTACATGCCTAATGATCGAATCACCAACTACATCAGTTATCCTAACCCCTCCTGGTATGAGAGAATATTGCATCCCCTGTTGCACTGGTACTGGCTACATGAATACTTCCTACTTCCCAAGGGTGATGCTCTCCTTTTAGGAGACCTCCCTCCTTCAAGGCAGCACAGGAGCTGCCAGACTGGAGGTGTGACTTCTCTACAATGTCCCTTTAGGTGTCCTCTATGTACTACTCTGTCTCCCACAGCTCCTCCAAGTCTGGTACTCTAGCCTCAAGAGAATGGAATCATTCTCTGAGAGCTAGGAGCTCTTTGCATTGAGCACACACATATAGGGGTCTTTTTAATAAGCCACGTAAGCACCTACGTGCACCCAATGTGTGTCAATTCAGAGTTACCACCCAGCGACCATGTGGCCCTGGCAGTAATTCCATATTTTACACATGTCCGCTATTTTATGGCACATAGCAAAAACCGCATGGCAATCTGCATTGTACACACTCTGACCATTAGCTCCCGGTTAACGCATGAGACCTTACTGCTAAGTGAATGGGTGGTGGTAAGATCTCAAACCCAAAATGGATGCGTGCCAATTTTGATTTTGCCGCACATCCTTTTTTACAGGCACGCTGAAAAATTGATCTGCGCACGTCCAAAACACATGTCTACACGAGTGCAGGCCATTTTTCATCATACATTTATAAAAGGACCCCATAATCTCTTGCCAATTGGGAAATAGTCATACATGTGACACTCAATGCAAAAAACTGGATAGCACCCCTCTCACTCCTAGACTGCTTTCTGCATCTTAGTATTATTAAATTGTTTAAAACTTCTTAAGCTACTAGGGATATTAGATTAATACAAAGAGCCTTAAGATTATATGGTATATTATGTGATTTATTTAGTATTTGCTTCTCAGAAAGTAATTAAGTGTAATTAAAACTGTGTAATGAAACTCCCTTCTTGATATCGTAATTAGAATAATTGACTATAAAATAAGACTATAAATTAAGAGATGTGCTAGGGGTGGGCAGTTATGAACTAGGAACTTCCAGTTAATTCTGTAGGTTATGGCAGAAAGTTTAAAACTATGAGAAAAAAGGGTTTTATACTATGGAGACTAGTTAATAAAGTTTTTTGGGTTTTTTTTATTCAAACTGTATTAATCAATAAACCTGCAATTCCTCTTTTATCCCCAATCTATGTCACTAAAGCACAGAGCAAATAATGTTCACTTACCCTGAGAAATATCCTCTTCTCTTAGAGCTTCTCAAAATATTCACTGAATATTTGCTGACACCTGCATAACTGCCAGCTTCTCCCCAGTGCTGACCCCTTTACTACCCATGATCTGCACACTTTTGGGGGGCCATTCAGAGCCGACAATCAACGGCACTGCAGATTTAAGTGTCTCTGAATATCAACGATTGGGTAATATCAGGTGATTTAAGCCAAAAGGAGCCTCTCCTGCCCACTTAAATCACTTTGAATATGGAGCCCAGAGTGTTTTACATAGTGTGGGCTCTATGCTGTAGAATTATTTGCCAGGAGAATTAAGAAGCATTTTTAGTTATTCTGTTTATTGAAAAGCTTTAAAAACCAAGATTTTCAAAAATAGTTTTAGGTAAACTGTTTCTTGACAGATTTTAAGATGTATATTATGTCAGATATTTTTTTAGATGTTAATATTGTCTTTTCTTTTTTGTTTGTTGCATGTAACAGTTTTTTGTGTTTTTATTATAGTTTTATTGTTTTTAAACCTGGTGGGTTTTAGTGGTATATCAAAACAGTAAATCAAAAACAATAATAAATCATCTTGTCAGCTTTGCAAGTATGTTCAGTGAATATTCCATAATACCAAATAAAAACCTAGGATTTGAGTCACAGACTAGCTTCCTGCTTTTCATTGACGATGACATAATCAAACGGGGCGCCCAAGTTTTCCTGAGGACGTCCTCACAGGACAGCCCCACGAAGGGGCGGGGAAACCTGTATTATCGAAACAAGATGGGCGGCCATCTTTCATTTCAATAATACGGTCAGGGACGCCCAAATCTCTGCATTTAGTTCGACCTTAGAGATGGTTGTCCCCGATTTTCAGCGATAATGGAAACCGAGGATGCCCATCTCAGAAACGACAAATCCAAGCCATTTGGTCGTGGGAGGAGCCAGCATTCGTAGTGCACTGGTTCCCCTGACATGCCAGGACACCAACCGGGCACCTTAGGGGGCACTGCAGTGGGCTTCAGAAAAAAGCTCCCAGGTGCATAGCTCCCTTACCTTGTGTGCTGAGCCCCCCAAAACCCACTCCCCACAACTATACAACACTACCATAGCCCTCAAGAATGAAGGGGGGGGGGGCACCTAGATGTGGGTATAGTGGGTTTGTGGTGGGTTTTGGAGGGCTCACATTTACCATCACAAGTGTAACAGGTGGGGGGATGGGCCTGGGTCCGCCTGCCTGAAGTGCACTGCAGTACCCACTAAAACTGCTCCAGGGACCTGCATACTGCTGTCATGGAGCTGGGTATGATATTTGAGGCTGGCATAGAGGCTGGAAAAAATATCAATTTTTTTAGGGTGGGAGGGGGTTAGTGACCACTGGGGGAGTAAGGAGAGGTCATTCCTGATTCCCTCTGGTGGTCATCTGGTCATTTAGGGCACATTTTTGTGGCTTGGTTGTAAAAAAAAAAAGGACCAAGTAAAGTTGGCCAAGTGTTCGTCAGGGACACCCTTCTTTTTTCCATTATTGGCTGAGGACGCCCATGTGTGAAGCACGCCCCGGTCCCGCCTTCGCTATGTTTCCGACACGCCCCCATCATCTTTGGTCGTCCCCACAATGGAAAGCAGTTGAGGACGCCCAAAATCGGCTTTTGATTATGCCGATTTGGGTGACCCTGGGAGGACGCCCATCTCCCGAATTGTGTTGAAAGATGGGCGCCCTTCTCTTTCGAAAATAAGCCTGATAGCATTCTCTTATTTTTGATTAAAGGTTAGTACATACTGTAGCCTATTTAGTAAACCAAATATTATAGCCCGCAAATTTTATAGAAGTTGCTAAAAATTGTGCATGCACCCAATATATTTATATAAATTAACTGTGTAACAAGCCAATTAGCACCGATAATTGAGATTTTAGCAAGGAATTATTGGTGCTAATTGGATTTAATTAAAATTTATGCACATAAATTTAGGCATGGGATCCAGGGGCGTAGCCACGGGTGGGCCTGGATGGGCCCAGGCCCAGCCAGTTTCCCTCCAGGCCCGCCCAGCCAACGTCTGCACCGCCCCGGGTGTCAGCAGTACTACTACTATCTTACAATCTAATAAGCAGGGGGGGAGGGGGGTGCTCTGCTGGCGCTGCAGTCCCCACCTGCCTACCAACTCCATGATCGATGAGGAGATGACCCTCGTCTTCCACCCGGCACTGAGCCTTAAAAAAAACCCGGAGAAACGCCTCGTGTCTGCTGTGCGCTGCTGTAAAGCAAGCAGCAAATAGCTTTGTCGCGTCGGCCCTTCCTTCACTGTGTTCCGCCCTCGAGGGAAGGAAGGGCCGATGCAACGAGACTATTTTCTGCTTGCTTTACAGCAGCGCACAGCAGACGCGAGGCTTTTCTCCGTTTTTTTTTAAAGCTCGGTGCCGGGTGGAAGACGAGGGTTGTCTGCTCGTCGATCATGGAGTTGGTAGGCAGGTGGGGACTGGATCGTGCAGGGGGGCTCAGATGGGGTGTCGGGGTGGGATGGGGTTCAGATTTATAGTATTTAACTTTTAAAGTTCATGGGGGGTGGAGAAGGGAAGAGGAAATGCATGCCCACCCAACCTACCCACTGGCCCACTCAAAAATTACATTCTGGCTACGCCACTGATGGGATCTGCATGTAAATTTTAAGCACGAGTCCAAAAAGTGAGCCGAGCCATGGGAAGATCATTGATAGATCAGGGGTATTCACACAATTTATATTCTTTGTTATAGAATAACAGAGATCCATGCCCAATTTAGACATAGGGATTTACACAAAGGTTTCATTAGTGTAAATGGTTGTAACTAAGAGCCCTGTTTATTAATTTATTTATTGATTGATTGCATTTGTATCCCACATTTTTCCACCGTATGGCAAGTTCAATGTGGCTTACATATTGCTAAAAAGGTGGTTACAAACTTTAGATTTGTAGAAGTCTAGTATATAATACAGAAGAAAGGCCCGTTAGCATTTTTAACGTGCCTACAATTAATGCATGCTCTGTGTAGGCACTTATAAGGATATTGTAGGCACGTACACTACTACTACTACTATTTAGCATTTCTATAGCGCTACAAGGCATACGCAGCGCTGCACAAACATAGAAGAAAGACAGTCCCTGCTCAAAGAGCTTACAATCTAATAGGTACACAGTTAATACACATACATGGTTAACACGTGTCAAAGATGCTAACGTGCCTATAACGTGGCTTAGTAAATAGGACCCTAAATGTAGTCACCGTTCTCAGCACTACTCACTATTCTATAATAGTGCCTAACTTTAAGCATAATTTATAGAATAGCACTAAGTGATTTTTTGGCACTGATTTTTTAGGCGCCATTTACAGAATTTAGTTCTGTTTATGCCATGAATTTATATTGTACCTGTTAGCCCACATTGATCACATGCTAATTTATAGTTCACACTACACTGTGAGCTGTTTGAAAAATTCTCTTATTTTTCCAGATTTGATATTATTAGATTATCTTAACCTATACCTAGATGTGTTGCAATTTATAATATTTTCAGAGTCTTTAAATTTGATTTTAGATCCTGGTTTGCCTACACATGAAAAAGACCACAAATTAGATTTTGTGGCCTATTCTAGGGGTTCAGAACACATGTTTCTGGATCACTTGCACTGGGAACCATTAATTTGGTCAGACCACTTTCTACTCTCGTTTTATTTTAAAACTTTTAATGTAAATTTAAATTCAGTCAGAGAAGATATAGTCAAACTGCAGAGAAGCAAGGTTGAACCATCTCAGTTTTAGGACTTGGTTTTGCCTAGATTGAAGGATTAATCCCATAACTATGAACTTTGTGGGATAATGTTATTAATAGTGTTCTTGAAGATAAGGCTTCTTTAAAAGTTAATAAAGTGAATAACCCTTGGTTTTATGAAGCCCTTGCAATTATAAAAAAAGATCTTATAGATGGTTGGACTGCATATGGTGGAGAACTAGGAATAGTTCAGCTTATGTCAATTGGAGAAGACAGGTAAAGGAATTTTAGTTCCGTGTAGCTCAAAGCAAAAATAGATTTTTTTTAGTTGAGAAATTAGTAACTCAGATAATTCTTCTAAAGCTCTTTTTAAAGTATTAGAGAATTTGACTAACACCAACAGTATACTAACAATTCCTAAATCTTTACACTGTGATATCCCCCTTCCCACTCAGGGTGACCTGGTTCTCAATATGCAAATCATATGCAGATTAGTGTGCTATCCCTTCTCACTCAGGGTGACCTGGTTTCCACTCAGCAAATTAAGCAGGTCTCACCAACTGCATATTTCTCAGGCAACTCTTTATTCCAGCCCCTGGGCACGCTTATTCTAGCTTAACACTTTATGCTTTCATAGATCTTCACACTGAGCCTCCCCACACAGATACATGGGCTCAGTACTACACCAATACTTTGGGGACTCTCAACCCCAGGCTTTGCAGCCTGCTTCTCTTAGTACTTCGGACACACAGTCCCTCTTTGAACACACAGTTCTTATAAGTACTGAGGACACACAGTCAAACACTAATGCTTTAGGGACTTCTTACCCCAGGATTTTCAGCCTGCTGATCTCCTTTGGACACCCAGTCCACCCCAAGTCCATAAGGTTAGCCAGTATCTTTCAGGGGCTCTCTCTTCTTCTGCTTCTAGCTCACCTCCCTCCTTTCACAACTCAGGTGGGGTATAAAGTGGTTAATTAGCTTCCCAGGACCCAGCCCCTAACCGCCTGCACCTGTGGACCACCCAGGGCTCTCCCCAGTCCTAGCGACCTCCACCTTCTTCTAGCACCCTCTAGTGGCCTACACCATATAGGACAGCCTCATACCTTCTCACAACACCTAAGGGGCCCTTTTACCAAGCTACGGTAAAAAGGGCCCTGCGTTAGCGGTGGGTGCTGTTTTTGCCTTGTACTGAGACCCTTTTTACTGCAGCAGGTAAAAAGGCAGAAAAAATACATGGCTATGCGTTAAGATTGCTCCTTCTGTGTGGCCACGTGGGGGAAGTACTTACCACCATCTATTGAGGTGGCAGTAAGGGCTCCCATGCTAACCTGGCAGTAACTGGGCAGTAATTACCGCCGGATAACCCCCTGTGGAAATATTTTTCAAATATTTCTGTTAGCACCAGGAATGCCATGTGCTAGGTTTGGAACTACTGCCAGCGCCCACATTGGGCCGTTGGTAGTTCTGGATTTCCGAGTGGTAAACCCACATTGGGCTTACTACTACTTAGTGAAAGGGCCCCTAAGGCAGAAGAATTAGCATAATTTTTTCAGGACAAAGTAAACAAGATTAGACAGTATTTTACCGTGTTTGTTTCCAATAACACTTGTAGCTTCATCTTTTAACTTACAAGTGGCTAATGGTCCTGTAGAGAGAATATGGGGAAGTTTTGAGAGGGTCTCTGCAGAAACAGTTAAGAAATATTTATCTAGGCTTTCAAAGAAATAATGTTTTTTTTACATTTTTGCCCATCGTATTTGATTAACTACTGTGTGTTAAATTGGTTGACTGAATTTGTCAATGAAAAACTACAGTTAGGTTGCTATCCTGAATCCCTACTAGAAATCATGACCCCTTACCAAAATCCACAGGTGCAGATTTGACAAAGGTAGAAAATTATTGTCCTGTTGTGAGCATGCCATGGATAGCTAAACTACTAGAGTTCTCAGTATATAACATAAGAATGGCCATACTGGGTCATACCAATGGTCCAACTTACCCAGTATCCTGTTTCCAACAGTTGCAAATCCAGGTCACAATTACCTGGCAGAAACCCAAACAGTAGAAGCATTCCCAGGGCAAGCAGGTGGCTTCCACATGCCTGTCTGAATAGCAGACTATAGACTTTTCCTCTAGGAACTTGTCAAAACCTTTTTTAAACCCAGATACGCTAACCACTGTTAACCGCATCCTCTGGCACCAAGTTCCAGAGCTTAACTATTCTTTGAGAAAATAAATATTTCCTCCTATTTATTTTAAAAGCATTTCCATGTAATTTTATTGATGTCCCCTGGTCTTCGTACTTTTTGAAAGAGTGAAAAATTGATTCACTTTTTACACATATTCTTTTCCCCTAAGCTCATCTCCCCCGTACATTATCATCCATCCCTGTTCTCCAGCTCCTCTTCCCAGTACATTCTTCTCCAAGTTTGTCCCAGCTAATCCCAAACTCCATCCCAGCCCCACCATTCAGCCTTCACCACCCTGTCTCCAATGGCATCCCCTTCAAGCTGGCTCCCTGCCCACCCCTAGTTTTTTTTAAATCTTTCTATATTTGCTGCACACACTTCTGTTTTCTACTGGTGCCACACGACGCTCAGCAACTTTGAGTTGCTCAGTACCCAATCTCCCACACTGCCCTCAGTCCTATTAGAATAGTGAAGTTGCTTAGGCTGCATGTGGCTCAAACTTCCTGAGAGCTGAACGATGGTGGTAGAAAACAACAGATATAGATTTACCCCCAGATTTCATATATGGTGCCTAGATTTGTGTGCCAAAATTTGAGTGCACTCTCAAGAAGTGTTTGCAAATTAATTGATTAAGGAACCAATTGACATCAATAACTGGGCATTAACAACCAATATTGACGTCAATTGGCACCCATTAAAATTTGCACATGCATCAGGCTGTGTGCTATTCAGTGAAGAATGGCACCTAACTCAAAAGGGGTCAGAATTTTAATGAAATATTTGACATCTTGCATAAAACACAATATGGATTCAGACCATGAAATAGCACAGAAACACTGCTTCTTGTTCTTACAACAAAGGTAAGACACTTTCTATATCAGGGACAACAGGCTGTATTATTACAGTTTGATATATAAGCTGCCTTCAATGCCATAAATCACTCTATACTTTTATCTAAACTATCTGAACTAGGTGTGTGAGGCAAAGTTTGAATCTGGTTTGAACAATTTTTAAAGAATAGATCGTACAGTGTAAAATGACATAATGGGAGATCATTTAACTGGAACCCGGGTTGTGGAGTACCTCAAGGCTTGCCATTTTCTCCATCTTTGTTTAATGTTTATCTAAGTTCTTTAGGCAATTATTTTTTCTGAGGTAGGAAGGACTGTGTTATCATACGCAGATGATATCTTTCTTCTCTGTCCTGTGTTTACTTTATAGATAAATGGGCAACTGGACATTTTTAAACAAAAGAGCAAGATACTAAGGTCTGGTGTCATTAACAAATTCCCAATCAATTCATTATCACTGGCGGCAGGTGAAATCTTGAAAATTGAAGGTTATTCCAGAGTTCTTGGAATTATTTGATGTGGAGGAGTGGCCTAGTGGTTAGGGTGGTGGGCTTTGGTCCTGGGGAACTGAGTTCAATCCCCACTTCAGGCACACGCAGCTTAGTGGCATAGCAAGGGGGGGTGGTCCACCACGGGTGTCAGCTCGGGGGGGGGGGGGGTGCTCTCTGCCAGGCCCCCCCCCTGTTCAGCATATCAACACCCCCCCCCTCCGAACCAGTGCCTGCCCTCCTCAGCTCCCGCACCCTACCTTTAAAAAAATTTCGGAAGCCCTGGAGAGGCAAAGCGCAGCACCTCGCGCCTGCACGTAAAAGAAGCGTGGATCCTCATCGGGCCTTCCCTCACGCTGTCTGTCCCGCCCTCCACTGACGCAACTTCCTATTTCCACAAGGGTGGGACAGACAGCGTGAGGGAAGGCCCGATGACGATCCACAATTCTTTTACATGTAGGCACGAGGCGCTGCACCTCGCCTCTCCACAGCTTCCGAAATTTCTTTAAAGGTAGGGTGCGGGAGCTGGTTGGAGGGAGCTGAGGAGGGTAGGCACTAGGTCGGGGGGGGGGGTGTTGATGCACTGAGGGGGGTGTCATCGTGCTGCACCCGGGTGGGGTGCAACGGCGAACTGCCCCGGGTGGCAGCCCTCCTTGCTACGCCACTGAGGCAGCTCCTTGTGACTCTGGGCAAGTCACTTAACCCTCCATTGCCCCAGGTACAAATAAGTACCTGTAAGCTGCATTGAGCCTGCCATGAGTGGGAAAGCGCGGGGTACAAATGTAACAAAAAATAAAATAAAAAATATTTTGACAGGCAGGATTGATGCTGGAAGCAGGAGATTTTTTTCTAAAGCTTAGGCAACAATCGGGCAGGTGGCACTTCAGCACTCTCCTTTCAGTACAGACCATACACAGTATATATTCACACTTGACCAGTTATCCAATAAAGAGTGGAATTTATTGTGGCCGCAGCATTCTACAATTTATATCTATGAATTATTCACAATAGCAAGCAATTTCCAATCATGTATACATTTTACAGTAATAAACAATCAAATATATGACTCAATTTCTATCTAGAGCATTTGCGTCAAGTGGCCTAGCATTTTTGAGTCACACAGTTCTTTCTCTTTCTGCCATAATCACGCTGTAGCTTTTTGCTCCACCTGGGGCATATACCGCCGACATGTCCAGGCTCTAACATCACAGCTTTTTCTCAAGGGATTGCCGTAAAAGCATCTTCCCTCTCATACCCATTGACTCTCTTTCTTGAAGCCTTCAGCCTCCCCATTCCATCCAAGTCTGAGGTAGGCTCCGCTGATCATCTGCTAATCTGGCACTGGCCCACCTCCGTACAAGAGGGGAACTGCCCTTGATCTTAAACATCATCCATGCCACTGCTAGCATGGGACAACAACCACATGCCCTTTGACCTTGCTTTGGTCTGAAACATAGTGCTGTGTACTCTTTTAGGCTAGGACCCATCGCCACAGACCAGGACAGCGATACCTCGCTTGTTGCGGTCCCCAACCATAGTTCATCCTATCTGCGGCCACATTCACTCTGACACTTATGGCTGGACAGCAAATAATTCCCTGGTAGAGCTAACAGTTACTCCTTAATAATGAAACAACAGGGAGCAGTATGATATATCCATTAAACAGCACAAACATTCCATAGGCATAGATATCGTATGATGTCAGCTTGACCTTAATGTGCCTTCTAATGAGCAGTTCCTTGTAACCTTACAATAATATAGTTCCTTGGCAGTGTTTTGCTTGGATGGTGTATCTTGGCCGCCTGTAGGCTCCCTGTGTTCATTTGGAGTGCATATCTCATTGCAGCCCTGGTTTTGTCCTTTACTATGTTCTAAAGCCTATGTATAGACAGAGAGAGTACTATATATATATGGGAAACATATTTATCCAATGTATCTTTCATAGCATAAGACATAAGAACCTAAGAGTAGCTATACTGGATCAGATCAATGGTCAATCAAGCCCAGTATCCTGTTTTCCAAACAGTAGCCAAAACAGGTCACAAGTACCTGGCAGAAACCCAGATCGTGGAATCATTCCATACTACAGATCCCAGGGCAAGCAGTTGCTTCCCATGTCTGTCTTAATATCAGACTATGGACTTTTCCTCCAGGAATTTGTCCAAACCTTTTTTAAACCCAGATACGCTAACTACTGTTACCACCTCCTCCGGCAAAGAGTTCCAGAGCTTAACTATTTGTTGAGTGAAAAAACACTTCCTCTTATTTGTTTTAAAAGTATTTCATGTAACTTCCTCAAATGTCCCCTAGTTTTTGTACTTTTGGATGAGTAAAATTTGATTCACTTCTACTCGTTCTACACTACTCAGGATTTTGTAGAGCTAAATCATATCTCCCCTCATTTGTCTCTTTTCCAAGCTGAAGAGCCCTAACTTCTTTAGCCTTTCTTCATACAAGAGGAGGATTTTTTTTGATAAATCCAAAAACATGAATTATTGATCTGTAACACTTTTAAGTACAATCAACTTGCTGGCGGATGGATTTGAAAAGGAGTTCTTTACTGTTATGCTATAGGTGGAATGAGTATTTTGGGGGGGAGGGGGAACATAGGGGGTACATAAAATAGCCATCTGCCTACTGAGTGTCCTAAGACCTCACCAGTATGGTTGCCAAAATAACTGAATTGCGCAGTATTATAACTCCCCCCCCCCCCCCTAAGATGACCGCCAGGTGCTAGTGATTCACCTGGAACCCCCTCTTTGCTACCCGGCTTGCACAGAATGGCCCTATATGCAGCGACTCACAATCAACCCACAGACTGATCAGGGGCACTATGAGCTGGCACTTCCCCCAACCTGACACTGCGATTTGTGCATCGATGCGGCACATTCATAGAGTCACGTACGTGCAAGGGAAAAACACACCTGCCTATTCAGGAGGACCACGGCACAACTAAAAGGCCTAAAAATAGTCCACATTCCCAGATGCGACCAAGCGCAACACATTCCCTTTCATGGTCATCAACCCATGATCTGATGGTTCGCAGAGAAGGGGGCATCCCTTATCCAGATGCTGCCCAACACCCAGAGGCCATACTGAACCCTAAATTAAACACAGGCCACTGGCACAAACACATTTTTAAACTGAAACTTGCCTGCAATCCGCCCTCAAACAATGCCTGGTACCAGCATAGCTGACGTTAATTGTGCCCCCAGAGTGCACCGCTGATGGCTCATCATGATTTCGCAGACACCGCCCATCACAGCAGCACAGTCATTTTACCTGCAACCATGGTTTGCTCCGCACATGCAGGAGTGGAATCGCATCTGCCAGAGCCACAGATGTATACCAATTCCCAACCAATCCAGCAGCACCATTCTATAAAATGGAACCATGCTGTTCTCACCACGGCCGCTGGCACGCTCACCAGCACTCCGCCTCTCTGTGGGCACACACATTACACCCTATCCAGAAGATATAGGTCCTGAAAAGAGGGGCAAGCCAAGCAGTGAGGACCCCCCATACTAGCACTGTAAATAATCAAACGGCCGACCTACGCCTGAGCAGTCCACTGCACTTCAGCCCTCTTCTGCAAGCCAAACCCCTGTGTTCCCTTCCTGGCCACAACCAATGGCCCACAGAGAAGGCACCCTGTACCAAACAACGCAAAAGGCAAGAAGAGAAAGAGATTAAACAAATTAAACAGAATTTACCAAATGTTTCAGTGGAAAGGAGCAGAGCTGTGGGAGCAGCAGGCTAAAATGGTGAATGCACCTTGCAGGCACTGCCCTTCTTGTTCCCAGAGGTCACCTCTTCCCCACCTCCCAGACTTCCTGCCTTGTTACCTGCCTCCCTATAAGTCCTCTATTCTTTAATGCCTCCCCCTTACTTATCCCTTTCCTAACTTGCCTGTGCTTGCAGCTCTTCTATACTTCCCATCCCCTCCCCTCCCCCTACTTCCTATTCCTGCTGTGCTGGGCCACCGCCCGTTTGTGCTTGTGACCTCCTAATGCTGGGTCACTGTCCTTTGTGTGCAATTAGATCATTATTTTATTTTTATTTGTGGCATTTATACCCCGCTCTTTCCCGCTCAATAGCAGGTTCAGTGCAGCTTACAGAGTATGGTACATAGTATCATAGAGATAATACAAAATATGGTACAAAGTTACAAGGAGATAATACAAAGTATGGTACAAAATATCATGGAGATAACACATTTATAAAGAGTGGGACAGTAGTGTGCAATGTGGGGAAGGATTGGAGTGTGGGCATTGTCTGTGGTGTGGGTTAGGTCCGAGACTTTGTAGGGTCGTCTGGGTAGGCTTGTTTGAATAGGTGAGTCTTCAGCAGCTTTCGGAAGGGTAGGTGTTTGCTGGTTTTTCGGATATGTCGAGGTAAGGCGTTCCAGAGTTGGCTGCCTATAACAGAGAAGTTGGATGCTTAGTAGGTTTTGTATTTGAGGCCTTTACAGTTGGGAAGATGGAGATTGAGATATGTTTGAGAAGAGTTGGACCGGTTCCTGGCTGGAAGATCGATCAGGTTGGACATGTAGCTTGGGGCTTCGCCATTGAGAATCTTGTGAATCATAGAGTGGGCTTTGAAGTTTATTCGTTCTTCGATAGGGAGCCAATGTAGCTTTTCTCGAAGTGGTGCTGCGCTTTCGAATCGTGATTTGCCAAAAATGAGTCTTGCTGCTGTGTTTTGGACAGTTTGGAGTTTTTTCATGATTTGGGCTTTGCAACCGATGAAGATGCTGTTGCAGTAGTCGGCATGGGTAAGTACTGTGGATTGTACTAGGTTGCGGAAAGTTTTCTGTGGGAGGAATGGTTTCACTCTTTTCAGTACCCACATCATGTTGAACATCTTCTTCGTCGTGGCTTTTGCATGAGTGTCTAAAGTTAAGTGTTTATCTAATGTTACTCCTAGAATTTTTTGGTTGTCAGATATTGGGATTGTAACGTCTGGAGTGTTCAGGGTAGTTGGAAGCAGAGTAGAGTGTTGTGATGAAAGGATTAGACATTGAGTTTTTTCTTTGTTCATTTTCATCTTGAAAGTGTTGGCCCAGGATGTTAGGATGTTCATAGCAGTGGTTATTTTATCCGAGATTTCTGTGAGGTTGGATTGGAAGGGGATGAATATTGTGACGTCATCAGCGTAGATGAAGGGATTTAGGCCAGATATCATGTCGAATGCACTGGATAGGTCGAACTGCAGAAGAAGTATTTTGATGCCAATTGAAATTTCTTGTTTGAACTTGGAAACCAGGGTGAGTAATACTGTTTCTGTGCTGTGTGCGGGTCGAAACCCTGATTGTGATTCATGTAGTATGGAGAACTTTTGTATGAATTTGTTGAGTTGGGAGGTTACTCTATTTTCCATCAGTTTGGTTTGAAGAGGGATGGAGGCCACAGGTCGATAGTTAGTGATGTCATTCGCTGGTTTCTTAGGGTTTTTCGGTATTGGTGTGAGTAGAATGTTGCCGTATTCGGCGGGGAAGGAGCCTTGTAGGAGTAGGAGGTTTAAGTTGGTGGTGAGTTCAGTAATGAATCGTTCTGGGGCCTTTTTCATAAGATAGTTGGGGCATGGGTCCAGATGGCAGTGAGACTTTGAGAGTTTGGATAGTGTTGAGGAGACTTCTTTAGTGTTGAAGGGGGCGAAATCTGTCCAGTAGCGATCTGCTGGGATCTCTTCGGTATCGGGGTCTAGTTCATCAAGGAAAGTGTCAAGATTGGTATCATCGTGGGGAATTGTGTTACACAGGTTTGTGATTTTATCGTTAAAGTATTTGGCCATCTGGTCGGCTGATGGGCAGTTTGAGGGTGAGGTTGTTACTGGATTCATGTTAAGAAGATTCTTTATGATTTTGTATTGTTTTTCTATGTCTGTTCCAGTGGCTGTGATTTGTTTCGTGTAGTATGTTCTTTTGGCTCGTTTAATGTCATTCTTGTATTTCTTTTGTGTTTGTTTCCACGCATTTAGGGTGATGTCGTCTTTCGATTTGCTCCAAGTTTTTTCAAGTTTTCTGGTTTCCTTCTTCAGTATTTTTAATTCTTCATTGAACCATGGAGAGGGTTTTTTCTTTGTGTGTAGTGTTTTGGAGTGTAGCGGAGCAATTTCGTCTAGAATGAGTTTGCATCTGTGGTCCCAATCTGCAAGGAATTGGTTTGAGTTTCGGTCAATCGACCAGTTGTTGTCATAGATAAGTTGCCAGAAGGTATCCTTTTCTACTCGTCCTCTGGTTTTAATTGTTGTGGGTTCTGGTGGTTTGGGTTGGCCTTTTTTTCGCCATTGTATGGATAGGGTTGCTTTGTGGTGGTCGGACCAGGGAGATGCGGTCCAGTGAATGTCTGATAGGAGGAAGTTTTGATCTGTAGAATGTTTGAGTGTTATGATGTTGAGTGAATGGCCTTTTTTGTGAGTTGGTTCTGTTGGTGGAAGGTGGAATTCACAGAGTTGGAGGAAGTCTATACAATCCCGGGTGTGAGTAGAGGTGGAGTCTTCTAAATGGAGATTTAGGTCCCCTAATAGTAGTATATTGGAATTGTTGACGCATGCGTTTGATACAAAATCCATAAATGTGGTTTGGTTATGGTTCCAGGTATTGGGAGGCCTGTAGAACAGTATGCATGTTAAATGGTCATATAGCATGGGGCTATATAGTTTTATAGAGGCTATTTCGAGTTGAGTTGAGATGGACTCTGATGTGGGTTCTGTGGAGAAGTGTGATCTGTAGATGAGTGCAATTCCACCTCCTTTTCTGTCTTTCCTTGGCCAGTGTGATATTTTGTAGTTTGGGGGACATAGATCGTTTATGATAGGGTCTTCTGGTTGATGGATCCAGGTTTCAGTGATGAAAAGTAGATCCAGGTTCTCTGAGGTGATCCAGTCTGTGATGGTTTCGCTTTTATTTACCACTGATCTCGCATTAGTGTAGCCTATTTGGACGGATAGGAGTGGATCAGTGGAGTGGGGGGATGGGCGAATATTAATAAGTTGTCTTTTTATATGTGTTTTGGTGTTGTGGTGTTGTTGTTAAAGGTGTGGGCGATGGGTGGATTCTGAGGTTTTTGGTGGTTTGTGGGGGAATGAATGCTCTGTGAGTGTTCTGGTAGTATTGGAGGGATGATGTCATGGTGACTGCAGTTAATGGAGTTGAGAGAGTTGCAGGCGATATATTGAGTGAGTGGATGGTGAATGTTATTATTAGGATGATCATGCTGATGTGATATTTATGTTGGAAGGTGGGCGGATGCGTGCGATGTGACAAGCATAACAATAGATCAATATACATGCAAGTGAAAGATGGTATAGTGACTATGAGTTAGATAGTTGTATTTTGTACTACTAAATTACAGTTTTAGATATATATCATCCCAACAGAGAGGATTTTAGGGTTCTGGCACAAGCTCTTTTGCTTCCCCAACTTGATTATTGTAATTCATTGTATTCTTAGATTACTTGCAAATTGAAAAATCAGTTACAGTTATTATATAATACAGCAGCCAGATTTATCTGTGGTCTGGTTCGGTTTGAAAGTGTGACCCTCATCTTTAAGGAAGTCTTTTGGCTACCTATATATCAGCGTATTAGATTTAAAATGATGTGTTTAATTTTCAAATCATGTTTTGGGATAAATGTGGAGGGGTTGGTGGATTTGCTTGCAATCCCATCTTCTGGGAGATATCTTTGCATTTATCGGACTCTAATATTAGGTTATCCTTCAATGAAGAATATTAGTTTAAAATCAATTCTTGAGGATTCGTTCCCTTTTCAGGGGGCACATTATTGGAATGTCTACCTATGAATTTTTAAATTCTGCCATCCTATCTATTTTTTAGGAAGATGCTAAAGACCTATTTATATAGATGTTAGTTTCATAATATATACTAGCAAGTTACTGTAATCTAGCTCTGTGCCTTTGTAATTCTCTCTCTATTGTTGAGATCTCTTTCTGTGAACTGCTGTGAATCCTATTGGGAGCAGCGGTCAGTATACTAGACTCAGATAGAATAGAATATTAACAAAACAGTGTCTTGTTGAATTTATGGTCATAAACTGCATCCTACATTAATGCCAATTTTGTTTGATAAACCAGTTGTAGTATTGGATAGTTTTCACTATCTAGGGATAATTTTTTATTATAGACCTACATTTTATGATCAAGTGTCATCACTTGTAAAGAGAGGTTTTTATGTTTCACATTAGATGCAGGCAGTGAGACATTATTTCAATGAGGCAGCATTGCACACTTTAATATGTTCCTTCCTTATAGAGTGTTTGGATTACTGGAACAACTCAAAATAATATTAAATGATACCAGAGAATACAGAATACCGCATTGAAGGACCCTTTTCCTAAGCCACAGTAGGGCTAATGTGCAGGTAGTGTATGTCAACTCGACACTACTGTTGGGGTAGCATGGGCATTGGGCAGTAATTCCAAAGTTAACGTTCACCGTTTGCCACGATAGAAAATCATTTTCTATTTTCTATCGCAGGGAGAATTCCCAGCGGAAACTGGCAGCATGACCACATTGCTGTGCACTGCCTGATTACCGCAAGAGTAGTGCATGAGCCCTCACCACCAAGTAAATAGGTGGCAGTAAGGACTCAGGCAGTAAATAGATGCATGCTGCTTGTAATATTAGCACACGACCATTTACTGCCCTATTTAAAAATGGCCTTTTTACCCCCCATGATAAAAAATGGCCCAGTGCATGCCAATTTCACATGTCTACACCAGTGCAGGCCACTTTTACTGCAGCTTAGTAAAAGGGCCCCCGAGGGTTTTTGGAAACATCCATTAATATAATCACATAACCCCTTTATTTAAAAATCATCATTGGTTACCAGTCCATTTTCGTGTTTTTTTTTTTAATTCTGTCTTTGGCTCACAGAATCTATTATGAGCGCCTTCCTTCCTATGTAAGTAGTTTAGTTATTCCTTATACTCCCGCATTGACCCTTAGGGCTTTGCAGGACTTTAAAATGGCCATGCCACATATTTCTAAAGTTCTTTGGAAGTCAAGTTCATGTGGTTTTTTTTTTGTCTGTTTTGAGTTGGCTCCTGTCCTCTGAAATAATCTTCCAAAAGCAATATGGGCAAGATTCTATATATGGTGCCTGAAAATCCGAATGGAAACCAAAGCATATTCTATAATAATGGGCATAACATAGTTGGTTAACTAGCTAATCAGTGCTGTTAATTGGATGTTAACAAGCAATTATCAGCATTAATTGACATTAATTGAGATGTACACGCGCAACTCGCTAAATGTATTCTATAACATGATGCACCTAAATTCTAAGTTACATAGTTGAAAAGGGGATGTGGCCATGGGCGGGGCACGGACATTTCTAAAATCTATGCCCGTTATTATAGAATACACCCAATCTGTGCCTAATTTAGACATCAGGATTTACACCAAGTAAAACATAGCCTAAATGAATGTGACTAAATTTAGTTGTGGTGTGAGGCGCTCAGAGTATTCTATATACTGTGCAGAAATTTAAGTCTATTCTATAAACTTTAGGTATACTTTAGAGAATGCACTTAGCCACAATTTTTTCTGCATAGATTTTTCAAGCGTCATATATAGAATCTGGGCCTACATGCCAAAATGAATTTAAAAGCATTCAAAAAGCTATTAAAGACTGATTTATTTATGTTAGCTTTCAACATTCAGCCTGAGGAAGAGCAAAAGATATCCTGATGGATGCAGAAACATATTGTAGTAAGAAACTCGTTTGTTTTAGTTTGTTTGTTTTTTTTTTTTTTCCTAAATGAGTATGTTAGGTCTATTCTGTCATGGTTAGGAAGTTCCTTTCTGACTGTATTTTTATTGTAAACCACCTAGATCTGAAAAGGCCAGGTGGTGTATAAAATTTTAATAAATTGTAAACTATAATTCTTGCTAACAGAGAAAATGCCATTAGGGGGGTGGGAAATGGAGAGAGAATGGATAAGGATTGTGCCTTACAGTTCACACAGAGGTCATTAATTCACATTCACTGTTAAGGTGGCAGGTAACACAGAGCCGTTACTATTTTCAAAAGAGATTTAGCTAACTGCACCCTATATTATTAGAGTTCATAAATAGTAGTGAACGTTTTTATATATTCACTGCTCTCAGTGAAGCCCTTGCAAAACTGCTGATATTTGATGGAGCCAGGCCTATTTAATGGTAGTGTACAGGAAGTGGGAGAGCGACCAAGGATACCAGAAACTGGAGGATGTTCGTTAATAAACAATTTTATTGAAAATTTGAAGACTCGACACAACGTTGTGTTTCGGCTGTCAGACCTGCATCAGGAGTCTGCTTTGCACAGTGCTGCGGAGCAATGATGATGATAGACCTTTGGAGATCTCACAGCAGTCTCTAGCACAAAGTATTGCAGAATAACAATTAAGATGATCCTTCAGGCATAACGTAGTAGTCTTTAGAAAGACTGTTTTAGAAAAGTCCGTCAGAAACGCTGCACGCACTTCCAATTTTCAATAAAATTGTTTATTAACGAACATCCTCCAGTTTCTGGTATCCTTGGTCGCTCTCCCACTTCCTGTACACTACTGATTTTACCATGGGGCGTTTGAGTTCTCCGCTTGTTGGCGGATTTTCTCTCGCCAGGCCCATTTAATACATGAATATTGATCTAAAGATATAAGTGAAAATTCAAAAACCAGAAGACAAATTATAGATCTGCGGTAATGTATTAAAGCAAAATACTGGAAATAGTTACTGGAAACTAGTATTAAGAGAAAATGAACATGATAATGAGGGGCATAATCAAACGGGGCTGGCCATCTATATGGGCAGCCAACTCTAAAGCCGGCCCCGGAAAGCGACATACCCGACCGTATTACCAAAACAAGATGGCCGGCCATCTTTCGTTTCGATAATATGGTCGGGGCCGGCCAAATCTCAACATTTGGACCGGCGTTAGAGATCGACGACGTTAGATATTGTCGCCATTGGTTTCCCGCCGATAATGGAAACTAATGGCAGCCATCTCAAATCCGGCCAAATC
Organism: Microcaecilia unicolor; assembly: GCF_901765095.1. Lineage (NCBI taxonomy): Eukaryota > Metazoa > Chordata > Amphibia > Gymnophiona > Siphonopidae > Microcaecilia > Microcaecilia unicolor. The sequence goes on along the minus strand of NC_044031.1, from coordinate 331,224,306 downwards.
CAAGCCATTTGGTCGTGGGAGGAGCCAGCATTTATAGTGCAGTGGTCCCTCTCACATGCCAGGACACTAACCGGGCACCCTAGGAGGCACTGCAGTGGACTTCACAAATTGCTCCCAGGTGCATAGCTCCCTTACCTTGGGTGCTGAGCCCACCAAAACCCACTCCCCACAACTGTAGCCCTAAGGGGTGAAGGGTGGCACCTACATGTGGGTACAGTGGGTTTCCGGTGGGTTTTGAAGGGCTCACATTAATCACCACAAGTGTAACAGGTAGGGGGGGTATGGGCCTGGTTCCGCCCGCCTGCCTGAAGTGCACTGCACCCACTAAAAACTGCTACAGGGACCTGCATACTGCTGTCATGGAGCTGGGTATGACATTTGAGGCTGGAATATAGGCTGACAAAAAATGTTTTTTTTTTTTTTAGGGTAGGAGGGGGTTGGTGACCACTGGGGGAGTAAGGAGAGGTGATCCCCTATTCCCTCCAGTGGTCATCTGGTCATTTGGGGCACTTTTTTTGAGACTTGGTCCTAAAAATAAATGGACCAAGCGAAGCCGGCCTTCTTTTTTCCATTATTGGCCGAAGCCGGCCATCTCGTAACCACGCCCCCGTCCCAAAGTCCGTACCCCTTTAACTTTGGCCGGCTCCGCGACGGAATGCAGTTGAAGCCAGCCAAAATCGGCTTTCAATTATACCGATTTGGCCAGGTTCAGGAGATGGCCGGCCATCTCCCGATTTGTGTCGGAAGATGGCCGCCCTTCTCGTTTGAAAATAAGCAGGATAGTGAACCAAGAATACATAGACAGTGCTTTTCCTAAGATAGTACATCAGATAAGTTGTGTTTGCATGTTAGTGTGTGTAGTGGGAGGAGTTTGCATGCTACTAATAGGTTTTCATCCTATCTTTTTCACTCTACTCCTATTTGCTGGTACTTTAATGTTCTTTTCTAAAAATGAAGCTTTAATAGCTCTAAGAGCTACAGATACAATAGATTGGGATGACGTGGCATCGTTTCAGAGACTTCAGAAGAACACCATCATGACTTCCTGCACTCCAGCAGGGGCACACAGATTCAAGGTTTACTCCAGCATTAAAAGGAATTTGGGTCTCCCATTTGCAAAGTCAATGAAGATAAATCAATTTGTGAAGCTCACTCCTTCAGAAAATATTGGTGTTTTTAATCAATGGAAAGAGGAAATGCAGAAGAAATATGAACAGTTTAAGTATATAAAAATAAATATAAAGATAGTAAGCTACCAGCTGAGTGGAGGAGTGGCCTAGTGGTTAGAATGCTGGTCTTGACATCCAGAGGTGGCTGGTTCAAATCCCATTGCAGCTCCTTGTGATCTTGGGCAAATCACATAATCCTCCATTGTTTCAGGTACAAGCTTAGATTGTGAGCCTTCCTGGGACAGAGAACTACTCAGCATACCTGAATGTAACTCACCCTGAGCTACTATCAAGAAAGCTGTGAGCAAAACCTAAATAAATAAGGTAGAATAAAATAGAATTGAAGGGGTAATTCTACAACTGGACACCTCCATGTAGGATCTAATCTATAATGGTACCCAGATTCTTTTATAGAATTCTAGTGTAACCCCTTATGAGGACACATAACAGTTACAAGCCCTCAATTATACCAGCCATAGAACTGGCATGTGTGTGGGCCTATAAGAGCAACACAAATGCATTCCACTTTCAGAATTCTATAAGTTACATATATAAGTGAGAAACTTGCCCATATTTCTCCCGTGTTCAGGCCATGTATATTATGAAATGGAACACAGCCTGCCACAGGACATCCACTTTAGCTGGGGATCAAATATGCATGTCCCTGAGGGGGTCTTTTACTAAAGGGGTACAAGATGGCATCTGAGCAAGTCGCATCCACCTGAGCGGGCTCCGATGGGAGCGGTGCCGGGTGGTGAGTGACAGGCGGTGATCCACATGGTGGTAAGTGACAGGCTGCGATCCACACGGGCTCTGGACTCTGGGCTTCCAGGGGTTCAGCTCCGCGACGAGAGCGGCGGACAGTGATCAAAACCGAGCCAGTCAACGAGGCCCAGGTGAAGGAGGCGACTAACAAAACTAGCGCTGCCCCCAGAGAAGGGAGAGGCAGTCTAACCTCACCCACGGAATGACCAAGCAGTAGTACTAGTGAGTCCAGTCCTCCCTTCCACCCGCCTGTCCACCTGAAGAGATGAGAGATGACCGTGTCTCTCCACGCCACTGACCACGTGGCCGCATGACCCCAGTCCTGTGCCCGGTCTGGCCACCACCCACCGGTTACCTGGCTTGCAGCATGGGAGCAAGAGATTGGGTCCGGCATGGCCACCACAGGTTACAGCAACAGAGGAGATGAGAGAACCGTCCCAGTGGAGGCCGCCAGTACAGCCAAGAGTTTGGCCGACAGCGCCCGCGTCTCGGGCAACCAGAGAAGCAGAGGGCAGCGGAGTAATGGAGGCAGCGAGGTGGTGAGTCTGGGGCCATCTGCCCGACGCCCAGTACATGGCGGTGCAGCCCGCAGAACGACAATGTGGAAGCAGCATTCATAGGTTGATTGCTGTGCCTAGAGTGAACGCTAATGACAGCAGCACGGGTCAGTGGAAACAGAAATTAACCAAATAGCTTCCTTGCTTAAAGTGGACTAGCTAGGCTCACTACCACTCCAATCTATGATGCCTTCTTAAAGATTCACAAGCTCACAGGTTTGCTGCTATGCTTTGAGTGAACGCCAATGACGGCTGAACTTGGCACTGGAAACAGAGATTAACCAAAGGACTTCCTTGCCTACAACGGACTAGACAGGTTCACTTCCACTACAGACTATTAAACCCCCTTCAAGATTCATCAGGAAAGAGAAGAATAAAAAACTACAGCGCTAGGTTGGGACTGGTGATCACTGCATTCCGTGAGTGCCGCCAGCCATCAAAACAGAGAAGCGCACATCCTGTAATTAAACTTTAATTATACCGAGAACACTAGATCCTGCTAAATCACGCCCCTTCGACATAACGCTACCTTCGCAAGACGGAGACTTCGCAACTCTTAAGGAGGACAAGATTGCTACATAAATACAAGGGTCCGGGAGAATAATCTCCAACGCTGAATACAACAATCTTCTTCTAAATACGACTGAAATGATACCATAATGAACACCACCAAACTGCTCCTTACAATCTACTCCTTATCCCTGATCCACCTAACAATGACCACCCCACTCACAGAGATCAACAATATACCCGGACTAATCAATAACCGAATACTGACCAGACACACCACATCACACCAAACCGACATAAACCAAAACAAAGGAAAAGAACCAACAAGCGTACAACCTCAACAAAATGATAAGAAAGATCAAAAAAATCCCATACAAACCAAGAAACAACAACTAACAAAAGTCCACATAACACCGAACGTAGATGACCAATACAAAAAAATTCAAATAGGCTACGTCAATGCCAGATCCGTAGTAAACAAAACAACAATAATAACAGACTGGATCACGTCAGAGAAACTTGATCTACTCTATATCACTGAAAGCTGGATCCACGATCAGAAGGACCCTATCATCTTAAACCTATGTCCTCCAGGATACAAAATCACCCACTGGGCCAGAAAAGAAAAAAAGAGGAGGGGGCATAGCACTCATATACCGATCTCACCTCACAATTGAAACCACTGCGGAATCTATAACAACCCACCTCAAAATAGCCTCAATCAGAATCCACCATAAAACCCTGCTCGACCACCTAAATTGCGTCCTTTTCTACAGACCACCTTGTAACTGGAACGAAAGCCAGGCGGACTTCACGGACTTTGTTTCAAATACATGTGAATCCAACTCCAATACACTAGTATTAGGAGACATTAACCTTCACCTTGAAGACCCAAACTCTACCAACACATGAGATTGCAAGGACTTCCTTCACCTATGTGACCTTACATGGCCACACATGCAAACAACCCAAGTGAAGGGTCACACACTCGACCTCATCTCATACAAATTGTCCACTGATCAGAACCTAACCATAACACAAACTAGTTGGACAGAAACACCATGGATTGACCATTACAAACTAAACCTAGCCCTAAAATGGTGAAAAAGGGGTTCTCCCCACACACGAGAACACACAACTTATACCATGAGAGGACAAATAGACCCGAATACTTTCTGGCAACAGATATACAACAACGATTGGACAGCACAAACGGAATCCATATATTACCTCTCAGAATGGGACAAAAGATGCAGACACATACTAGATGAAATAGCACCCTTACAAATAAGAACTTCACGTAGACACAACTCAATACCGTGGTTCAATGAAGAATTGAAAAAACTAAAAACACAATCTAGGGAACTAGAACGCACATGGAAAAAATAAAAGATGAACAAACACTCAACGCATGGAAACAACTACAAAGGAAATATAAATATGCAATAAAACAGACCAAAAGGTTGTACTAAAAAACCAAAATTGGGCCAGACTATAAAAACACGAAGAAATTATACCATCTTGTGAACAAACTACTAGATACAACACCAGTCACCACAACCAACACTGGCATCCCATCTGCAGACAACCTTGCTAAATATTTCAATGAATAAAGCAAAACCCTACCTCAGAACAACATGGACACAGAAAACTTCATTAATGGTCTAGACCCAATCCCTAGTGAATACCCTGCTGACCGAATATGGTCAAATTTCACTCTACTCACCGCTGACACAGTTACCCAGGCGATTAGACAATACTCAAACAGCCACTGTTAACTGGACACCTGCCCCAGCTACCTAATACGATCTGCCCCCTACCGCTTCATAATAAATCTCACATCCCACTTAAACTTCATGCTACAACAGGGTATCTACCCTCAAGAAAAAGCCAACATCCCGCTCACCCCAATACCAAAAGACACCAAGAAAAAAACAAATGATATTACCAACTACTGCCCAGTAGCATCTATCCCATTAGTAGTCAAACTCATGGAAAGACTGGTGACCAAACAACTCAATTACATAAACAAATTCAATATACTACATGAGTCACAATCAGGATTTCGACCCCTACACAGCACCGAAACAGTACTACTCACTCTCTTAACCAAATTCAAGCTGGAAATAGCAAAAGGCAAGAGCATTCTCCTCCTCCAATTTGACATGTCAAGTGCATTCGACATGGTTAACCATAACATACTGCTAAGACTTCTAGAATACTTCGGAATCATTGGTGGCAGTCTGAATTGGATTAAGGGCTTTCTAACCACCAGAACATATCAAGTGAAATCAAAAACAAACATATTATCACTGTGGAAACCAGGATGCAGAGTACCGCAAGGATCACCACTATCACCGATCCTTTTCAACCTCATGATGACTCCACTAGCCAAGACCCTATCCACCCAAGGCCTCAACCCATTTATCTACGCTGATGACGTTACATTATACATCCCATACAAACATGATCTGGCGGAAATTACCAACGAAATCAAACTAAGCTTAAACATCATGAACTCATGGGCAAATGCATTCCAACTAAAACTCAATACAGAAAAAACACATTGTCTCATCATCTCATCCCAATACAATACATACAAACCCACAAACATTAGCACCCCAGGATACACCCTCCCTGTCTCAGACAGCCTGAAAATTCTCGGAGTAACAATTGACCGTACCTTATCACTAGAGACCCAAGCGAAATCCACCATAAAGAAAATGTTTTTCTCAATGTGGAAACTCAAAACCCATAAAACCATTCTTCCCGAGGGAAATATTTTGTAACCTGGTACAGTCCATTGTATTAAGCCACACAGATTACTGTAATGGAATCTATGCGGGATGCAAGGGTCAAATCATAAAGAAACTTCAGACCGCCCAAAACACAGCAGCCAGGCTTATATATGGAAAAACACATTTTGACAGCGCCAAACCACTCAGAGAAAAATTGCACTGGCTACCAATCAAAGAACACATCACCTTCAAAATCTGCATGACTGTTCATAAAATTATTTACGGCGAGGTACCAGGATACATGACAGACCTCATCGACCTGCCAACCAGAAACACCACAAAATCTGCATGATCATGTTTAAACCTCCATTACCCAAGCAGCAAAGGACTCAAATACAAATCCACCTATTCAACCAGTTTTTCCTACCTAAGCGCACAACTATGGAACGCTTTGCGAAAAGCAGTAAAAACTATGCTCGATCACCTAAATTTTTGGAAAGCACTAAAGACAGACCTCTTCAGAAGATCATACCCCACTGACCCAACATAAAATACCGGTCACTTGCGACACAATACAACCAAAGACCGTAACGGACATTATCTGACTCTTCTTCCCCCCCTCCATTTCTAAGCTCCCCCCAACTGTTTCCTACCATACATATACCTCATTATACCTCAATATCACTTTGTATTCATTCATACTATGTATTTGTTCAGACTGTAATCGGCTAACACCGTTAACGGTTATATGTAAGCCACATTGAGCCTGCAAAAGGTGGGAAAATGTGGGATTCAAATGTAACAAATAATAATAATAATAAAGGTTAGCTTGAGTTATCTGCAGCAGGTCCCATTTTATTCCTATGGGCCCTGCTGCAGATAACTCGTGCTAATCTTTAGTAAAAGACCCCCTATAGGTGGAAGGAGGGGAAGAATCTAAGGCAATCAAGCTAGCTTGTACATGGAGCAAGACTGGGTGGAGTTTGGTTCACATTCAGCCTAACAGCATGACCTGGGGATTAGCCAGACAAGTGGCCCAAAGGAGCATGGGGAAGGAAGTGTTAGTTCCCCAGCAAAGCATTTAAACCTCCCTATATGTGTGAACAGGGTGGAGTCCCACAACTTGTGAGAAGTACAGAAGGACAAAGGAGAAGCCAGAACCTGGGACCTAGAAGGACTATGGTAGAGAAGCTCTGTAGAAGAAGCCTGTTACTCTAGAAACATAGCTATGAAGAACATTGCTGACTACCCAAACAGTTAGGTGGAACACCCATGCTCCCCCCCCCCTCACTCTGCCCCAATATAGTGGTGAAGTGGTTTGCAAGATAACTCAGCAGCACTATTTTTATAATTCACAGATAAGTCATTTAGCCATATAAATCAGATAAATGCTTTTGAATATCTGGCCAACAATATACACTTCTAGAATATAAAAGCAATTTCAAACTTTGCTTATATGTGCAACTTTTATCTGTCTTCTCCAATATTTCAGGAAATAGTCTATAAATGAGACATATCTATATTCATTTGAACACCTAAGATAGAAATACTATTTGGATAACTCATCATTTTTGACATCTACAACTATGATATTGGGCATACTCTGTCCATGATATTTATCTTACCTTAAATCTCTGGAAATAAAAATTGATTTATTCTAAAGGAAGGGAAAAAAAAAGAAAAGGAAAGCAATTAGAAGCTAGGCCTTATAAACTATTGTGGTTAATTCTCATTCTGTTTTTTGACTGTGATTGTCCTGCACTTCAATAAAGATATTTTCAACAAAAAAAAAGAAACTAGGCTTTATGTTGACTAATAAAGCTAATGTATTGCCTATTGCATGATACTTGGTAATATTTTACTCCTGACTAGGAAAACAATAATATCTTTATGGCAATGTAAAAGTTCTTTTGAAAAATTAAAATATATTATTTAGGATTCCTCGCGTTAATTTAATGGGTCAGTTTTCAGTGGCAGTAGTGAATATATATATATTTTAATACTAGCTGGTAGCGCAGGGTCCTTTTTACTGCAGCTTAGTAAAAGGGACCCTAACTAATTAACTTACATGTGCATCTTGGATTCACACCCATGTTTGGACTCCTCTTTATACAATCCAGGGGTTGGCGTTCAGCTAGAACCTATGCACCTATGTGTACATTCATGCTTGTACGTTCCAGTATTCTATCATTTCAGTGTGCAAATATTATAGAATGAGAGGGATAATAGTGATGAATCTATGCACATATTTTTTTTAATACCACAGCTAATATATGGGAGTCTCTAGCATTTAGTGCACGCTTATTTTTAGTGAGTAAAAGGCCCACTCAGTTAGTAAATGCAAGGGATATACACATGGTTGGAGCACTGGCAGGCTTACCACTGGTATCTTGCTGCACCATATGCCTGGAATAGACTTCCTGAGCCGGTTCGTCAAATTCCATCTCTGGCCGTCTTCAAATCTAAGCTAAAAGCCCACCTTTTTGATACTGCTTTTAACTCCTAACCCTTATTCACTTGTTCAGAACCCTTACTTTATCATCCTCACTTTAATATTCCCTTATCTCTTGTTTGTCCTGTTTGTCTGTCCTAATTAGATTGTAAGCTCTGTCGAGCAGGAGCTGTCTCTTCATGTTCAAGTGTACAGCACTGCGTACGTCTAGTAGCGCTTTAGAAATGATAAGTAGTAGTGGTAGTTATGTGCTAAACTGTCGCATTTAGGTGTATACATTTGTACCTGCTATTGACATGGCGTAAGTGAGCACACTATAAATGCTAATTTATGATGGTATCCCCCCCCCCAGAAGATACCTTTACAGAACGTGCTCAGTGTGTTGCATCTAAGGGGTTCTCTTACTAAGGTGTGCTGAAAAATGGGCTGCAATAGTGTAGGTGCATGTTTTCGGCACATGCAGATCCATTTTTCAGCGCATCTGTAAAAAAGGCCTTTTTTTACATTTTTTCCAAAAATGGACTTGTGGCAAAATAAAAATTGGCACGCCTCCATTTTGGGTCTGAGATCTTACCACCAGCCATTGACTTAGTAGTAAGGTGTCTCGCATTAACCATGCAGTAATCACCTACGTGCGTCAAGTCAGAGTTACTGCCCAATTTTTGCTACGCACCAGAAAATAAAATATATTTTCTGGCGTGTGTAGCAGATGCGCATCAAAAATGAAATTACCACATGGGCCACACAGTAGCTGGGTGGTAACTGTAAATTGACATGCGTTGGGCACGCATAGGTGCCTATCGTGGCTTAGTAAAAGGGCCCCTAAGTGCCTACCTTTATGCCCAGTTATAGAATTGTCCCCTAATGGCTATGTGGCAGTGCTGAATATTAAATGTAAAGCAGTCAGCACCTCTGCCTATATATTTAGGGGGTAAGATATACCTGGATGCCTTCTGTTAGGCTCTCTGATGCATGTGATAAGGGCTTATTCAATAACAGTATCTGTGCATCAAGATTCTGCTATATAGAATATAGAAAAGCTACAAGAATGGTATGGGATTTGTGTTTCAAGACGAATGAGGAGAGACTTGCTGTCCTGAACATGTATACCCTGGAGGAAAGGAGAAACAGGGGTGATATGATACAGACGTTCAAATCTTTGAAAGGTATTAATCCGCAAACGAACCTTTTCCGGAGATGGGAAGGCGGTAGAACTAGAGGACGTGAAATGAGATTGAATGCGGGCAGACTCAAGAAAAATGTCAGGAAGTATTTTTTCACGGAGAGAGTGGTAGATACTTAGAATGCCCTCCTGCAGGAGGTGGTGGAGATGAAAACGGTAACGGAATTCAAAAATGTGTGGGATAAACATAAAGGAATCCTGTCCAGAAGGAAGGGATCCTCAGAAGCTTAGCGGAGATGAGGTGGCAGAGCCGGTGGTGGGAGGCGGGGCTAGTGGTTTGGAGGCGGGGCTAGTACTGGGCAGACTTCTACAGTCTGTGCCCTGAAAATGACAGAAACAAATCAAGGTCAGGTATACACGTAAAGTAGCACATATGAGTTTATCTTGTTGGGCAGACTGGATGGACCATACGGGTCTTTCTCTGCTATCATCTACTATGCTACCATGTTGCTATGAACACAACCGTAACCTGCCATGTGAACACCTAACATTTACGAGCCAGCAGTTACGCCAGCCTTAGATCTGGTATAACTAATAGCAACTAAATGCATTAAGGGTACATGTATTCTGCAAATTACATGTGTAACTAAGAGCCCTACCCATGCTTTGTTCAAGCTCTGCCTATGCGTATATCTTGGTGCAGTTATCCTTATTTATTTATTTATTTATTGCATTTGTATCCCACATTTTCCCACCTCTTTGCAGGCTCAATGTGGCTTACAATACATCATGTGTAGTGGAAATGCATTAGAAAATAGACATATAGTATTACAGAAGGGTCTTGGGCAACATGATGAAGATAAAGCATAGTAGTAGTAAAATAGAATAGTGTGTGCACTTACACACAAAAGAGGAATGTAACTGTGAGCACTTAGTTACAGAATTGCCCTTCACATGCTAATATTCAGCCACTATAGGTACTGTATTTCTAATTTATTTATTGTATTTATTTATTAGGATTTATTTACCGCCTTTTTGAAAGAATTCACTCAAGGCGGTGTACAGTAAGAACAAATCAAAGATGAGCAATAGGCAATTACAGCAGTAAAAATATTCTAATAACAATATAACATATGGCATGGTATACTACTTACAATGTCAATGCAATGTGTAATAGAACATTTTAAGTGATAGTGAAGGGTATAAGCAAAGATGGAACATATAGATAGGTAAGAGAGTAAAAGGAGTTAGAAAATAAAGTGATTAATTTAAGGAAAGGTACATATGAGGTTAGAAAGATGGTTAAATCTAGCACTACTTATTTGCAGTCTTAAATTGAACCACATAGCTATATGGATAACACTAGGAAAGAAAAAGCACTAGAACAAGCTTGCCCAATTTCAATCCTCAAGGGCTATAACCAGCCAGACTTTCAGGATTTTCCTAATGAATATGTATGAAAGATATTTACATACCCACTATCTGCACAATATGCAAATCTTTCTTATGCATGTTCATTAGGGAAATCCTGAAAATCTGGCAGTTGGAGCCCTTGAGGACTGAACTTGGAAAGCCTGCACTAGAAATTAAAGAAAATGACAGAGAAAGAATAGCCTATTGAGCCTGTCCCACCTCTAGGCCTTTCATATTTCTGAAAGTCTTAGAACAGTGTTTTTAATCCCTGTTTAAGTTTAGGATAACATGATTATATTCATAATAAGCAAATAGGAATGGCATTCCAGAACAAAGGAGCAAAAAAAGAAAAAAAAGGCTGAACAATATGTGGTTTCATCTTGAGACTAAACAGTGCACGGAGGCTGGGTGATATCAAGACCAGAACACAAGTATCACCACACTGAAGTAGATGGAGTCAAATTGAAGGTTTACCCCCAGATTCTGTATGTCACTCAAAGTTAGATGCAGATCTGCACACAAAGTAATTGGTTACATTGCCACTAGCAATCATTAATTGGTGTTAACAAGCATTTTATTGGCAGTAATTAGAAGTTATATGTGGATATATTTCATAACACACAACTCGAAAGAGGGCATGGTTATGGGAGGAACATGGGCAGGTCAGGGGCATTTCTCTCTTTCCAGGGAGCTATATGAAATGGCTCCATTACCTGAGCCCTACGCTACTGGGTGACCTTCCAGTAGTATGCAGAGGAAAAAGGTCTTGAATACCTCTATGCAGACCCAACAGCTCCCAGATTGATTAATGGTTGATAAGTCTTGCTCTATGGCTGTAAGTGATGTTAGGAGCTCCTACATCTCGGCCCTTGCTGATTTCTTACACTTTAAGTTCATGCTGACCTCCTTCCAATCTGCTCTTTTACGTGCCAAACAGGATTATTATATCCAACTGACCAAATCTCTTGGCTCTAATCCTCGACTTCTCTTCACCACATTGAACTCTCTCCTCAAGGTGCCCCCCTCCCCCAACTCCCCCTTCATTATCTCCTCAGACCCTTGCTGAATTCTTTCACAACAAGGTTCAAAAGATAAACCTTGCTTTCTCTACCTCTCCACCTCTCCCTTCACTAGTCCGTTCCCCTCAATCCCTTTCCTCCTTTCCTGAAGTTACTATTGAGGAAACTACATTTCTCCTTTCTTCCTCAAAATGTACCACCTGTTCCTCTGATCCCATTCCCACCCACCTTCTTAATGCCATCTCTCCTGCTCTTAATCCTTTTATCTGTCACATTCTCAACCTCTCACTTTCCACTGCGACTGTCCCTGCTGCCTTTAAACATGCTGTGGTCACACCTCTCCTTAAGAAGCCTTCACTCGACCCTACTTGTCCCTCTAATTACCGACCCATCTCCCTCCTTCCTTTTCTCTCCAAATTACTTGAGCGTGCTGTTCACCACCGCTGCCTTGATTTTCTCTCCTCACATGCTATTCTTGACCCACTACAATCTGGTTTTCGCCCTCTCCACTCAACCGAAACTGCGCTTACTAAAGTCTCCAATGACCTATTACTGGCTAAATCCAGAGGTCAATATTCCATCCTCATTCTTCTTGATCTTTCCGCTGCTTTTGACACTGTCGATCACAGCATACTTCTCGATACCCTGTCCTCACTTGGATTCCAGGGCTCTGTCCTTTCCTGGTTCTCTTCCTACCTCTCCCTCCGCACCTTTAGTGTTCACTCTGGTGGATCCTCTTCTACTTCTAGCCCTCTGCCTGTCGGCGTACCTCAGGGTTCTGTTCTTGGTCCCCTCCTCTTTTCTATCTACACTTCTTCCCTTGGTTCATTAATCTCATCCCATGGCTTTTCCTACCATCTCTATGCTGATGACTCCCAAATCTACCTTTCTACCCCTGATATCTCACCTTGCATCCAAACCAAAGTTTCAGCGTGCTTGTCTGACATTGCTGTCTGGATGTCTCAACACCACCTGAAATTAAATATGACCAAAACCAAGCTTCTCATTTTCCCCCCAAACCCACCTCCCCGCTCCCCCCGTTTTCTTTCTGTTGATGGCTCTCTCATTCTCCCTGTCTCCTGAGCTCGAAACCTTGGGGTTATCTTTGACTCTTCGCTCTCCTTCTCTGCTCATATCCAGTAGATTGCCAAGACCTGTCGTTTCTTTCTTTACAACATCCGTAAAATCCGCCCCTTTCTTTCCGAGCACACTACCAAAACCCTCATCCACACCCTTGTCACCTCTCGTTTAGACTACTGCAATCTGCTTCTTGCTGGCCTCCCACTTAGTCACCTCTCCCCTCTCCAGTCAGTTCAAAACTCTGCTGCCCGTGTCGTCTTCCGCCAGGGTCGCTTTACTCATACTACCCCTCTCCTCAAGACCCTTCACTGGCTCCCTATCCGTTTTTGCATCCTGTTCAAACTTCTTCTACTAACCTATAAATGTACTCACTCTGCTGCTCCCCAGTATCTCTCCACACTCGCCCTTCCCTACACCCCTTCCCGTGCACTCCGCTCCATTGGTAAATCCTTCTTATCTGTTCCCTTCTCCACTACTGCCAACTCCAGACTTCGCGCCTTCTGTCTCGCTGCACCCTACGCCTGGAATAAACTTCCTGAGCCCCTACATCTTGCCCCATCCTTGGCCACCTTTAAATCTAGACTGAAAGCCCACCTCTTTAACATTGCTTTTGACTCGTAACCACTTGTAACCACTCGCCTCCACCTACCCTCCTCTCTTCTTTCCCGTTCACATTAATTGATTTGATTTGCTTACTTTATTTATTTTTTGTCTATTAGATTGTAAGCTCTTTGAGCAGGGACTGTCTTTGTTCTATGTTTGTGCAGCGCTGCGTATGCCTTGTAGCGCTATAGAAATGCTAAATAGTAGTAGTAGTAGTAGTAGTACATCATGGAGTGGCAAACTGTAAAAGCAGATAATTTATTGAAAAGGTTATTCCTAGGTCAGGACAATAGACCTATCAAATCTCTCATATACAAAGAGGTATCTCCATAAGGTGTCTTAAACACAAGAGTGCATAATTTAAAATGAAGTTAAGCCTCCACCAGAAGCCAATGCAACCTGAACAACAGTAGAGAAGCCTTTTCAAACTTATGTACCGAATAGATAAGACAGGCTGCCGTATTTTGAATCATTTGAATCTTTTTCATTAAGAACCTGGAGCATCCCAAATAAGCACTATTACAGTAATCCTACTCACCTAATATCAAACTATATACAACTAATTTAAAAGCCTCTTGATCAAAATATACCCGAAAGCCACAAAAATTATATATATATATAATAGTTCAATGTAACACAAAGCAATTAGACTCTCAATATTTATTCAGATGCTCAACTGTTTATACGTCAATCCTTAGATTAGCATTTTCCGGTTGATGCCTGCAATATCCCTCACTGAAGAAAAAATTCTTCTTATCGTAGATATTAGGCTAGCTTTTCATTAGTCAAAAAACCTCCGTATTTTACTACTAACTTTTTCTAATACTTTGAAATATAGGCTGTACTTATCTGAGCTTGTGACCGGGCTGGAGACGCTCTACAGCAAGCTTCTGTTTCACAAAGAGCTTCTTTAGGAGCAAAGACCTCCGCTGTATTAAGTGCTCAGGTAATGCTCAGCTGAAGTCCTGAAAATCAAATCAAGTTTGTATGAGGCACCCAAGTTGAATAATATGTTATATATCAGGTACAGAAAAAGTAAAGGGGTAAATTCAGTAAATGGCGCCTAAAGATTGGCATTGAAAAAATAGCACTTAACAATATTCTATGGACAGCATTCAGTTAGGCGCCATTTATAGAATAGCACTAATAACTGGAAACCGTGACTACACCTAGGTGTAACCATTTATACCACTTAAGCCCCCTTATTCTATAACATAAATTGTGGGAATACCCCTGACTTGCCCATATCCCTCCCATAGCCAAACCCCTTATTTGGAGCTATGCATAATATTTACATGTAGATTCAAGCAAATAAATATACATGTGTAATAAAAATTACACATGTATATTTATTTGCCTGTATATACACAGGTATATTTAATGCCAATTACCACTGATAATTGTTCAAAATTATCAGCACTAATTAACTCATTATTCAATTAAATTGGGTATGCACCCAAATTTTCACTCACAATTTTAAGCGCCTTTTATAGAATTAGAGGGAAATGTTGCACACAGCCACATCACTGTATCTGTTTATAAAATTAAACTATAATGTGTTATTGTACAATATTATTGAAACAAAGCAAATGCAACTGGCCAGAAACAGCTCTTGGCTGATTAAATAGCATTTCAAAGCCTAACTGGATATTCAGTCGGAGACAACCTGCTATTTCCACTGAATAACTGCAGTTAGTAGGTAGCCGCAATCCAGCTATGTCAAGGATGTTCAGCGCCAAACCGGTTATGTTTAACGGTTAAAATAGGCCTGCTTGGCCTATCTTTAACTGCTAAAGGGGTGATTCTATATATGGTGCCTAAACAAATCCACACAGAAAACATTTTTGCCTAATCGTATTCTATAAGCCGCACTAGGCGGGTATATAGAATACTCTTAGTTGATATCCCAGTGCCTAAAACTATGCACATCCATAGTAAGTGGTATGTCAAATGTTTTTAAACTGTTAAACTATTTTCACAAAAAATAGATATTAAGAAAGTGTTCTACAACAATTACTGTGTGGCAGTGTTTCCCAAATCTGTCCTGGGAAAATTCCAGTCAGTCAGGTTTTCAGGATATCCACAACAAATATTCATGAGATCAATTTGCATGCATTGCATTCTTGGTATGCAAATATCTCATGCATACTTACTGCAGGTATCCAGAAAATCTGAGTGGCTGGGGCTCCTCTATGACAGTTTTGGGAACCCCCCCACTGATGATCAAAAAATTGAGAACAAATCATAACAAGGAAATGTAAATGTGTGTAGGCAATTTTATCTAGGGCAATTTTCAAAATAGAAGTTCTGTATGCATGTACTTTCGTTTGGAAAATTGGTGCAAAGCCCCTAGGTAAGAGTTGCACATAGACTTTGCAGCTACACAGGCAGTATGGATATTGGCCCTGTACATGACAAGCATCAATGCTCTATACCTGTGGGATTATTAATGATCCTATGGGGCTTATTTTCAAAGCACTTAGACTTACAAAGTTCCATGGGCTACTGTGGAACTTTGTAAGTCCATGTTTTGAAAATACACCTCCACGTACTTAAAATGTTTGTTTTAGAGAAACATTTTAGATGCATCTGGTACTGTACAGTCTTCTAAATCTAGAAAAATTCCAGCACATAAAATAAGCTTTTCCAAAATAACACATTTTTACTATTGGTCATTATGAATACCTACTCTCTTTGTTTAATGGTAAAAATTCTTGCCATTCATCTTTTTGACACTGGTCTGTCAGTGAGTACCATAAGATATATCCACTAGGCTCATAAAGGTGATAATTCACACCTCTATTGAGTCACAGAAACCGATAAGTTATATCTTTAAATAATTCTCAGTAGAAAGATAAATATGATCTGTTACTTTGCCAAAGGCTTTTGAGTAAGTTATATAAGGCATGTTTTATAATATATGAAGGAATGCTGATACTGATTTGAAGCCCACTTTTAATATGCTTTTTTTTTCAGAACTGAGCAACCTTATGTGCAATTTATCTTACAAAATCAATATTTAAAATTATTGGGACCTATTTACTAAAGTGTTATAAAATAATGCAGTTACTTTAGGTTAACAACCAAAATTAATGTGTAGTAATTATAGAACCTCTGTATCAACTATTGAGAGTATTTGGCAACATTTTTCCATTGAGTTAACACAGAGGAAAGTTATTTATTGTGTGTTAACTGAATGGTAGATGTAATTTGCTAAACCTATTCAGCTAGTGTTAAATGAGTCACATTATCTGCCATGTTATTGTAATTAAGCAAATATTATTGAATAGCACTGTACATCAATATTAGATTAGATTAGCAGAGTTTAGAAAGGTTTGGACAAATTCCTAAAAGAAAAGTCCATAAGCCATTATTAAGATGGACTTGGGAAAATCCACTGCTGATTCCTGGGATAAGTATCATAAAATCTGTTTTGCTCTTCTGGAATCTTATCAGATACTTGTGACCTGGATTAGCCACTGTTGCAAACAGGATATTAGGATTAATACACTTTTGGTCTGCCCCAGTATGGCAATGTTTATATACTTATGTACTTAAATTGTTAGAATGTAAATTTACCCCAATCATCCCTCCATGCTCAAATTCAGTATGAGGCAAATAGACTTCAAGAGCCTGGTTCTCTAAGGATTTTTCCCATAGACACAGTGTGGGAGAAAAGCTTTGAACTGAGTACTTGAAATCAAATATTGTAAATATTAGTGGTCTTGATATTTAAATGAGTTATGCATTTCCCAGAAGGTGGTGAACATATAACTTGTTTGTGTATGTATTTGCAGCTCTTATGTAGTGAAAGAGATATATCCTTCCCCATCTTCGTTGACACACCCTTGCCAGATTCATACATGAGCACACCACGTTTCGAGCAATCGATAATTCTGCTGACTTGGAAGCTCATTTTCAAAGTGCATAGACTTATAAAGTTCCTTAGTAACATATGTAATTTTCTAAGTCTATGTGCTTTGAAAATAAGCATCATAGTGATTTATTTGCTCCTGTACTGAGACCATGGCTGGAGCTGATAAGATAGACCCAGAACTTCCCTTTGTGTTTGGCATTTTCCCAGGTTTTATCTGTCTATATCTATATCTATCTATATAAATCATAAGAGAAAACAAAACTTAGAAGGAGCAGCAAGCAGCAATGCCAACAGGGTTCACACCACCATGTAGACTCCTCCCCCCCTGCCTAATATATCTTAATCTTGCAACTCCGGACAGAACAGACCTAAGTGTTAAATCATGGGTTCCAACTCAACTCAATATCAGTTAATCAGAAATGGCCAAAAATAAAAACAGAAAGCATGTTGTAACTTTTGTCATCTCCTCTGGGATCAAATGGTCTAAGAAAAATCCATTGGCACCTGAAAAAAATTATGCCTAACATAGAGGCCCTGGATCAACTGAATACCATCTTGGTGAAACTTCAGTCTTAAGCTCATGATGACAGAGCTATTGTTACTACCCCTCTCGGCTGGACTGTAGTGATGTGCTCCCAGATACCTGATTGTTGTAGTCGTGGCAAATATCCAGGCAACACACACTCACAGCCGAGGGAGTGGCACAAATAAACTAACCTCATCCTTTACTCTCAAAGAATAAAGGAGGAAAAGAAGCTAAATTTAGGATTTGTTCCTGAACTGGAAGAACTGCACCTTCAGATTTGCAAATTATCTTTTTCTTTATTGAATACAAATGCAAACAAATTTCATTCAAATAAACTCAAATTCACAATTAGTATGTGGCTTAATAGAACTGCAATAACATATTCAACATTCAAATGTAGTTTTACATGTATACCCTTAACTTTTTCTGTTTCTTTCAACAAAATCACCTAAAAAGGCAGAAAAGAACCTTTTCAGATAAATATTTAAAGTGTCTTTATATCAAAACCAGATAGTTGCTTTAATACTCTTTCCTTGCTATTGATGTCAGAATTTGAGTCTTTATGGGTATTATGGATGTTTGTGCAAGGATCTCACTTGAACCCAGAACACTTAGGCAAGTCAGGAAAACATGGATTTTTTTATATTTGATGTTGTTCTGTTCTTTAGTTTTCCCTTAAAATGTTGTAAACCAACAAAAAAATGATATGTCCTTCAACACCCTTTGCAAATGTCACTTAGCTTTGGTTGAATTTATTTAGGTGAGGTCTTTCTTGTGTTGGAGCTCAGCCGGAACCCTTCAGAGGATAATTCACTGATCTCTTCTCCCTAAACCTCACTTATAAAGAAAATAATCAGGGAAGCAAAAGCTTAAACTCCCTGTACTTGTTCAGGAACTGACTCCACTCTGGTGACAATTAACCAATTCTCAATACTGTGGCCACACTCTCTAATCGAAATAAAATAAGTTAAAGGTTTTCTCACTACAAAACCTATTTCTCACTGTTAATTCCCTATTATAAACTGTTGCAGAAGAAGGCTTTTGCACTGTATTCAGGGATCTCACACAGTAACCCATTCCATATTCAAATAGTAATACAACATTCCATCTCACAGACTTCACATAAAAACATAACATTTCCCTGCACAGCTATCAGATCAATCTGGAGAATAAGCACACTCATATAAAAGCAGTGCTTAATCTGCCACCTGACAAACCTTGCACTGAACTCAGAGCACTCACAAACAACACACCTTTTCCACAGACACAGCCTAATAGCTTCTTTCTCCAAATAACAGATTCACCTTCAATTTCCCTTTAATCCCCCTTTAAATCCTAGCACATTTCTTTCCCTGACACCCTTATAGTTTCTCTCACTTAGTATAACTACCAGCAGAAATCACAGTCTCCCACACTCCTCTGTGTCAACTGTTTTTCTCAATTCTAAAAAGAGTAGGCAGCCGTGTGTCCACTTAATACCTTAGCATACAGACTCTCATTCCACAAAATTGTAACTCACTTTTTATATCTTGGAACCCAGTTCTATCTCTGAAACACCTTTCATACTCACCTCAGCTCACTTTCAATATCAAAATACCCTTTTTCAATGTCACATTTCACTTTAAACTCATAAAATATACTGTTTTCTCTTACATTACACAGACATACACCATACATTTTTCTTTCCCAGTCCTTCCCTGCTCTCTTTGCTCAGCAGCAGGGTTGCCAGGTGGAAAATTTTTTTCCAGCCCGATCGAGCCCAAAAAACAGCCCAAAACCCGCCCAAACACAAACCCCGCCCCTGACACCCCCACCCCCGCGTCATCACGCCCGCCCCCGCCGTCATCAACCCCGCCCCCGCCGTCACTGGCCCCGCCTTCCACGTCACCGGCCCCGCCTCCCCGTCATCGGCCCCGCCTCCTACGTCATCGGCCCCGCCTCCCACGTCACTAACCCCGCCCAAAACGTCATTAACCCCACCCAAAAACGTCACTAACCCCGCCCCCCCGCGGCCGAAAAAACCGCACTGAAGGCCAAAAACAGCCCAAAAAACCGCAACCCGCCGCGGGCAAAAATTTCCCGCGGCGGGTCGCGGAAAACCGCCCAATTGGGCGGTAAAACCGCCCACCTGGCAACACTGCTCAGCAGTCTCCCTAGCAACTCACCCCCCCCCCCTAGAGGAACATCTGACATCACTCAACCAATCAGCTTGTCAGCTAAAGACTGTTTTTTTTCTTATCTGTTTGGTTTAGAATTGTGGCTGTCCCTTCCCCCCATAAAAGTTACTGCAAAACTTCCTATATAGAGCATTTTCAAAGTCAATTTTAATCTGACTTGTACCCAAAACAGCAAGAAACATTTTATAGTATAATCCTCACTTAATCATGGTTTATTTCTTGAAAAATAAAACCATATTTAAGAAACATCTCACACTTTCTTCAGCTAACTCCATTAAAAATTCCCAAACTAACTTTAAACCTTTTCCAGCCAGCAGCATCCACCAAAACCCTGGAACAGCCCCCCCAGAGCCCCAGGAAAAAAATATTTAATATATGTTACCATATATTACACTATCTTCTGTGCAATTTATCTTACAAAATCAATATTTGAAATTATTGGGTCCTATTTACTAAAGTGTTATAAAATAATGCACTTACTTTAGGTTAACAACCAAAATTAATGTGTAGTAATTAAAGAACCTCTGTATCAAACTACCTGCAAACTGTGACATTTGTGAGCCCTTGGCCCAGAGGTGGTCACGTGTAGGGTTACCATATGGCTCCAGAAAAAGGAGGCAAAGCAATGGAAGTAAAACCCGGCTGGCTCAATCCGTCCTCCTTTTTCTGGAGCCATATGGTAACCCTAGTCACGTGAGAATCACTCAACCACCTCTGGGTAGACCGAGTCCCCTCAGGAGTAAGAGTACTCCCAAGAACTGGATTGGACCACAAGTGGAGATGAACTGAGGCAGCTTTATTAGTAAACAAAAACACAAGGCTAAAAGGTTAGCCACACGGCATCGAAAGGAAAACAGGCAGCTGAAGCAATGCAAACATAAAGCATAAAATAAGGTAAAGTAGAACAGTCTAGATGTATAGGGGAATCAAACATAAGCAGCCTAGCTGCGCATCTCAATACTAGGGGACAAAATGCAAAGCTTAAAGTATACAGTAAAGGTAAAGTAGAACAGCCTAGCTGTATGGGGAAATCAAACACAAGCAACCTAGTTGCACATCTCAGTACTAGCAGAGCAATGCAAACATATGGCATACAGCAGAACACAATACACTAGGCAAAGGGACCGCCCTAGCGGATCAAAGACAAACAGGCGATACTTGGCTGACAGAGGTAACAGCACTAGTGGTTAAGAAAAGGGTTGATCCTGTCAGTACACTCAGATGAGCCGCTGAACAACCACAGCAAGATCCCTCAAAACCAGAGTGGCGCAGAAGCAAAACAAAAGAAAATGAAAGTCTCTTAACCATACCTTGGACAGTACCTAAGATGGAAGTAATTGGCATGGGTAGGTCCAGGACCCTCGTGGGAATTTTGTGGTTGGCAACAAATTGCTCAATAATAAAATTCCTTGCAGACCCAGAGTCAACTACTGCAGTGATGGAGACCCAGCTGGACGAGATCCTAAACCTTACAGGGACTTGTGCTCGGGGAACAAGGCTCTCCATGCCTAATCTCACTTCCTCAATATGAGTAGGGTTAGGTTTTTCCTCCGACCTCCTTGTGCACTCTTTCAAGAAATGGTTGGCGCCACCACATTGCAGGCATAGGTTCTTCTGACATCGGCGTCTCCTTTCCTGGGGAGATACAACTGTCCAATCTACTTACATAGGTTCTTCTATTTTCCTGTTGGGTGAGGGAATTATAGGAGGTCTGGGGATAGGGCTCTTGTGACCAGAGGCCCGAAGAGATGGACTCTCATGAGTTCGCTCCCTAAACCTATAGTCTACTTTAGCACATAAATCAATTAAAGCATCCAGCTCTTCCGGAAGCTCCCTTCCAGTCGACTCATCCTTAATGCATGAGACAAGACCCTGCCAAAAGATGGCTGACAGACTACGATTGTTCCATTGTAATTCAGTCGCCAAGGAGCGAAACTGAATGCCATAAGCGTTCAGTGTGCGTTCACCCTGTCCTATCCTCAGATGCTGCTACAGCATTTCTTCCAGGTTCTCCAAAAGTCTGTTTGAACACAGCAAAAAATTCAGACAAGTTGTTCAAAATGGGGTCCCCGCATTCCCACAATGGGGACGCCCAAGCCAACACAGTACCAGAAAGTAGTGACAGAATGTAACTTACCTTTGTCCTCTCATCAGGAAAATCTCTCTGCTGCAGAGAAAAAACAGATTGGCATTGGTTGAGGAAGCCTCTGCATTCAGTAGGATCCCCAGAAAAACGAGGTACGGTAGGTACCATAATATGGCTACCACTGCCCATACTGGGTGGAGAGGCCCTAGACCTAGCTGCCTCCTCCTGTTGTGAATCCAGCGACTGGGCAAGCGTGGCCACTGCCTCAGATAATTGGAGCACTCTTCCCGCCACCTCCTCGAGGAGTGAGGCAGCAGCAGGAGACTCCATCGAGCTCATGGTTCTAGCAATCTGTGACGTTTGTGAGCCCTTGGCCCAGAGGTGGTCGCGTGAGAATCACTCAACCACCTCTAGGTAGACCGAGTCCACTCAGAACTAAGAGTACTCCCAAGAACTGGACTGGACCACAAGTGGAGATGAACTGAGGCAGCTTTATTAGTAGCAAAAAAACACAAGGCTAAAAGGGTAGCCAAACGGCATAGAAAGGAAAACAGGTAGCCTAACTATACAGTCTAACCTAGCTGAAGCAAGGTAAACATAAAGCATAAAATAAGGTAAAGTAGAACAGCCTAGCTGTATAGGGGAATCAAACATAAGCAGCCTAGCTGTGCATCTCAATACTAGCGGAAATAATGCAAAGCATAAAGTATACTGTAAAGGTAAAGTAGAATAGCCTAGCTGTATGGGGAAATGAAACACAAGCAGCCTAGCTGCACATCTCAATACTAGAAGAGCAATGCAAACATATGGCATACAGCAGAACACAATACACTAAGCAAAGGGCCCACCCTAGCGGGTCAAATACAAACAGGCAATACTTGGCTGACAGAGGTAACACCGCTAATGGTAAAGAAAAGGGTTCATCCTGTCAGTACACTCAGATGAGTCGCTGAACAACCGCGGCCATCTCCCTCAAAACCAGAGTGGAACAGAAGCAAAACAAAGGAAAAAGAAAAAGTCTCTTAAGGACCTGCACCGCAGGTGGAGGAAAGAGCAGGTCACTCTGCTCACAGAAGACTAGGGATGTCACCTAACACAAGCAAACAGTCACTGAGGCACCCAAGCTGAATGTTCCCAAGGCAAGCAAGATAAAGCAACAAAGCCCGAGCCGAATGCTCCCAAGGCAAGCAAGCAAGGTGAAGAAGCCAAACCTGGGCCAATGCTTCCAAGGCAGAAGACTCAATGGCCCTGCACAGCACCCAAGGGCCAGGAACAGTCCACTCAGACCCCTCCACGCTCCAAGCACCGCTCCCTCGTCCAGGGGTATGAAAAGTTCTTTGTTACTTGAGGCCTGTCAATTTCCTTTTACATGACTTGTTTGATCACAAATTATTCCCCATTTAATTTGGAAAGATGACAGATCTGTGAAGGGGATTGACTATGTGTGAAAGAGGGTGAATGGGGAAATTGCTAAATTTATATATTCCTTGGGGGGTATGGTGCTTATTCATGAGTTATTGACAACTGATTGTCCTGGATTATTTTGTTTGAATGGTGTTCATATGTCTAATATTGGTTTAGATTCTTTTATTAGTACTATTCAAGACTTGTTGGAAAAAGTTTATTGCCCTAAGGTGGCCGCAGCTTTTGGAGGGGGAGCGATATGGTGGAAATTAAGGGATCAAATGGCAAGTGGCATTCACATTTGGAATTTGGTAAAATGTATTTTTGTTAGCATGAATGGGTACAAAAGAGGATGCGATTGTAAGTGTTATGAGTTTTAAGTGCAGTTGGAGATGATGGAACCAGTGGCGTACCAAGGGGGGGCGGTAGGGGCGGTCTGCCCCGGGTGCACGCCGCTGGGGGGGTGCTGCGCACCTGTTGGCTCCGAGTTCGCTCGTTCCCTCCCTGCTGCTCCCTCTGCGCGGAACAGGTTACTTCCTGTTCCGGGGCAGAGGAAGCAGCAGCCAGGGAACGAGCGGAGCTAACAGGCCAGTGGCACCCCCCAGCAGGTAAAAATGCACCGGGGGGGGATGTGATTTCGCTGGGGAGGGGGCACATCGGCAATCCGCCCTGGGTGTCAGCCACCCTAGGAACGCCACTGGATGGAACACATCATTGACTCCCATGTATAGGATCCCAAGTGCTAGGAAGGTAAAGTATGCAATGTATGCTGCCAGTCCTTGTACAGGATGGTTGGCACACCTATTTGGGGGAGGGGTGTTGCCTTAATGAGTACATGAGCAACAGGACAGCACTAGAAAAGAGAACTACAGATTGGTTGCAATTGTGTATGTTTCTGAGTACTGGTAATGACATTCTCATATAAATAAATCTGGGTTGGAATGGAGAAGTTCACTGGTACAAATGTACCTGTGTGTATATTAAAAGGGAAGTTTTCAGCCCAGGGAATTTACCCCATACACTATTAAATTACTTGGATAAAATCATTTGAACAACCCTAATGCTGCCTCCACCCTGCCTATATCCTTTTCAGAAACATAAAAAAAAGATAAATATTTTATTGTGCTTTTTCCAATTCTGAATCTCACTGTTTCAGATAGTCTACCCTTGGAATTTCTGGTTTGTACCAGAGGCAATGAAGAGTGAAAATGACTTGCCCAGCTTCCCTGATTCCCTGGATTTTAGCTCATTACTAAGAGCTGCCAAGTTACCTAGTTACATAAGTACATAAGTACATAAGTAGTGCCATACTGGGAAAGACCAAAGGTCCATCTAGCCCAGCATCCTGTCACCGACAGTGGCCAATCCAGGTCAAGGGCACCTGGCACGCTCCCCAAACGTAAAAACATTCCAGACAAGTTATACCTAAAAATGCGGAATTTTTCCAAGTCCATTTAATAGCGGTCTATGGACTTGTCCTTTAGGAATCTATCTAACCCCTTTTTAAACTCCGTCAAGCTAACCGCCCGTACCACGTTCTCCGGCAACGAATTCCAGAGTCTAATTACACGTTGGGTGAAGAAAAATTTTCTCCGATTCGTTTTAAATTTACCACACTGTAGCTTCAACTCATGCCCTCTAGTCCTAGTATTTTTGGATAGCGTGAACAGTCGCTTCACATCCACCCGATCCATTCCACTCATTATTTTATACACTTCTATCATATCTCCCCTCAGCCGTCTCTTCTCCAAGCTGAAAAGCCCTAGCCTTCTCAGCCTCTCTTCATAGGAAAGTCGTCCCATCCCCACTATCATTTTCGTCGCCCTTCGCTGTACCTTTTCCAATTCTACTATATCTTTTTTGAGATACGGAGACCAGTACTGAACACAATACTCCAGGTGCGGTCGCACCATGGAGCGATACAACGGCATTATAACATCCGCACACCTGGACTCCATACCCTTCCTAATAACACCCAACATTCTATTCGCTTTCCTAGCCGCAGCAGCACACTGAGCAGAAGGTTTCAGCGTATCATCGACGACGACACCCAGATCCCTTTCTTGATCCGTAACTCCTAACGCGGAACCTTGCAAGACGTAGCTATAATTCGGGTTCCTCTTACCCACATGCATCACTTTGCACTTGTCAACATTGAACTTCATCTGCCACTTGCACGCCCATTCTCCCAGTCTCGCAAGGTCCTCCTGTAATCGTTCACATTCCTCCTGCGACTTGACGACCCTGAATAATTTTGTGTCATCGGCGAATTTAATTACCTCACTAGTTATTCCCATCTCTAGGTCATTTATAAATACATTAAAAAGCAACGGACCCAGCACAGACCCCTGCGGGACCCCACTAACTACCCTCCTCCACTAAGAATACTGGCCACGCAATCCTACTCTCTGCTTCCTATCTTTCAACCAGTTCTTAATCCATAATAATACCCTACCTCCGATTCCATGACTCTGCAATTTCTTCAGGAGTCTTTCGTGCGGCACTTTGTCAAACGCCTTCTGAAAATCCAGATATACAATATCAACCGGCTCCCCATTGTCCACATGTTTGCTTACCCCCTCAAAAAAATGCATTTGATTGGTGAGGCAAGACTTCCCTTCACTAAATCCGTGCTGACTTTGTCTCATCAGTCCATGTTTTTGTATATGCTCTGCAATTTTATTCTTAATAATAGCCTCCACCATCTTGCCCGGCACCGACGTCAGACTCACCGGTCTATAATTTCCCGGATCTCCTCTGGAACCCTTCTTAAAAATCGGAGTAACATTGGCTACCCTCCAGTCTTCCGGTACTACACTCGATTTTAGGGACAGAGAGATTTTTTAGCCAGTCCTGATTTTGAACTTATGTCCCAAGTCAGTGTTCTATTTGTAATCTCTGATACCACTAATTGAAATCAGAACTTCAGGTCCCCTAATGTACCAAGCACAAGGGCTATAGAACTCCATTTATTTTCTGAATGTATGTGTGTGTTTGTATGTGTAAACCTACGCTAATTAAACAATTTGAGCCTACCATTTGCTCTATAACAGCACCTAGACACTAAAGTTCCATTATAGAATATTAACATAACCCAGTATCTGAGCACCTAGCATTTTGGTACCATAGACCTAGCATACGTGTGAGTGCCTAAATATGGTAATATGGTACATAACGTGAGTATTCTGAAAATTCACACACATACCTATATATCTATGCTCTATCTCTTTTATATAAACTATATATATACATGCTAGTGTTTGTAGTGCATGCTAAAATTAGCACACTCTAAATGCCAGAGTCACCCATATGTTCCTGCGGGTGACTTAGGGCCCTCTAGGTGCGTGCACTTTTTATCCTGCGCTAAAACATTGAGCATGCTAATGGTAGAGACACCCATTATGGGTGTCTCTAGCATTAGCGCACGCTAAGTTTTAGCGAGCGTGCCTACAGCACGTCTTAGTAAACAGGGCCCCAGTGTTTAGCGTATGCTAATCATTAACACGTGCTAAAAACTCTAACATGCCCTAAATATTTATCTATCTCCAAATCACTTGGGTTCTGTCAACTTCATGAATGTTAAATGTGCAAGCTGTGATCCAGTTCTCTTTTTAATTATACTATTGTAAGCCCCGCCCCTTTTACCCTCAGCATAAGGGTTACGTCCCTGATGTTATTGTTTGTAGTCTAATAACCGAGTGTTTGGAATCACCCTACCAAGAGCAAGGGGAGGAAATACAAAAAAATTAACTTCTTCTTCTAAAGAAAACAGTGCCTAACAGAATAATAAAATCAAATTTTCAAACATTTGGTTTCGTAATAATCGGACCCAAACGTTAAGATAATTATTTTTTTTTTCCTCTAACAAAATCTGGTAAGTATTCAAAAAATTTTTTATTTTTCAAAATTTTTTTAGCAACTCAGTAATATATTTTTCTTTTTCAATATTTAAACATAAAATGTCTCGATATAAGCTTATAAACATTTACTTAAAGATTTATTTTCATTCTCTTAACAGGGCTATCATCAATACCCTAGAATCTGGGCAACCATCAGGTAAGTTCATGCTTTACAAACTTTCATATTTCATTTATTATTTTCCCTATTTTGTAAGAATCTGATTCTCTGTGTGTACTTTTATGTCTCTGCAGAATTCACCACGTGACCACCCAAAGTCTAGGTGAGTATTTTAGTTTATTTTCATTTCATAGTTACTTATCTGTGGTCAAGGAAATTATTCTCCAGAGAAAAGCTGAGTTGTAGAACTCTTTCTTGCGTGGGGGCCCAATGAAGATCCAAATAGCATTCTTCCACTTCTTTTCCTTGTAGGTCTTCTTCCTAAACCTAACTTAATCAAATTAAAACTGGAAAGAAAACCCTATCTTCCTGTCACTCATCAAAGGAACTCCTCTAGGTGACTTTTAAAGAATTTTAAAACACTGTGGCCAATTGAACTTAAACACAAATTAAATTAATTAAAATGTCCCTGTCTTCCAGGCCTGAGCTTTATTACTGTTTCCCTATGCTAAAGAAGGGCACATCCAATCATCCCCAAGCTAACCAGCAACCCTTTCAATGTTCCCAACAGACACTCCTCAACCCCTTCAGACTCCCACCAAAACCTATATTGACACACAGCACGGCAGCCCAACTCGCTTCTCAATACAGGGAACTCCTTTTCATAAATTATGTTATCCCAAAATTCACTCCTACTCATTCACACTTACCAACTCTTTATAAATTCTCTTTAGAACTACCACCATTCACCAGTGTAACTAATTACACTTAGAAAGAGTCACAACTACTCTGCTTAACTCAACATTTTTCTTTTAAGTACTTTCCAACTGCTCTTTCATACTCTCTACCTCAGACACTCTATCAGCACATCCTTCTTCCTCAACTGCTTTCACCCTTCTCCTCTGCAGGGTTGCCAGGTGGAAATTTTTTTTCCAGCCCACTGGAGCCCAAAAAACAGCCCAAAAACCGCCCAAACACAACCCCGCCCCTGACACCCCCACCCCCGCGTCATCACCCCCGCCCCCGCCGTCATAAACCCCGCCCCCGCCATCACCGGCCCCGCCTCCCACGTCACCGGCCCCGCCTCCCCGTCATCGTACCCGCCTCTTACGTCATTGGCCCCGCCTCCCCGTCATCGGCCCCGCCTC
Organism: Microcaecilia unicolor; assembly: GCF_901765095.1. NCBI lineage: Eukaryota > Metazoa > Chordata > Amphibia > Gymnophiona > Siphonopidae > Microcaecilia > Microcaecilia unicolor. The sequence goes on along the minus strand of NC_044031.1, from coordinate 331,195,642 downwards.
CCACGTCATCGGCCCCGCCTCCCACGTCACTAACCCCGCCCAAAACGTCATTAACCCCACCCAAAAACGTCACTAACCCCGCCCCCCCGCGGCCGAAAAAACCGCCCGAAGCACAAAAACCAGCCCAAAAAACCGCAACCCGCCGCGGGCAAAAATTACCCGCGGCGGGTCGCGGAAAACCGCCCAATTGGGCGGTAAAACCACCCACCTGGCAACACTGCTCCTCTGCTGACCAGCAAGCTGTTTCCCAGACAACGGAGTCTCAGCTCTCAGCATATTCTAAGGACTGCACTGCTGGCCACAACGGAACTCTGAGACAACTCAGGGAATTTTATTTATTTTAAAAAAAAAATCCATGTATAATCCCTTAGGGTTATACTATGACCAGGATCAAATATGATGTAAAAGCTGAGATCTCTCTACACATGACTTAGGGGCCCTTTTACTAAGCCATTTAGGTGCCTATCCAGCTTATAATCGAAAGTGATCGCCGGCCATCTTCCGACACATATCGGGAGATGGACGGCGATTTCTTAAAAGCGGCGAAATCGGTATCATAGAAAACGGCATTTTTGACAGCATCGCTGCTTTCCTGTCGCTTCGCCGGCGAAAGTTCAAGGGCGCGTGTAGGTAGATTAGTGAAGGCGGGACATGGGCGGGCATGGGCGTGGCTACCAGATGGCCGGCTTTCGCCGATAATGGAAAAAAAGCGGCGTTAAGCAGTATTTCGCCGGCTTTACTTGACCCTTTTATTTTCACGACCAAGCTTCAAAAAGGTGCCTCAACTGACCAGATGACCACTGGAGGGAATGGGGTATGACCTCCCCGTACTCCCCCAGTGGTCACCAATCCCCTTCCAAACTAAAAAAATAAAACCAAAAACCTTTTTTGCCAGCCTGTATGCCAGCCTCAAATGCCGTACCCACCTCCATGACAGCAGAATGTGTTGTATCCTCCGACAGCCTTTCCCTGGTTGTGATGTGGCTCTCAGGTGAGTGTGACACCTTTTCTGTTAGGTGCCCTGCAGAGTCACATTAGCAATGCATTGTGGTGGGTGTAGGGTACTGGGCTGTACTCCCATGGTGCTTTCCCCCCCTGCTAACTGGGTCAGAGTGTGCCCTGTTTTGTTTCCTGTTGTAGTCCATGCGGTAGTGGCCATTTTTGTAAGCCAGTTTTAGTACCCTTTCCTCGGTTACCCACGTTAGAGAACGTAGTTCTTACCTTGAATGGTGCTGAAAGAGGGCATTGTACACCATTGTGCCAGCTCTGACCTACTGCTAATCTTAGTACCAGGGGACTCTTTGCCAGTGGGGCACAACCTCTGATCTGCAGTGAACTGTGAGTAAATGTGCTTATTTCAAGAAAGGACTTTTTCAGAGAGATTAGTCTTCAGGTATGAACTGGTGTGCCAAAGTTATACAGCAGCAATAAGTCCTAGAGGCTGTATGCAGGTCCCTGGAACAAATTTAGTGGGTGCAGTACATTTGTGGGTAGTGGGTTTGGGGGGGGGGGGGGGTTGTGGGGCTCAGCTCCCAAAGTAAGGGAGCTATGCACATGGGAGCTTTTCTGAAGTCCACCGCAGTGACCTCTAGGGTGGCTGGTTGGTGTCCTGGCATGTCAGGAGGGCCAGTGCACTAAAAATGCTGGCTCCTCCCACGGCCAAATGCCTTGAATTTGGCCGGGGTTTGAGATGGCTGACATAATTTTCCATTATCGCTGAAAAACAAACCCGGCCATCTCAAACCCGGCGAACTCCACGGCATTTGGCCGGGCTAAACCGTATTATCGAAAAAAAAGATGGCCGGCCATCTTTTTCGATAATACGGTTCCGGTCAGCTGTAGCGCCACCAACATAGATCGCCGGTGATCTTTTTGTCCGGCGACGTTCGATTATGCCCCTCCAAGTGTGCCCAATGTGCGTCAATTTGGAGTTACTGCCCGGCTACCGCATGGCCCGGGCGGTAATTTTTTTTATGCACATCTGCTACGCGCACTGGAAAATAATTTTTATTTTCCAGGGTGCGGCGGAAACTGGGTGGTAATAATCATTCTACATGTATAGACCATTACTGCCTGGTTAATGCATGAGACCTTACCGCTAAGTCAATGGGTGGCGGTAAGGTCTCAGGCCTGAAATGGCCTCATGCCAATTTTTATTTTGCCGCACATCCATTTTCGGACAAAAAAAGGCCAATACATGCATCTACACCAATGGAGGTCATTTTTCAGCACACCTTAGTAAAAGGACCCCTTAGAGACTCAAGTACCCAAATATATATTTTTTTTTCTTTTTTTTTTCAGGAACAACAGTTTCTTTTTTTATTATTACATAACTAGTAAAAAAAGGCCCGTTTCTGACACAAATGAAACGGGCGCTAGCAAGGTTTTCCTCGGAGTGCGTATGTTTGAGAGAGTGTATGTGACAGTGACTGTGTGTGAGAGAGAGAGAGTGAATGTGCGAGTGTGTGTGTGTGTGTGTGTGTGTGTGTGAGAGAGAGAGAGAGAGTGAGTGAGTCTGGGTGCAAGTGTGTCTGTGAGAGAGAGAGTGTGTGTGTGTGTGAGAATGAGAGTGTGTGCAAGTGCGTATGTGAGACACAGTGTGAGAGAGAGAGTGTGTGTTTCACATAGATATACAGTGTGTGCGAGAGAGAGATTGTGTGTGAGACACAGATTCTCAGTGAGACTGAGTGTAAGAGACCAAGAGAGTGTGTGAGTGACTGTGTGACACATAGAGAGTGAATGTGATACAGTGTGAGACAGAGTATGTGATAGTGTGTGTGAGAGAGAGAAAGACATTGACTGTGAGAGAGAGTGTGTGAGAGAGTGTGTGTGTGTCAGAGATACCTCCCCCCCTTCTGGTGTCAGGCCCCCCTCCCTCCCTCTCTCTGGTATCAGGCCCCCCCTCTATCTCTCTGGTGTCTGAGCATTACTGTGCAGGATGCTGAGCTCTGGCTGTGCTTCAAGGAACTGACCAATCCTATTTAATAAAATGCTCCTCCAACATTCTGAAGCTGAGAAACCTCGTGTGGTTGGTCACTACTGCTTGTGACGAACCCGAAAGTATGTGATGTCAATTCAGGAGATGGATACAGAAAGCAGGAATGCCTATCTCAGCCACTTCACTTTTAGAATGTTGGGAAAGTGAGGCTTCATTAGAACGTTGGAGGTGCGTTTTATATAGAGAGATATGGGATGGGTGTCTTGTAGTTTATGGGCTATGACAATATCATTATTATTGTCTAGTATTTAATTAAGGGTCAAGTAGATGCCATATAATTCAGTTAAATTACTTATTTGAACATACTTCATTATCCTTTGTCTGTCATTCAGGCAGCCACGGCTAATTTGAAAATAATTTCATGGAATGCAAACAACATGAATCATCGAATGACATGTAAAAAAGTGATAAACGATCTTAGGCAGATTGAGACTTGTTTCTTCACCACCTGGTCACAAGAAATGTGGAGTGATAATCTTAATTCAGAAGTCGGTTAACAGTTGAGTCCTTGTCCAAAAAAACCAAACAACAACAACAAAGAGCTAAAGGTAGAGGGGCACAGGTGATGGTCAAGCTTGGAACTTAACAGCTGGTTCTAATCAATATCTATGCAACCAGTTGCAGATTCACCCCAGTTTTCTAGTGCCTTACTAATGAGTTGAAAGACTTCTGCAACAATCCCATTACAATGGAGGGGGCTTTTATTTAGCCCTAGACCCACATAGGCAGTTTTTAAGTACAAATTCAACAATTTAAATAGCCCATAAAGGATCATTATGGTCTGTATGATATATTATGCTTATTTAATCCCATAGAAAAGAATTGTACTTTCTTCTCCTTTTCAGACCACACCCATTCCAGACTGGATTCTTTTTGTTATTTCCAGTTCTTTGGTTCCTTCAGTCCAAGAGGTTAGAAGTTTACTGAGAATAATTTCCAACCAATTCTGCCTATTCTCAGATGGCAATATGCCTGCAAGGTCTTAAAAAATGCCACTGGAGAACAGCTTCAGTGACATCTATTTCTTTAGTTTAGGCTACTTCTGTTTTCAGAAATTCTTAAACTTTTGAAAAACTACATCTAAACATAAAATGAAATGAAGACATATTAAATCCACATTTTAATAGAAATGATGTCATTCTATCCCAGAGTTAAAACCATTAGGTTCTTCTGTGCCAAGTCTGAATATCCATTACTGTTCTTGCTGTAACAAAATATATTAAAAAATGGCCTCTAGACTGTACTTGATGGTACAATCCATTAGAAACCTGGAAAAAAGATGGGTTCTGAAACATAGCATGTGACTGCAATGTTTGTCAGGAGAACCCATCTTGTAATGGCTGTGGAAAGAAAGAAAGAAAGAAAGAAAGAAAGAAAGAAAGAAAGAAAGAAAGAAAGAAAGAAAGAAAGAAAGAAAGAAAGAAAGAAAGAAAGAAAGAAAAGCTGACTGTTCCACTGATCTACCAGTGTTGTAATGTGTGCTTGCTCTTTCCTCCCTGTATCACCAGCAGCCCTCTGATTCTTGTGCTCACATTCCTGCACCCTAGTCAGTAGCTCCTTCTCCAGTACGTGAGAGCACTGGCATGGAGGGCTGTACTTCTTTTCACCTGTGAGTCATATAGGGTGTCTAACAGGTAAGATTCCAGTTGGGTGGAAAGTATGAGTTATTTTTTCAATTGTAAGCACTCCACTATTATCAATACATCTGATGCTATTTCTCGCTCTTGCAGAGTGATGTGGTAGCCATGTTAGTCCACTTTTAAAGGTAATAAATAGAAATAAAACAAAACAGAGAAAATAAGATAATACCTTTTTTATTCGACTAACTTAATACAATCTGATTTGAAGAAGAAGGGTTACCTTCAAAAGCTAATCAAAAAATGTATTAAGTTAGTCCAATAAAAAAGGTATTAACTTATTTTCTCTGTTTTATTTTATTTCTATTTATTACCTTGCTCTTGCAAAAAGCCATTTAGTGTCTGGCTATGAGAATGACCTTGCTCAGTATAGTCATGGCTGTGCTCAGGGCCTCTGATGTATCATTGAAGGGCTTTATAATGTGCACTGCCATCCTCATGTACAACCAATTCTGATTCCCCATATGTAAATTTAAAGTTTAGGTTGTCTTCCATAGACAACTCATGAAGTATTGTCTGCTGTTCTATTAACCTCTGCATTATGAGGTAGATGGAATTCCACCTGGTATCTATCAGCATCCTGAATAAGACACGCCCCACTGCTTCTTGCTTACCCTGTAATTGTTACCATCCTTCGTGTTCTGTTTGAAACGCCCCCCCCCCTTACATTTTTGTGCCTATCAGATTGTCTGCGACAGCTGCTGCTTTCCTTCTCTCCTCCCCCCCCCCCCCCCAGCCCAGTCTAAGAGCTTCCTTGACTGTCAGGTGCAAGAAGTGAACAAGTGTGAAATACTTCAGATCCTTTTGTAACTCCGTAGCCCACTTTCCTGATCGTGTTGATGCTGCCATTTGTTTTATTACTCTCCACTTAGTCTTGCCCCATGACTGCTTTCAAGATGTAGACTTGGATATGGTTCTGATCTATCAACAAGATGGACAGCATTGCCCACTTGTACCCAACTATTGTGTCAGACCCAGATCTGTTGCCTGCCCTTTTTTTGTCCAGCTACCACCAGTGGTTTATCAGACCAAGATGGGCATGCATTGTGGCTAGTCCTAAATATCATTTATAAACTAGATACCACTTCCCTCGATGTTGGTCTGCTACACCTGCATCTGTAATGACACCAAGTCTATAGGGTAGAAGCCACCCTGTAATCTGGGGCTACCAAGTGCAGCAATTACTTAAATCCTACACTCCGTACCACTACCAGGGACTAGGCATTGGGAATGATCATTTCACTGATGCACCTGTCACTATTATCTATGTTCTCAGGACAGTAATAGGTAACCTTGGTCTCACTACACAGTTCCAGGAACCAGCTATTGCTTCAGTCAGCACCTGAACTAGGGTCAGCATAAAAGTTTTATTCTTACTGAGCTGGGCAGAGACCAAGGCCGGACTTGATCCTGATAGGCCATAGGGTAGTAAGCCTCACTTTTCATTCATTTCTTTCTCAGTCTGGGAGAAAATTAAATTCATTCTCACTCCAAAGAAACTCTAAAATCCAGGATTTATATTTTATGCAAACTAGAACTTTACTGGAACACTGCAACTGGCAGGTATCCAAATGTCATATTTTTTTCTAACAAACAGTTCACATTATGTCAAACACTTTGCTGGAAGAAGGTTCTTTTGTGCAAGAATTTTGGTAACAGTTCCAACCAATGAATGAATGAATGAGGATGTTATAATGCTTTTGTAATGCTGCATTGTGCGACAACACCTTGAATACCGTGTGCAATTCTGGTCTTCACATCTCAAAAAAGATGTGTAGGGGCATTTTTGAAAGAAATGTCTAAGTTTGGATTTGGACGTCTTTGTAAAATGTTCAAATCCGGAGGCGGGGAAAAACTCATTTTTGAAAAAAAAATGGATGTTCATCTTTTGTTTCGAAAATACCAAGGATGTCCTTGGATTTGGAAGTCTTTGACTTTCGGGGATTTTCAAAACCAAAGACGTCCATGTCTATAACGTCCAAATACAAGCCATTTGGATGTGGGAGGAGCCAGCAGTTGTAGTGCACTGGTCCCCCTGACATGCCAGGACAGCAATCGGGCACCCTAGGGGGCACTATAGTGGACTTCATAAAATGCTCCCAGACACATAGTTCCCTTACCTTCTTTCATTTAGATGTTGCTCACACCTTTTTCAGTAGTAGCTCAAGGTGAGTTACATTCAGGTATGGTGGATATTTCTCTGACCCAGGAGGGCTTACAATCTAAGTTTGTACCTAAGGCAATGGAGAGTTAAGTGACTTGCCCAAGATCACAAGGAGCAGCAGCGGGATTTGAACCAGCCACCTCTGGATTGCAAGACCAGTGCTCTAACCACTAGGCCACTACTCCACTCCACTCCCTTACCTTGTGTGCTGAGCCCCCCGAACCCCCCCCCCAAAGCCCACTACCCCCAACTGTACACCACTACCATAGTCCTTACGGGTGAAGGGGGCACCTATATGTGGGTACAGAAGGTTTGTGATGGGTTTTGGAGGGCTCGCTGTTTCATCCACAAATGTAACAGGTAGGGGGGGGTAAGGGCCTGGGACCGCCTGTCTACAGTGCACTGCACCCACTAAAACTGCTCCAGGGACCTGTATGCGCTGTCATGGACCTGAGTATGACATCTGAGGCTGGCACGTAATATTTTTAATGATGTTTTTTGAGGGTGGGAGGGGGTTAGTGACCACTGGAGAAGTAATGGGAGGTCATCCCCGATTCCCTTCAGTGGTCATCTAGTCATTTCAGGCAACTTTTTGTGCCTTATTCATAATAAAAACACGTCAGGGTGAAAACATCCAAGTTTTAGTTTAGGATGTCTCTGCCTTTTTCCATTATGGTTCAAAGATGTCCAAGTCTTAGGCACGGCCAAATCCCGCCTTCACCACGCCTCCGATATGCCCCCTTGAGATTTGGACGTCCTTGCGATGGACTTTCGCTTGAGACATCCAAAATCGGGTTTTGATTATACCGATTTGAGAGATGGACGTCCAAGTACCGATTTATGTCGAAAGATGGACGTCCTTCTCTTTCGAAAATGAGCCTGATAGTGGAATTAGAAAAGGTACAGAGAAGGGCGACAAAAATGATAAGGGGGATGGGACGAGTTCTCTATGAGGAAAGGCTAAAGCAGCTAGAGCTCTTGAACTTGGAGAAAAGACGACTGAGGGGAGATATGATAGAGGTCTATAAAATGAGTGGAGTGGAACGGGTATAAATGAATAGCTTTTTACAATATTACTAGGACTAGGGAGCACACAATGAAGCTACAAAGTAGTAAATTTAAAACAAATTGGAGAAAATATTTCTTCACTCAATGTGTAATTAAACTCTGGAATTTGTTACCAGAGAATGCAGTAAAAGCAGTTAGCTTAGCAAGGTTTAAAAAAGGTTTGATATTTTCCTAAAAGAAAAGTCTATATGCCATTATTAAGATGGACTTGGGGAAAATCCACTGCTTATTTCTAGGATTAGAAGCATAAAATGTATTGTACAGTTTTGGGATCTTGCCAGGTACTTATGAACTGGATTGGCTTCTGTTGGAAACAGGATACTGGGCTTGATGGACCCTCGGTCTGTCCTAGTATGGCAATACTTATGTTCTCATGTCTCCTTATAAATACTAAGGCATTTACATATTTACAGCATCACCAGTTCTCCAATACTCACCATTTCTAGCAGAACAATCCAAGGCTGTGATTGCAGTGCTTCCTACAGCAAGCTGTTTCCCTGGGATTTATCCAGCTGCTGGATACCCTCAAATCAGACCTTCCTGTCTGTCCTGCCTCCAGAGGGGCACTTGTTATGCTTCTGCACCAATCAGGCTCTTTGCTGTTAGATTTCTGGGCTGTGTTAACCCTTCTATGTACCTGGAGCATTCCTGACACTCCAGTTAATGTTTTTATTGGCAAAAACCTCCTCTTTATTCTACCCTAGGTTATAGGGCCTATCCAGGACACCCCCCTCTCCTCACAGGTCCTAGGGGGGGTGAAGGCAACCAAAGACCTTGTGCTCATTAATCCTATCACTTTTATAATTTATCAACTCCACCCTAGCTATGACACCTATTGTCACTCACTCATTACAGATCCTCCCCCTGGACTGGGCTGTCTCCCTCCCATCTATTACTACTCCCCCCTCCCCTGTGACTCTGGAGAGTTCTACAGCAGTCTAGTAATCCACTGAAGATTTCCACCTCCGTTTACCAGGGGATTACAAATACATAATGCCACCTTGCCTGTTTCAGAGTGGCTTCCTGCTGATGTGAGACTGGGGCCTGCTGACCTGTGATTTCACTGAGGAAAGTACCTTGGGGGGCGAGGGGGGAAGGCGGTCAGCTTGAGTGATGAACTTCCCCTTTCTTGTAGCTTTTTTGAGGCTGCTCCCACTCCTATTTTGAGGGTAGATTAATGTCCCCAGAATAAGTATCAGTGTGCTGTAAAACTAAAACATAGCATACCTGAACATAGATTGCCTTGAATAACTAATGGAAAAAGCATTAGACTAATCCAAAACAAAACATGTTTGGAAAAGATGGGTCTTGCTCTTTCTCCCATTTCCTTCTGGCTCCAGAGAGTCTGGGTTAAAAAGTAAACATGCAATGTTTCTGTTTCTCATTGACTTTAATGTTCCATACCATTGAATGGCAAATAAAACAAGATATAAATAGAAGAACAGATATATTTCCTTGTGTCTTCATTTTGTTTCATTTGAAAACAAAATGTAAGAAACATCCTGTCGTTACAATTTTTTTTAAATTTCAGTTTCAAACTAATCCACAATCCTACTGTTTTAACTGCTGACCTAATTTTCCAAGAAGACAGACAGAAGTCTTTAGATCCTCGCCTGGCCACTTTGGGCCCCTTTTGCAGAGTACTGCTGCTTTGCCGCATGTCATTTTGCCGCTACCGCCAGCTACCGCAGGAGCTGTCCCCAGCATGCACCATTTCAGGAGCTTAATAAATCTTTTTTAGTTTTTAGTGCTGAGGGTCTTCCCAGCAGTAATCGGGCAGCCCCACGCGCTACCCAGTTATTGCTTGGTTAGAGCTGGAGCCCATACCGCCTCCTAAATAGGTGGTGGTAAGGGATCCCCTGGGAAATGGCTGTGGAGCAAGTGGTTCACTTATCAAGCAGTCATTTCCTCTAAAAAAAAAAGAATTATTTTACCCACTGCGGTAAAAGGAGGCCTCATTGTGTGGCAAATCCATGTGCCGTTGATACCACAGGCCTCTTTTACCACAGCATTGTAAAAGGGGCTCTTTATCTGTTAATCTTTCTTCATTTAGGGGTCCTTTTACAAAAGGTGCGCTGAGAAATGGCTTGCGGTAGTGTAGGCATGGGTTTGGGGCACGCACCAATCCATTTTTCTGCGCGTCTGTGAAAAAGGCCTTATTTATTTTTTTGCCAGAAATGGTTGTGCCATCCACCAAAATCAAAATTGCCACGCGTCCATTTTGGGTCTGAGACCTTACCGCCAGCCATTAACCTAGTGATAAAGAATCTGGGCAGTAATGACCTACATGCGTGAAATGCCACTTGACGGGCGTCCGAAAATAAAAATGTTTTTCAGATGCATGTATCGGACGCACACCAAAAATGAAATTACCACAAGAGCCACGTGGTAGTTGGGCGGTAAGTCCATTTTGGTACGCATTGGGTGCCCGTAGATGCTTACGCGGCTTACTAAAAGGGCCCCTGATTTCTCTGAGATCTGCTTAATCTTTCATCCAGAATTGTGAAAGTTTTGGAGTTTCTTATCAGCAATATTATTTTCTACAAACTGGCTGTACAAGCTGTCCAAGTCTGCAAACCTAGAAATCTGTTTACAGTATCATCTAATGCAAAACAACTAAACAAAGTCTTGTCTCCCCACCCCCAACCTGCCGTGCTCAGTGTTATTATGCATCAGAGTGCAAGATGTGCTTATACACTAGTTCTAGTTAGACACAGACACAGTATGGGAAATGAATCAGACCTCATTTTCATATCAGCTGATACAGTACATTCAAGTAAAGCAAAAAAAAAAAAATCTTGCCAGACCAGCAAAACAGAAAGTATACCTTACACTAGGTGATTTCAGACTGACAGGGTCAGTGAATAATGGATATTGCAGGCAGTACAAGGGCCGCTAGAGAACCAATACCTGGGAGAGTCAGAAAGCTTTTGAGCTGCTACAGATAACTCCAGGCAGCTGGCATTAGTGTCTCTTAGGAAAGGTCAAGATTAATGAGATTTGATGAGTCAGTGTATGTGAGAGGCATTCAAGTCCAATGGAGAATTTGTATCCATGGAAATATGAAGTACTGTGCGGGGATTTCCGTGGGAGGGCATTGTTAACACCTTATCAAACATGTTAAAATGCCATTCTCTGAAACTTTTAGCATACTTTTAATATATTACTGTTCTGTTGTATGACGCTGATGTGTAACAACCTCGGAGTCATCTTTGACTCCTCTCTTTCCTTCTCTGCGCATATCCAGCAGATAGCCAAGACCTGTCGCTTCTTCCTCTTTAACATCAGCAAAATTCGCCCTTTCCTCTCTGAACACACCACCCGAACTCTCGTCCACGCTCTCATTACCTCTCGCCTGGACTACTGCAACTTACTCCTCACCGGCCTCCCACTTAGCCATCTATCCCCCCTTCAGTCTGTTCAGAACTCTGCTGCACGTCTCATATTCCGCCAGAACCGATATACTCATATCACCCCTCTCCTCAGGTCACTTCACTGGCTTCCGATCAGATACCGCATTCAATTCAAGCTTCTCCTTCTTACCTACAAATGCACTCAGTCTGCTGCCCCTCACTACCTCTCTACCCTCATCTCCCCTTACGTTCCCGCCCGTAACCTCCGTTCACAGGATAAATCCCTCCTCTCAGTACCCTTCTCCACCACCGCCAACTCCAGGCTCCGCTCATTCTGCCTCGCCTCACCCTATGCTTGGAACAACCTTCCTGAACCCTTACGCCAAGCCCCCTCCCTGCCCATCTTCAAGTCTTTGCTTAAAGCCCACCTCTTCAATGCTGCGTTCGGCACCTAACCCTTACCGTTCAGTGAATCCAGACTGCCCCAATTTGACTGCCCCGATCGGACCGACCGTTCACTTGTCTATTAGATTGTAAGCTCTTTGAGCAGGGACTGTCTCTCTTTGTTAAATTGTACAGCGCTGCGTAACCCTAGTAGCGCTCTAGAAATGTTAAGTAGTAGTAGTAGTAACATGCCTTGAATTAATAACCAATTCATTTTTTCCCCTCTGCCAGGCTACATCTGTTGTTACATCTGCCAACAGAACATAATACAGATGGTTATTTTGATAATAGGAATTCAGAATTCTGAGTTATTTTTTTTCTGTGGTATTCTAGTAACATCACTAGCTTGTGGCAAAGATAGCTGTCACACAGATAAATAAAATGTTACAGAATGTTATGAAGTTGCTAAAGTGGGGAAACTGTAATAAAGATTATATCAGTTTTCTGAAACAGCAAAGTTTCTAGAGAATAAATCACACAGAGAAAGACCCCTAAGTATTACATCATATTAATTTTTATTGCTCAATATATTTATTTGGCTTCATTCTGTATTTTAGAGATAATCCATAAATATCTGATTTCTTTTAGGACCTGTCCTTTTATCCATATTAAAAACAACAACATAAAGAATAGTATAACACATCTTTTCTGTCTTCAAGCTATTTTTTATTTTAGTGATATTCATGTATGATTTATTTCTATTCCATAAGGAAGTCAAAGCTAAAATGTGTGACAACTGCAAGTTATCTGTTTAGAGGTGGCAGTGATTCTCAACCCAGTCCTCAGGGCACACCCAGCCAGTCAGGATTTCAGGATATCTGCAATGAATATTCATAAGATAAATTTATATGCACTGATTCCTTGGTATGCAAATCTATCTCATGTATTCATTGTGGATATCCTGACTGACTGACTGACTAGGTGCGCCCCGAGGGCTGGATTGAGAACCACTGGTATAACTTCTCTGTGTATTTTTTAGAAATTATTATTATTTATTTACATTTTGAATTATAATCCAAGCAAGCAACATGTTCAGAAATCAAGAAGAAATCTTCAATCTCATAGGCAAACAAAGATATTTAGGGGGAGTAAATATTGGAAAATTGAAAGGAAAAAGAAAATTCAATCTGACATTTAAATATAGGCAAATCATTGTAACCCTCCTAACAGATAGTACACTAAATTATGAGATTACACAGCTGGAAGAACTGGGAGAGCTGAAGTAACTTTTTTTTTTTGCTGTTGATAAAGGAGGTTAGTTGGATAGGTTCAAAGAAGACATATTTAGTAGAATTAAGTTTCACAATACATTTAGAAATGTACTAATATATTTTAGGAGAAAGATGGCACTAAACTGGAGCACTCTAGGTTGAAGTAACAAAAAGCTTCTTCTTCTCTTTTGAGTTCTTTAGTAACATCTGGAAAGATCCTAATTACATGTCCAAGAAAAGATGACTCATGTTGTTTAAATAACATACAAAGGAGCTCTTTTACTAAGGTATGCTAACAGATTTAGCATGTGTTAAGGGGCCTTTTTACTAAGGCGCACCCAAAAGTGGCGTGTTTTGCACAAGCGCTGGTCCATTTCCTGAGTGCATCTGGAAAAAAGGGATTTTTTTATCATGCCGGAAAATAGACGTGCAGCAAAAGGAAAACCAGTGTGCATCCATTTTTTTGCCCTGAGACTTTAACGCCACCCATTAACTTAGTAGTAAGGTCTCACACGCTAACCGGGTGGCAAGTGTCCAGCATAAGCGAACTGCCGATTACCGCCGAGTAAGTGCCCTGCGGTAGAAAATATTTTCTACCACGTGTTTTAGGCCCACACCAAAAATGGAATTACCGCCTAGGGCATGCGGTAGCTGGGCGGTAGTGCCAATTAGACATGCGTTGGATGCATGTAGGCACCTACATGCCTTAGTAAAAGGGCCCATACATGATAAGACACCCAAAGGAATATATATGGTGCCTAAAATATCCGCGCGGAGTTAAATATATTCTATAAAATTTAGGTGTGGTGTATAGAATAAGCTTAGTTGATACCATAGCGCTTAAATCTATGCAATCCTTTTATGCCAATAAAATCTTGGTGCCCCGTTTACTAAGCTGCGCTGTATGACCGCTAAACGTTTTAGTGCATGCTAACGCTAAAGACACTCATAGGAATATATGGGTGTCTCTAACATTATTGTGCACTAAAACGTTAGTGTGCTTACAGTGCGGCTTAGTAAACAGGGCCTTTGGTATAAATCCATGCATGTAGATTTAGGTGCACTGACCCGTATTCTGTAATTATGCATGAAACTTTTAGAGTACCCATGAAGCACCCATAAATACACCCATAAACATTCTCCTTTTAAGCTACACGTGTTTAGTTTGAACTGTGCACTTTGCAATATAGGCGCAGTTCTTTATAGAAAACGCTTAGCGATTTCCATGCATACATTGTAATTATTGCCAATTAGTGATCATTATTGCTAGTTAAGTGCTGTTAAAAATGCTGATTACCTTGTTCTGCCAATTAAGTTACGCGCGTATCTCCGCACAGAATGTAGGGGCTATATATAGAATCCAGGGGATAATGGGCTTCTTATTTAGCACTTGCTAATCATTAGTATGTACTAAGGGACCCTTTTACAAAGGGCTTGCAACACACAATTGGGCTTGCTGTGCACCAATTCAGAACTACTGCTGGGCTACCTCAGGAGTTCCCACCCCGAGCGCGTGCCATTTCCTGTTGTTCAAAAATATTTTGTATTTTTAAAGCACTGGGGCTTACCTGGCGGTAAACAGGCAGTGTTGCATGCTCCCTGGTAACTGCTGGTTTAGTGCAGGAGATCTTACTGTCACCTAAATAGGTGATGGTAAGGACTTCCCCTGGAAATGACCACGTGTGATTAGCACAGGGCTATTTCCTTTAAAAGAAAACAATGTACGCACTACGGTAAAAGGGGGCCTCAGTGCACATCAAAAACACACAGACCCCTTTTACCGCAGCTTGCTAAAAGGGGCCCTTAGTAAAAGGACCCCAAAGTAGCTAGTCGTGATCTGGGGGTAGAGATGATGTCACAATTAATGTAGCCAAAATTACTTTTTGTGAATCTGAAGATTCTAATACCACTGAAATATTTAAAGTTTCCATTTCTCACATGTACATATGCTTGATCCTTCTTACCAGGAGGTAAATAATATATTTTTGAAAGTGTTGACATAGACTCTGCTGGAACTTGAAGAGTTTCTCTAAACTAATGCTTAAACATATTCCTTGCAGATATTAATGGCACTTTAGGAAAATTTAATTATATGCAAGTTTAGTTTCAGACAGAATTTTTCAGATTTTGCTTCTTCTTTTCAATACCATATTATCTTTAATTAAGTTTGAATTAAATAAAGTATGTTCATCTAAGACTTGGGAACCCTTTTACTAAGCAACGCTATCCCCATCATGGGTCATTCCCGTGTGCTGAGTCCACTTTTAGCACAGCAGTAAAATGGCCCTATTTTCCATTATTCGCACTAATGGCCACGCACTAATTTCCCCATTAGTGCATGAGCACATAACACTACCTATTTTCTAAGTGGTAAGAGCTCATGTGTTAATCCTGTGCTAATCGGTTAGCGCCCAGTGATGTAGCTGTTCTAACTGAATAGCATGGTACATGCCCCCAGCGCAAAAAAATCAAATCTATTTTTTAGTGTGTGAGAAGTGCATGCTGATCCCCAAACTACCACTGGATGGCTGAGCACAGCCCATGGTAGTGTTTTTTTAACCCTGCAGTAAGCACATTTTAGTTCTTACCACAGCTTAGTGTAACCCCTAAGGGGTTAAAAATTAAAACTTACTTGGGAGGAGAGGGAGGTGCTCAGATGGGAGTTCCCTGTGGTCCACGTGGGAGAGAGGAGACGCTTCGGCAAGATCCATTGGCGGTGAGCAGGCAGGAGAGCGTTTCCAAGGGGCTGACCCGTTCAGTACCCGTTTATTTTCGGGGGAGACAGTGCAGGCTGGTGGGCTGCGTGGGGCTGTGCGCCTTTGCTGGGTCCGGGTCCGTTCGAGGGCTGCTGCGGCGAGAAAGAGCAAGACAATGAAAAATGAAGACCACACAACAATCCTGAACAAAAAACTTACCAGACAGAACAAAAGACCAGCCAACCGATCAGCAAACACCATGTGACAGGAAACAGAATGCCAGGAAATAGCAGTTATTTAAACTAGATAGTCATGCATATATATGAACTTTTCGTTAAGTATGTAAATTATCTACCTAAGCTCAAGCAGACAAAGAATGACGGCATTGCACCGATAGTGAAACCAGTATTGTCCACTAAAAAATAAATAAATAAATAAACAGCAGTAATGTTGTATACCATTAAAAATGATGTTGGCACACAAAAAGATTAAAAAACTTTAAAAAATAAATAAGAACAATCCATAAAAAATATAATAATAATCATTAATTGTTCTTAATACAAAAATATGACGATTAGAAAAATGAATGACTCATGTTGTTTAAATAACATACAAAGGGGCCCCCTACATTGATTACTCCTGAGCTTATCCTGCCTGTCTCGTTCTCCCTAAAAACCTTGGGAGTACTGCTTGACAGATCTTTGACATTAGACCAGCATGTAACCTCTACAGTCAAGCAAATGTTCTATTCTTTCTGGAGGCTTAAGTGTATCAAGCCATACTTCCCTCAAGATGTATTCCGCAGTCTTGTCCAGTCCCTGGTGATTAGCCATCTTGATTACTGCAATAGCATCTATGGTGGATGTACAAGTATGCTCCTAAAAAAATTGCAAGCAGCTCAGAATACAGCAGCTCGACTTATCTTCGGCAAATCTAGATTTGACAGTTCGAGGCCGTTGCGCGAGCGGCTACATTGGCTTCCTGTGAAGGACCGCATTGCATTCAAAACCTGCGCATTGGTGCACAAAATCATCTATGGCGATGCCCCTACATGGACACTCTCATTAACCTACCGCCCAGGAATTCCCGAAGGTCCGGCCGCTCGTACCTCAACCTCCACTACCCTGCCCCTCAAGGCCTCAAATATAAGACCATCTATGGTTCTTCTTTTCCTTACCTCAGCACTCAATTGTGGAACGGGTTGCCTCGAGAGGTTAAATTCACTTCCGATCACCCGACCTTCAAGAAGCGGCTCAAGACCTTCCTCTTTGGCAGTGCTTACGCTAAGAACCCTACAGGTGCCATACCCTTTTAGGCCACGACTCCTTCCGTGCTGATGTATCACCTCCCCTCCCCTCCCTTCCTCTTCCTCCTTTGTTGTTTTCTCTCTCTCCTGTGACCTTGTCTACTGTACTTTGTATTATTGTTTGTTTATTAATTGTTGTATGCCACATTGAGCCTGCCTATGGGTGGGAATACTGTGGGATATAAATAAATAAATATTGAATATATGAAAAATTATCAAAAAATATCAAAACATATATATATATATATATCATTAAACCAGGATAAAAGTATTGACAAATGAGCAATGCTGATACTATTGGCCAAACGAGACAAAATTTCATAAAAAATATATCAGTTCTCAGACCATGTGGAGATAACAAATTTAAGAGAAAAATTATTCTTTGTTCCTCTTTTAGTAATTCTGTATCAAGATTTCCTCCTCTCCATGATGCCCTCAAGACTTTGAAAACTATACATTTTAAATCATTGATATTGTGATTCTTATCATGCCAGTGTTCAACTAAAGGAGCGCTGGTAACATGTCGGCTAATGCAGCTTCTATGTTCTATAATACGAGTCTTGATCGCCCTTTTGGTCTTCCCTATATAAAGCATCGGACAAGGGCACATGATAATATAAATAACATTCCTGGTGTTACAGTCAGATAGATGTCTAAGCTTATATTTCTTGTGTGTGTGAGGATGGCTAACATACACTACATCTGCCACAAGTCCTATGACCCTGAAGGAGATCCATAATTGGATCATCTACCTGGTATGGTAATGCTGATGGTAGTAGTGTTTCTTTAAAGTTCCTATTCCTCGAATAGGCAATCACTAGATCCTTATTCCTGAAGCACTCATGCCCCTCCAAAATGTGCCAATGTCTCCTTATAGATTTCTGTATTTGGCTTGTCAGATATGAATACCTTAATGTACAAACTAAATCTGGTTTTCTCTTTTCAACCTTGCTTGTGAGTAAATCATCTCTAGACTTCAAACTAGCTTTGAGATATCCTTCTTCGATGCATTGGTTAGGATAGCCTCTGTTTTTAAATCTACTCTTCATTAATTGCTCATCAAAGTCATTGACAGTTGTACAAATTCTTTTCAGCCTTAAAAATTGGCTGAATGGTAAATTTCTTTTCAGAGATGAGTTATGGAAACTAGTACATAAGTACATAAGCACTGCCACGCTGGGAAAAGACCAAAAGTCCATCAAGCCCAGCACTCCGTCTCCGACAGCTGCCAATCCAGGCCCCAAGAACCTGGCAAAAACCCAAACTTTAATAACGATCAATGGACTTTTCCTTCAGGAATCTGTCCAGGCCCCCTTTAAACTCAGCAAGGCCAGCTGCCGTCACTACCTTCTCTGGCAATGAGTTCCAGAGTCTAACCACGCGCTGAGTAAAGAAAACCTTTCTCCAATTTGTTTTAAACCTACCACATTCTAATTTCATCTTGTGTCCCCTAGTTCTATTATTGTTAGAAAGCGTAAACAAATGCTTCACATCTGTCCGCTCTACCCCACGCATTATTTTGTAGACCTCTATCATATCACCCCTCAGCCGCCTTTTCTCCAGACTAAAGAGTCCTAGCCTTCTTAACCTCTCCTCATAAGGTAGTCGTCCCATCCCTTTTATCATTTTCGTCGCCCTTCTCTGCACCTTCTCCAATTCCTTTATATCTTTTTTCAGATAAGGCGACCAGAACTGAACACAATACTCCAGGTGCGGTCTCACCATGGAGCGATATAACGGCATAACGGCATTATAACATCCTCATGCTTGTTTTCCATCCCTTTTCTAATAATACTCAACATTCTGTTCTCCTTCTTAGCCGCCACAGCACATTGAGTGGAAGATTTCAATGTCCTATCCACGATGACTCCCAGATCCCTTTCTCCTCCTGTCTTTTTATTTTTGTTACACTTGTACCCTGCGCTTTCCCACTCATGGCAGGCTCAATGCAGCTTACATATTATATACAGGTACTTATTTGTACCTGGGGCAATGGAGGGTTAAGTGACTTGCCCAGAGTCACAAGGAGCTGTCTGTGCCTGAAGTGGGAATTGAACTCAGTTTCTCAGTTCCCAGGACCAGAGTCCACCACCCTAACCATTAGGCCACTCCTCCACTCTTGGATTTGTGCTGAAAAATGGACCTGAACACACCCAAAACTCGCACCCACTCTACCACAGCCTTAGGCAGGTTATGTACACGGTGAGAAATTCTGCTACGGAATAATTCTGTAAACGACATGCAGCTTTTATAGAATTATGCTTAGCAGCTATTTTGTTCCATGCTGATATTTTGGCACCACTGATAGAATCTGGCCCTAAGTGCAAAAACTTAGTATCATTTAGTAAAATACCCACTATGTTTGTGTCATAAGCCTTACAGGGGCATTTTCAAAAGAGAAGGGCGCCCATCTTTTGACACAAATTGGGAGATGGGCGTCCTTCTCTCAGGGTCGCCCAAATCGGCATAATCAAAAGCCAATTTTGGGCATCCTCAACTGCAATCTGTCACGGAGATGACCAAAGTTCACGGGGGCGTGTCGGAGGCATAGCGAAGCCAGGACTGGGGCGTGCTTAACAGATGGGCATCCTCGGCCGATAATGGAAAAAAGAAGTGTCCCTGATGAGCATTTGGCCAACTTTACTTGGTCCATTTTTTTTTCATGACCAAGGGAAAGGGAAATGGGACTCAATGCAGCTTACATATTATATACAGGTACTTATTTTGTACCAGGGGCAATGGAGGGCTAAGAGACTTGCCCAGAATCACAAGGAACTGCAGTGGGAATTGAACTCAGTTCCCTTTCTTTCTCTCTAAACACACACCCAGAGACAGCCTGTACCAGTTACCTGTACTACTGTAAGTGCTGTGAGCCTATACATATCTGCAAATATAATATACTTTATATATCAAAACTCGTGTGGATTGTGTATTCTCTGGGAACCTACTGCCTCTATGAACTCACTGCCTCTGTGAATTGGACCCCGGGACCAACCCTAGACAACGATTGCTGACAATGACCACTGGAGGGAATCGGGGATGACCTCCCCTTACTCCCCCAGTGGTCACCAACCCCCTCCCACGTTAAAAAAAATATATATATTTTTTGCCAGCCTCAAATGTCATACCTAGCTCCATGACAGCAGTATGCAGGTCCCTGGAGCAGTTTTAGTGGGTGCAATGCACTTCAGACAGGCAGACCCAGGCCATTTCACCCTTACCTGTTACACTTGTTCTGGTAAATGTGAGCCCTTCAAAAACCCACCCGAAGCCCACTGCACCCACATGTAGGTGCCCCCCTTCACCCCTTAGGGCTATGGTAGTGGTGTACAGTTGTGGGTAGTGGGTTTTGGGGGGGGGGTTGGGGGGCTTAGCACCGAAGGTAAGGGAGCTATGCACCTAGGAGCAATTTGTAAAGTCCACTGCAGTGCCCCCTAGGGTGCCTGGTTGGTGTCCTAGCATGTCATGGGGGCCAATGCAATACGAATGCTGGCTCCTCCCATAACCATATGGCTTGGATTTAGTCGTTTTTGAGATGGGCGTCCTCGGTTTCCATTATTGCCGAAAATCGGGGACGACCATCTCTAAGGATGACCTAAATGTTAACAAAACGAAAGATGGACGCCCATCTTGTTTCGATAATAGCAGTTTCCACGCCCCTTCGCCGGGACATCCTTAGAGATGGGCACCCTTAGAGATTTTTGTCCCCATTTAATTATGCCCCTCTTATTCATCTATTTCTGACCCTGCTAAAATTCTTGTTTTTGCTTCTACCTACCCTCCTCTCCTCTTTCCTCTACACATTAATTGATTTGCTTGCTTTATTATTTTTTGTCTATTAGATTGTAAGCTCTTTGAGTAGGGACTGTCTTTCTTCTATGTTTGTGCAGCACTGCGTACGCTTTGTAGCACTATATAAATGCTAAATAGTAGTAGTAGTAGTAGTAGTAATGTTCTGAAAGAATTGCTCATCATACTCTAATCACTTATTATCACCATATATTTTTTATGCTTCACATATCATGTCTTGGTTTTTAAATAGCTCTACCTTTCTCAAGGGCTTTGTTTCCTGCAACACTTGCCAAAATTCTAAAAGGTACACAGCAATAGAGTGTGGTTTTCAGTATTGTGTCAACATTTTTGTTACCTCTTTTGCATTTACCTTGGAAACTGCTCTTTTTGAATGCTATTTCTGTTGCCATTGTAAAAGTGAACATATGTTAATCCTATAGGTAAATGGCTGTCTAAGGAATTTGTATTCATATCTGTTCTGATGGCTTAGCACTATTATGACAACCTTTAGAGTTCCTTGTACTATTTAGAAACAGGGAAAAAAGAAAAATGAAGGCAGATAAAGACCATATGGCCTATCCAGTCTGCCCATCCATGCCATTTTACTATCCCTTCCTCTGTCTTAGAGATCCTATGTACTTGTCCAAAGCTTTCTTGAATTACTTATCTTCCTTCCCCCACTCCTCCTTGATGCCATTTGTAAGTTGTCAATTGGTAGTGTGGAGTAGTATTTTTGAAAGGATGTCCAAATCAGAATATAGATGTTTAAATCAGTACATGACAAATGAACATCCATCTCTTTAGAACAGGATAAAGTGGCTAGTGCTGGGCAGACTATACGGTCTGTGCCAGGGCTGGTGGTTGGGAGGCGGGGATAATGCTGGGTAGATTTATACGGTCTGTGCCAGAGCCGGTGGTGGGAGGCGGGGCTGGTGGTTGGGAGGCGGGGATAGTACTGGGTGGACTTATACGGTCTGTGCCCTGAAAATGACAGGTACAAATCAAGGTAAGGTATACACAAAAAACTAGCACATATGAGTTTATCTTGTTGGGCAGACTGGATGGACCGTGCAGGTCTTTTTCTGCCGTCATCTGCTATGTTACTATGTTCTAAAATACATGTGAGATGAACATCCATTTGCTGGAAATGTCCAGCATGAACATCCATTTTACCAAATGGAATGTCCAAATTATGAATGGTGCAAAACAAGTGTAATTCCCTATTACAATGGGGATTACTGAGTGAAATGAAATCCCCTCTGGAATCTCTGGGGGGAAGAAACTGGTTGTGAATGGAGAGTGAGAGGCCAATCCCCAAGGGGAGTGTTTTTGTTAAAGTGTTGAGGGAAATGTTCCTGGTTGTTGAATGAGAGTAGGGAAAGAGGAGTTAATAAATAATATTGCTAGGGATAAAATTAGGTCTTTGATTGCCTCTACCCCCAATGGAATTTGTGGAGAGGGAGGTGTCATGGATGGGTTCAAGAAACTAAGGCTGACCAAAGAGGAAGGTTTCTGCCAGTAAAGCATTAACCATGAAGTGGAGGAGTGCTCCAGGTGGGAAGTAGGGGATCCCAGCCTGGGAGCAGGAACAGGAAAGAACCTGCTTGGAACCAAAGGCGGTAGCCCAGAGAGGTACTCCTTCGAAAGAGTGTGGACAGACAGGAATGTCTGATCCAAAAGAAGATCTCTTGTTGCATCAGTTCTGCAGGCACATCCTTGGGTTGTTTTACCCAGAAATAATGGGCATATGGACAGGAGGAGCTATAAATATTGAGCCTGCAAATAGGTGGGAAAATGTGGGGTACAAATGTGATAAATAAAAATAAATAAATATGTGCATACTGTAGAATTTTTAAATGAACTGGAGGATTTACACCATATCCCCGAGTTTGGATCTGGATATATTGCTGTTGGATATCAAGTGGATTACAAAATAACTGTTTCTAAAAGGATTTGATCTGCATCTTGCAGAATCTTTAGTAAAGTTCTTGTTGTTTCATATAAAACCTTGGACTGGAGTCTTTTCTTTGCATATGAGTGGGAACCTACTTGCTTTCTGAACTAACAGAGGAAAGTCAGCAGAGTGTATAAAAAATTAAAGCACCAGCTTAATACCCTACATCCTTCTGGATTTTATCTGGTCCTGCCCGTGCCCAGCTCAGTGAGTCAAAAGTGTCTAAAGAGAAATCAACCTCCCCGTGACTTTGTGGCCCTGGTCTTGGGTGCTGACCCATGATGAGCTAACTTGTGCCTGGACTGTGTGTATCTGTTGAGACCAGGGTTACACAAGGGGCATGAACATCTGTGAGGCAGCAGAGGAATGTCCATATTCTAAAATGACCATGTGATACCATTGACTTAGTTGGTCCTGATTTTTTAGGCACCATATATAGAATCTACCCCACTATGAACATGGTCACCAACCAAACATTATCATTTAATACCGAGTTTCCATAATCTGTAACAGATGAGATGAGTCCCTTAAATACAATTTTATCTTCTGGACCTCTGGTCTCAAAAAAGTATCCACAAACTGGGATAGAGGCAGTGGCGTACCAAGGGGGGGGGGGGCGGTGGGGGCGGTCCGCCCCTGGTGCACGCCGCTGGGGGGGTGCCGCGCGCTGGTCAGCGTAGTTGACAGGAAGTAACCTGTTCCGGGGCAGAGGGAGCATGGAAACGAACAACGCTGACCGGCGCGCGGCACCCCCCCAGCGGCGTGCACCCGGGGGTGAGGGGGTTCTTTCGCCAGGGTGGGGGGTGTCCTTTTGCCAGGGGGGTCACGCTGCAGGGGGGGCGCTGCACCCAGGGGGGCAGGACGCATCGGTGATCCGCCCCGGGTGTCAGTGCCCCTAGGAACGCCACTGGATAGAGGTTCCAGTATTGAATTTTGTGTGGAAACTATCAGACATTCCGGAGGATTACATAAAGTCTTATGAATTTTTGGCACAAAATAGATCACTTGTGTCCTCGGACGATTCTCCATCAGGAAATCACTTCCTTAGAGGTCAACATGCCTGTTTTTTGAACTGAGATCTATGATATCGCATCAGATTTCAGTCAATATTTTAATACAATTGTCAAAGTAGGTCATTGAAGAGAATTATTTTTGGTGCAATATACATTTTTATAAACAGATCCAAGGGGTGGCGATGGGGGTTACATTAGACCCATCGGTTGCAGCTCTGTGTATAGACAAATTAGAGGTGAATTATATTTATCCAAGTGAATATTTTCAGTCGGTAATTTTGTGGAAGAGGTTTCTGGATGATGTGTTCTCCATCTGGAATGATACAGAGCATTATTTTTGAACTGGTTAAATGCCATTGATCTGAATATTCAATTCACAATAGCTATGAGCCAGGGTGAGATTGATTTTTTGAAGGTCAAGAAACAGAGGGGGAAATTGGTCACATTCATATACCATAAATGTTAAATGGCATGTAATAGTGTAAACTCAGGATGGGAGGTAGGCTGTATTGAAAGGATGTTAAACTTTAAAGAGCAGCAATGAATCTTTAAATTACAGTCAGTGGCACCTCATGAGTAAAACCAGGAAGTGGAATGGATGACCTTAATTTAGCCAGGAGGAAAAGGAAGAGGATCTTAGATATTTGACGTCATTATGAGGGTGGACTTATTAATAGTAGTAAAAGACGCCACTGCCATCTTAGCTGGGTTGAAAGACACTGCTCCAGATAGCTGACGTTTAAACTAATGGTAGGTTTCTGAGTTTGAAGGGGGAGAGGTAGGGTTTATAATATATAGCGCTGTACTTGCTTACCTCTTTTTTTTCCTTGTTTTTAGGGGACACATCCTTGAGATAGCATTCAGTAAAACATGACTCGTGTCGAATTTACGGTCTCCGAACCGACATTGAATGGATTTATGGTTCTCGAACCGACATTACAATGCTAAAATAGTTGAGCTGATGATAACCTCCTATGTAAAAAAAAAAAAAGAGATTAAAAAGATAAGTTAAAACTAAAACAGTAAAAAGTTTTTATGTACTGATCGATGAGGAGGTGGGTATTGTAAATCTTGCAGTGTAATCGCTTCACACCGGCAAGTTACGCTGCTGAGATCAGTAGATTTATTGTTGTTTGGGACTGTGGAAATATTGAGTATGGTTATTTAACAACTTTCTACAGTAAAGATTTCCAACATCATATTATAAAAGTAGCCATCCTCTCTCCCCCACCCTCAAACACATACACCGTATAGAGCAGTAGCCTAATGGTTAAAGCAGTTAGCTGAGAGCCAAAGCAAAGATCTGGAGGTTGCTAGTTTAAATCCCAGTAGAGCTTTTTGATTGTGAGCACTCCAGGGACAAAGGAGAACTGATCAATCAGAGCACCTTTGACGAGTACCAGGTCTTGGACATCCTTCCCCTTCTGTGATCAGAGTTGGACATTCATACTTTGGGCCCTCTTTTAGCCCCACCCTGAATATGCATAGACCATACTCCCTTGCCATATGGACCTACTGCAGTGCTAGACATCTGTATCCTGCCTTTGTAAAATTGGGATTTGAATATCCATGCAATATGGATGTCTAAATGCTAGTTTTCAGATGTCCAAAACAAGAATAGAGCTTCTAAAATAACTACCATATTAACATAGTAGATGACATCAGATAAAGACCTGAACAGTCTATCTAGACTGCCCAACAGTCACATTGATTATCAATTTATGATTAAACCAACAATGAATGTGGTATAAAATACATATACTTGATTCTGATCTTTATTTTTTTGCCATTTTTGGAACACGTACTGTAGAATCCATCTGACATTGTCTTTATCTTCTAACTACACAACACAACAGCCAATTCAACCTTTTTAGTGCCATAACAACAATTATATTTACTTTTAAATTCTGGAAGGTAGAAAACAAGTATTGTTTTCTGGAATTATCACTTGAATAGCATCTGCCTATATATAATAAGAGTCTCAGTTTTACTAATACTTCTAATGGATGGATAAAAACATAGTATAGGGGCTAATGGGAACTCTTGCAGGACAACACATTCCATCCTCCACCTACACAAAATGATGTTACTTTGTTTTGCTTTATATAATCTGTCAAGTCAAAAACATTAAAAATCAGCTATGCACATTTCATGAAATCCCCAATCCATCAAACCTCAATAAGAGCAGCATAGTACTATATCTGATTTATCAGTAAATGGTCTTTTTATGCAGATTATGCTCTTGCTAATCTTACTTACCACATTTTGTACTTTGGGGATCAGGTATAACTTAGGTAATCTTTTCTTATGTTGGACCACAACATGTACTACTACTACTACTCATCATTTCTAAAGCGCTACTAGACATACGCAGTTCTGTAAACATGAACATGAAGAGACAGTCCCTGCTCGACAGAGCTTACAATCTAATTAAGACAGACAAACAGGACAAACAAGAGATAAGGGAATATTAAAGTGAGGATGATAAAATAAGGGTTCTGAACAAGTGAAAGTATTTATCCATCTCCACGTAAAGCAAGAGTTTCTCTCACCAGGTTTCTTTCCAACCTTGTCGCTCAATTTCCAAGCCTACCTTACATTATTCTAGTTCCCCTGTATTATACCCTTATCTCACTGGCATCTCACCTGTTTCCACTTCCAGTTGCTCTGACTGTTTCAGCATCTACTTGCAGAGCTTCTTGGCTGTTCAAACACTTTTCTTCTTATGTTCCTTTCTGATTTTTAAAATAAATGATAGTATTATAAGAAAGGAATTAACACTTGTGCACCAAATATGAGAGTAAATGTTTATACTGGTATATACACACTTATGTGTGCACATACACATGTAAATGCCAAAATTCCAGCTCCATGCTATTGTACACAGCTTGGGTGGGGCACACAGCTGTGCGCATAAATTATATAATATTATAATTTACCCCTGTGTTTCAGCAATTTACTTGTGAGCACTTAAACACAGCTCTAAATTATAGGCATGACCTGTTATGCTAATAGTCTATAAAGGAAAGTAGACACCTTCTAATACAATAATAATTTATGTAACTATTAATGTTTGTTGTAGTGTGGGTGGTGGCCAGGCCTGAGGCCTTCACAGATACAGGCAGCAGACAGTTTAAACCAGAAGGACATTTTTTAATTATACTTTCTCATGCAGCTGGTTAGTGCAGCAGGCTTTGATCATGGCAACCTGAGTTCAATTCCCACTGCTCCTTGTGACCTTGGGAAAGTCGTGTAACTCTCCATTGCCCCAGGTACAAAAACTTAGATTGTGAGCCCTCTAGTAGTCTATTAGTGCTATAGAAATGATTACTATTATTAGTAGTAGTAGTGGATTCATAATATAACAAAACTTGTCTTTTCCCACAGGCAGACAAGTCAGTTAATATAAGCAATTCTTCATTGTATTCACCATAAAGACCTAGGGTCATGTTTACTAAGGTGCACTAACATTTTTAGTACATGATAAACATTAGCACACGCTAACAGTGTAGATGCCCATAGGAATATTGTGAGCATCTACACAGTTAATGTGCCCTAATGTTTAGTGTACTCTAAAAACGCTAACACGCATCTAGTCTCCAATAGGCCTGACAGTCAAATACAACAACGAGTTCAAGCAGTCTTTGCCCCTTCTCTAGCAGTCTCTGCTCTATGTATAGAAAGGCCTGTCCTACCTTCCAGGTTGGAGTTCAAACTCCTTCTCAACAACCCCCCAGCTATGGCTGCTCAAGTTTGGAGCTTTCCCTTAACTAATAGCAGGGAATGGAGGATTCCCTCAGCTACTTCTGGTAGGCATAAGTCTTCCATCATCTCCTCCCAGGGCCCAGTGGCATACCCAAACAACCAATTTTGGGTGGGCCTGAGCCCAAAGTGGGTGGGCTCAAAATTTTCATCCCGCCCCATCCCTCCACCCCTTTTCCACCTCTCCCCTGGTACCTCCCAACTCAAAATACAAATACTTTAACTCATGAGGATCCCCAAGCTCTGTCAGCTGAAGACTTCCTCTGAAGGTGGCCAGAACTCCCTTTTACCAAGCTTGACAGGCAGCAGCAGCATCAACTCCTTGAGCCACTGATGCTGGCACCCTATGCAGGCTTAGTTGTTTGTGGCTCAAGGATGCTGCTGCTATCTGCCAAGTTTAGTAGGAGAGATTTTTGGCTGACTTCAGAGGAGGTCCTTAGCTACAGCAAGGGTCAATGCTGGTGTTAGACATGCTAGGGCACAGGGCAGAAAATAAAGAAAGCCCCACATCTCAATTCTCTCTCCTCCCTGCATCCTCTCCAATCTCCCCACCTGCCATTACAATCACACCAGCAGACCCTTACCAAATACAGAACAAGGGATCACAAATTAGAAATGAAAATATGTAGACAAAAATTTAACTGGGAACCTTGACATATACTGCAAAATTGGAGAAACAAAAACAGAAACATATTTCAGTGACTGTATATGTTTTAAATTCCTTTTCTACCTTTGTTGTCTGGACATTTTATTTTTCCCTCATGTTGGTTCCAGGTTCTCTTTTCTGATTTCCTGTCTGTCTTCTGCTAATTCTTCAAGTGACTGCTATCCATTTGTTTTTTCTCCTCTCTCGTTCCATTCCCTCACTACACTTTCCTCTGACATATTGATGTTTCCATTTTAACTCTTTCCTCCTTTTTTTCTTTTCTGCCTCTTTGTCCACTCAAATTTCATCCGCTTTCTAACTCCTTTCCTTCTTTTTACTTTCAGATACCTATCAAATCTTTATTTCCTTCTTTCATCCATCCCACTTGGTTCTTCCATTCCAATTGATCCCTCCCTCTACCCTTGTAGCTCAGCATCTATTACCTCTTTTCCCCTTCCCACCCTCATAGACTAATATCTCCCTATCCTTTCCATTCCCCTCCCCCCCAACATCTTCCTGGCTCTTCTCTCTTCCTTCCTGCCCCTCCGCCATAGTCCAGCATTTCTCCCTCTCTCTTCCCTCTCACCCATAGTTCAGCATGTCTTCCTCACTCCCCTTCTGCCTCTAGATCCAACATCTCCCTCCTTCTCACCCTCCTGTGCATCTCTCCTATCCTCCCTTCTTCTCCACCCTCATATCCAACA
Organism: Microcaecilia unicolor; assembly: GCF_901765095.1. NCBI lineage: Eukaryota > Metazoa > Chordata > Amphibia > Gymnophiona > Siphonopidae > Microcaecilia > Microcaecilia unicolor. Next base: position 331,166,894 of record NC_044031.1, on the reverse strand, counting down.
TTATTCCCTCTCTTTTTCCTCTTCCCTCTCTCCCCATTGTCAACCATCTCTCTCTCTGTCCCCTGCATCCCAGGTCTAACATCTCTCTCCCTCCTGCAGTAGCTATCTCTCCCCTCTACCACCACCATGTCAAACAATTCTCCCTCTCTCCCCTGTGTGGCATCTCTCCCTCCCTCCTCTTCCTCCCAGATTCAACATTTTTCCTCGCCTGTCTTTCACCTCTCCTGTGTATTTATCTCTCCTTCTCCCCACCCCACCCTACCCTACCCTACCCTACACTACATCCAGCAATTCTCCCTCTCACCCCCTTCCTTTGCAGCTCTCCCCTCCCCTCATGTCTAACAATTATTTCTCTATCCTCATGTCAAACAATTATCCCTTTCTTCTACCCCTTTCTTTCCTCTCCCTCTCCCCCACTCCCATGGCCAACAATTTCCCTCTCTCCTCCCCTCCCCATGCAGCATCTTTCAAAGGGTCCCACCCTGGCAGCATATAAAAATTGCTACTGCTGCTTCCGGCTGACCTGGAAGCCTTCCCTTTGCCTTGTTCTTCCCAGGCTATAAACAGGAAGTTGCAGCAGAGGAAAGGCTTCCAGATCAGAGACAGCAGTGGTAATGATTTTTACACACTGCTGGTGACCCTTTGAAGACAGACAGGGTGCATTGGGAGATTCTATCTGTGCCTGCTTCAGCTCTTAAGGTGATCCTTTGGGGGAGTGTTATTAAGAAAGACTATCAATTTCCTATCCACTCCCTCACAATATTGTATCTTAAATATCTTCAAAAATTATTTTCCCCTTACCCTGTGGTTTTGAGAAAGAATTTGGGCTAAATATTTCGTAATCTAAAGCAGTAGTTGACCAAAATAGAGTTTATCTCCCTTCTGCATTGTCCAAATCCCAAAGAAAACACAGACATTCGCACACACACTTGCAAAAAAAAAAAAAAAAATTCTCCCATACAAAATATTCAGCTTTTAAATGTGGTTTCTATGTACGATAAGATGTCTAATTACAGTTTCAGATTCCAGATGTAACATGGTCAGCTTACCCATCTATACAATAAAAAACGTGATAAAATAAAATAGCTATCAGGAATTATGAAAGAATGAAAATCTGTTACCCTTCAAGGAAAAGTATTGTATGTGACATTATAATTTAAATCCAGATTACTAGACCATAACGTTTATTATATCTTCATTTAACATGCATTTATTTCTATGTTGATTATGATAGTAAATTTGGGAATAGAAATGTTAATATTCATATCTTTAAATATACAAGATGAATTTAACCTTGGTCATATTATAGCAAATTCCTTCTGACTCCATTAGGATTTATTACCTAATTAAAACAGTTCTCACAGTTCCTAAAATGCAAAATCATTATTTTAAAGAACATTAATTTAACTATAAAGACACCAATCTACTTGGCTTGTGGAAAATAAAAGTAATACAAGTTTTAATTAAAACTGGAAGAAAACGTAGTCCTTTGGTAAAGAAGGAAAAAAATGAACTCATCTTAATAAAGGTGAACTATACACTGACCCACAGCCACCTATGGATTGCTTAGAGCTTTTTTCCCAGAAATTTAGAGATATTTTATGATCTGAATCTTTTTAGAGGCTGATTTGAAATTTAGCAAAAGTATATGGAGACACCTGGAATAGCTTATATTTGAAATGTATGCAAGTATTTTTGTAGTAGTGCAGTAGTGCATTGTGGCAAATTTTCAAAGGGAAATTTTGCACATTTATTTTTATTTATCTATTTAATTTCTTCTATACCACTTGCAAGCCTGAAAGCTCTTGAAGTGGTATTCAGGCACAGTAGTGCTTCTCAACCTAGTCTTCAAAACATACCCATACAGTCAAGTTTTCAGTATACTCACATCTTTCTACTTTACACATTATTCCCTAGATTTTATATATGGTGCACAACATTGTGTGTGCTAATTTGGGCACACGCCCAATTTGCGCACACAATTTAATTGAGCAACAAACCAATTAGCACCAATAAATCCCCATACACATGAATTCCCTTTCTGAAATGGGAAATAAAAGTGCACATTTTGCTTCTCTCCAAGCCCTGCTCAAACCATGCCCCTTGCAGTCTACACCTAGTGCAGTTATACACATGTAAATACCAGCTTTCTAAAATCAGGTTTTACACATGTAGATGATATGCACGTGTAAAAGCTATTATTCAACAAAAGAGAAGAACAAAGTCCCTCACACAATGAAAGACAGACAGCTACAGCTTAAGCTATTGTAGCTGCTGATACGCTTGTGAACCAGCAAAAAACAAGTGTATCAGCAGCTATGATAGCTTAAGCGGCATTACTGCATATTTCAAGGTATATTGAAATCCGGTGTTACATGAGAGCTAGAGTGTTGAACACATCCATATTGAAGAGACTCCTGAGGCCATTGTGGCCAAAACACGATTCATATCGAGTCCATTGGCTGTTTGAAAAAAATCTTTGCATGATTCACACATCATCTAGCTCCATTTTCTTTGGTGTCACCTTTGCTGTAAAAGTCAGTATTAATATGCAACTTACAAATGAGGTATCTAAAATAAGGGCCTACATGTTGAAAATGAACAGGTTAATATTTAGTCAGCAATGGTTAATGGTTCTTTAAACATCGACTGCTACTGGCAAATTTAGACACAGATATTTGGTGCTGGCCCCACCTGAGCACTGCCGTTGAATATCTGGACTTTCAGCAGTGCCTGGAAGTTAAGGGGCCCTTTAACAAAGACGTGCAAGGGCCTACGCACATCCAGCACATGCCAAGTCAGAATTACCACCTAGCTACTGCATGCCTAAACCAACCTCTCCTCCTTCCCCATTCTCTATTTCTGTGGATAACACTCTCATCCTTCCTGTCTCATCAGCTCGTAACCTTGTGGACATCTTCGACTCCTCCCTTTCCTTCTCTGCACATATTCAGCAGACTGCTAAAACCTGTCATTTCTTTCTCTATAATATCACCAAAATTTGCCCTTTCTTTTCTAAGCACACTACCAGAACCCTCATCCACACTCTTATCACCTCTCATTTAGACTATTGCAACTTGCTTCTCACAGGTCTCCCACTTAGCCATCTCTCTCCTTCTCTTCAATCTGTTCAAAATTCTGCTCCACGACTAATATTTCGCTAGTGTTGTTATGCTCATATTAGCCCTTTCCTCAAGTCATTTCACTAGCTCCCTATCTGTTTCCGCATACAGTTCAAAATCCTCTTATTGACCTATAAGTGCATTCACTCTGCAGCTCCTCGGTACCTCTCCACTCTCATCTCTCCCTACATTCTTCCCCGGGAACTCCGTTCACTGGGTAAATCTCTCTTTTCTGCATCCTTCTCCTCCACCGCTAACTCCAGACTCTGTTCCTTTTATCTTGCTGCACCATATGCCTGGAATAGACTTCCTGAGCCGGTACGTCAAGCTTCATCTCTGGCTGTCTTCAAATCTAAGCTAAAAGCCCACCTTTTTGATGCAGCTTTTAACTCCTAACCCTTATTCACTTTTTCAGAATCCTTATTTTTTCATCCTCACTTTAATATTCCCTTATCTCTTGTTTGTCCTGTTTGTCTGTCCTAATTAGATTGTAAGCTCTGTCGAGCAGGGACTGTCTCTTCATGTTCAAGTGTACAGCGCTGCGTACGTCTAATAGCACTATAGAAATGATAAGTAGTAGTAGTAGTAATTCTGAATTTGGTGCACTCTGAAAACATACGGTAGAAAATATTTTCTATTTTCTACTTCATGGTGCTTACCTGGCAGTAAATAGCAGTGGACACGTGCTATATGCCTACCACCCGGCTAGCGTGTGAGACCTTAGCACTAAGTCAATGGGTGGTGGTAAGTTCTCAGGCCAAAAATGGACACATGCTTTTTTTTTTTTGTCGCATTTCCATTTTCTGTCCTCTTAAAAAAGGCCCCTTTTCTAGGACAAGGCAAAAACTGGCGTGGCGTGAACCCAAAATATATGTTTGCACTGCCACAGGCCACTTTTCGCCGTGGCTTAGTAAAAGGGTGCCTATGTGACTAACAGGACAAAATAGGCATTGCCCTTTGAGGCCATCTTACTAAACTGGTACTAATATTCGTGTAACATGGGACAAAGGCTTACTGTAAAATGTTTAAAAGCATTTTGCAGTGATTTGCCTATTAGCACGCACTAATGAAACACTATTTAATTTTGTTACGCTGCTGAGTTGTGCTCTTTGTGGTGAGTTCATAACAAGTTAGAGCTGGATAGTATGATTTTTAACCTGGATAGCTTTATCTAATCAAACCCCTTATGCAGGCATAGTCACCGAAACATAGCCTGTGTCGGGTCTTTCAATAAAGAAGTGGTTTGCTATCCTAGTTCTGGAGACTCCTGATGCTTTTTGTTCTTTTAGGACTTCTTTTACAAAGCTACATTAGCGATTCCCACGTGACAAATGAGAGGAAGCCCATAGGAATTGAATGGGCTTCCTCTCATTTGCCGCATTGGGAATCGGTAGCGCGGTTTTGTACTTTATGCTTCAGATTCCCACTCCTTTTCTTTGGCTGTGTTTCTCCCACCATCTGTTACAAAATAGCTAAGACTCACAGTTCCATTTCCCTGGCCTAGGCAAGATACTTTACCATGCCACTTCTTTCTATTGAGATGAGCTAAGTTATATACTAAACCACACAAACAAGGAGAAATACCTATGATGAATTAATGAAGATAGAAGTAGTTGGGAGGAGACGCTGGCCAACCAAGAAATTGTCTGTCCAGAGATTGATTGTGATAGGATTTATTAAATAACATAAATATTATCAGCATAAATCCTAAATCCGCCTCCTCCTCCTCCTCCTGCTGCTGCTGCCGCAGCTGCCACCCTGTGTATGTAAAAGGATTGTCTTTGAGATCAGCACAATCCAACATGGCTTGCATAGTGCAGGAGTTGGCTGGCCTGAGGCGAGGGATGGGGAAAGGCGTGGTGAGCCCTGGGCTATACCCATGGGGTGTGAGATGCATGAGATAACATGACAAGGAACCCTGGAAGCTGGTCTGACACAGAGTACACAGGATGTGTTGGCAGACCACACTCATTGGTCAGTAGCATATTTGCATTATGAGTTCTGACTATGGTTGGCTGACCAGTTGTTGTTTATTTTTTTTTGGGGGGGGGGGAACATTACTTTAATATGAGGCAATCGACTAAGAGTAGGAACTCAGGCAGGAATACCATGAAACAGTATCCACCACAGAAAGTGGGATACAGAAGTGAGGCATGTCATCTCATTCATCTCAGAGGAGGTTAGTTGGAAGTTGCAGCCACACTCATAGGAGGGTAGCTGCAACCTCAGGCCTTGATCTGGGACAGAGGTGTTATGATTTACTAGTTGCCTATTAGCCACATGGAAACTGATATTGTACAGGACATTTGCATTATTAAATAGATTTACAAATGAGTACAGGTGCCCTGTTTATAATACTTACGTCGAGCCCTGAGGCGCCGTTGCACTGTTCTTATAATGTTAGGGCTCTCCCGCTGCAAGATATAAGTTTGTACACCAGGAGTCAGGGGATGGCCCTTCTTGCCTTCAGCACACAAATTCATTTGGAAGTCAAATAGGACAGACACACAACACTGATTGGGGGGGGGGGGGGGGGAACATTACATTGGTACAGGTGATGTCATTAAGGTGGTCCTTTGGCGGGCCTAGTAAGATGGACATCCTTCGGCAGTTCTAAAAGAAACACGTCCTTTTTACTGTACTTTGCAGTTATGAATTTTTCTTATATTTCCCGTATTGCTAATATTTGTCTTGGGGACATCCTTTGGCAGTTCTGGAAGATGGGCGTCCTTTTTTACTATACTTTGGGCGTCCCTGATTTGGACGTTTCACACTGCGATAATGAAATGTCTAAGGACGTCCATACTATTTTTTGATTATACCTACCTGATTTTGGATGACTTCGTGAGGACGTCCTAATTCGGACAACCTTTTGAAAACGCCCCTCCATGTGACCACACAAAAAAATAATGTCCCATTAAGATTTCATTACCATCAGGAAAGAATGCCTTTTCCATCAAATAACCAAGGGACTGTGTAACATGTGCACAAAACCTAGGGTATCCCATGCACTAGGGATTATAGTAACCTGTAAAAAGGGCTGAGAAAAAATTGACCTTGATGCCATAGGGATCACAGATTGTCTTATTGTTTGAATAATCTACAGTATCAATTTGGATGGGGCAAATTGATACTGTAGATTACTACAGTAATGATTACTACAGTAATGATACTACAATCATCACCATTGGGAAGTCGATGATACAATTTACGAAACCTTCATCGGGAGGAAGTCTTCCCATCAGTCCAGGAGCCATTGTTTAACAAGAGCTACTAGCACTCTGTAGTAGTGCCCAGATACACAGGCTTAGCGTACTTGATGAACTGTCAATGGGTTTGGGAGAATAGTCCTTTCTCTGACCAAGTTTCATTAAACCTGTCAAATTGACAAGGCTTGTTTCCTTCTGATTCTTCCCATTGTGGGGTTCCCCGTGCTGTTAAAGCTTTAGTACCTAAAGGAAAGGCCAACAAAGGGAGACCGGTATTCGAGGACATGGGTTTATGAAGACATATCCAACAATCAGCAGCATTAGTAACATCAAAAACTTCTTTTAAGAGCTTAATATCACTATGTTCAGGAATAGCCATAACCGGCATGGAAGTAAATAGTAAAAAGAATTCAGCAATCATAACAAAAACAATAATAGAAAAACACTTGAACTAAGTATAGAAACTCTATCTAAAGAATTCAAATTGTCCTCCTTCCTAGCATTAGGGAGGAGATTCTCACAATCCTTTAAATGTTTTTCTGGTTCCTACGTGTCTTCTTCAGGGGGCTAACCTTTCCAATACACTCTATAGAAGGATCTACCTCTTTCAGTCTTAATATCAATGATGCTTTCTTCTTCATACATTTATTCTTCATTATCTACTTTTGGTTCACAGTCTTTTTAATCGTCCTGAGCAGGCTCAATGATCTTACTTTCCATCTTCAGATTTTTGGTCCTGCATCCCATCAGTTCTTAAGGATCTTGTTGTCTTACTTCACCTTTAAGCTTTAATTTGATGTTACCTATAGGTGTCACTTCCTACCAATCCTTGTCTAGAACTATAGCTTTCTGACAATGAGAGGGGTGAATCCACTTAGAAAATCCTTCACACCGCACTGCAGTATGTGTAGTCAGAAGTACTTGATAAGGCCCTCTCCACCTTGGCTCAAGGCACTTCTTTCTGCAGAACACCTTCACATAAACCAAATTTCTGGGCCGCAACTGGTGGCATGGCTTCTTAGCTTTATTAGGAAGGGTAGCAACAACCTGCAAATGATAGAAATGTATTGTATGGGTTAGATGTTTGCAATAAGACATAAGATTACTTTTTCAAAAAAATTCAAATCTGGTGGCATAAATACAGAGAGGGAGGCTTTCATAGGTCTTCCAGTAACTATCTCATGAGGTGTCAATCCTGTCTTCCTATTGCGTGTATTTTGCAAACTCATGAGAGCTAATTGTACATTTGAACCCAATTTAATCCTGTTTCCTGCTGTACTATAGCAATATTTGTCTTCAATATTCCATTTGTTCTCTTTACTTTTCCTGTACTCTGGGGGTGATAAGAGGCATGGAACTGATGTTTTATACCCAATGCTCTTACTACCTGTTGTACTACCTGCAAAATGAAGGGAATATCATTATCACTGGAGAGCCAAATAGGAACTGGATTAGCTTCTTGACCACTGTAACTGGAAAAGCATCAATCCGTCCTGAGAATAAATGCACAATTACTAGACAATATTCAAATCCCTGATGTGGGCAGCTGGGTAAAATCCATCTGCAAATTCAGAAAAGGTTCTAATGTTGCAGGCTTGTATTCTTGGCTGGTCTTATCATGTTTATCTATATTATGCTGTTTACAGATCAGGCAAATTTTCTTTAATAGTAAAGTTACTAAGATTCATAGAATGGTGAGGATTAGTTATAATTAGAAACTTTAAAAGCATAAAAAATGGTGATATGTCCCGGATCTCGATCACAATATCAACAAGCAAATTATTAAAAGTTTAAATAAATGCATACTCCATATGCATAATAGGTGACCTGGGCAATATAGAGATCTTTAAAAATCCAAACTACACAAATAATATAAGGTCCTGTTTACTGAGGTGCACTAGCGTTTTTAGCGTGTGCTAAAAATTAGTGTGCGCTAATGCTAGAGACACTCATTAAGCACATGCTAAAAATGCTAGCACGCCTATAGTGCAGCTTAGTAAATAGGGTCCTAATACTGGAATGTGAAACACTTATGAGAGATGAATTAAAATGAAATAAAATTAAATGACTTAAAAAAGGTGAGAGATTCTGAGTATACAATGGAAGTCCAGGCTAAAGTCACTAGGAATTATAGATGGAAAAGGATTCAAGAGGTTATCAACAGAAGATAGAGGAGAACAGAGAATAAGACAGAGGTTTCTTGGCGTTTGAATTATAAGTTCTGCAACCCAAAATGTGATTCCCAGAAAGAAAGAAGATATATACCAGAAGCCTGGGTATTTTAAGAGGGACTGTCCCCACTCAAAAGTATTGATGGATCCCAAGGAAAACAGAAATATTTAGAAAATAATGCCTTCTATATTCTCTAGGTTAATATGGTACTTTCATTTGCATTTCTATGTGCATTTTGTTTGTTTATGATATGTTTATATTTGTGTGCAATTTATAGGATATTGTCAGTAACACACATTGCATGGCACATTTAGGTATGCCCACTTATGCCAGCCATTGACTTGTCATAAGTGGGCACATCTAACTTTTGGCACACTGATGCAGCCTTGTACTAGTATTATCTAACAGCTTAGGTGTTTCCTTAAGCTGTTGTGCACACAAGTTAAAGAATCAGTTCAGTTGTGTGCATAAATGTATTTAATAATGAGCTGATAATTGCTGTTAAAGAACAATAGGCTTTAATTGACCTTTATTGGCACCAAATGGTAGTTACTTGTGCAACTGCCTTTAGTGAGTATTATATAACACTAGTAAAAAAGGCCCGTTTCTGACACAAATGAAACGGTCGCTAGCAAGGTTTTCCTCGGAGTGTGTATGTTTGGGAGAGTGTATGTGAGAGTGACTGTGTGAGAGGCAGAGTGAAAGTGTGAGTGTGTGTGCGTGTGTGTGAGAGAGAGTGAGTCTGGGTGTGAGTGTGTTTGTGAGAGAGTGTGTGTGTGAGAATGAGAGTGTGTGCAAGTGTATGTGAGACACAGTGTGAGAGAGAGTGTGTGTGTGTGTGTGCGAGAGAGAGAGTGTGTGTGAGACACAGATTCTCTGAGAGTGAGTGTATGAGACCAAGCGAGTGTGTGAGTGACTGTGTGGCACATAGAGAGTGAATGTGATACAGTGTGAGACAGAGTGTGTGAGAGTGAGAGTCAGAAAGACATTGTATATGACAGAGAGAGTGTGTGTGTGACAGAGATACCTCCCTTCCTGTGTCTCTCTGGTGTCAGGCCCCCTCCCCTCTGTCTGTGGTGTCTGAGATTCCCGCCACTGCAACCAAGCAATTGGTGTGCTGGAGGAGGGGGAGGGGGGATGTGTTGGGGGGGGTTCAGGTTGGAAGAAGAGGGGTGCAGGGGGTTCAGGAAGCGCTACCAGATGCGAGTGAGAGTGTGTGTGTGTGTGGGGGGGGGGGGGGTTCAGGAAGCGATGCCAGATGACTGAGTGTGTGTGTGGGGGGGGGGAGGGCAGTGGGTTCAGGAAGCGCTGGCAGATGAGAGAGAGAGTGAGTGTGTGTGTATGGGGTTTCAGGAAGCGATGCCAGATGACTGAGTGTGTGTGGGGGGGGGGGGGAGGGCAGTGGGTTCAGGAAGCGCTGGCAGATGAGAGAGAGAGAGTGTATGTGGGGGGAGGGGGGTTCAGGAAGCGCTGGCAGATGAGAGTGAGAAAGAGTGTGTGTGTGTGTGTGTGTTGTAGGGGTGTGTGTTGGGGGTTTCAGCTTGGAAGAGAAGGGGTGTGTGGGGGTGTCTGTAAGTGCTGCGAGATGAGTGAGTGAGTGTGTGGGGGGGGGCGGTTTATCAAGTGTTTCCACATGAGAGTGTGTGTGTGTGGTGGGGGGCTTCAGGAAGCGTTGCCAGATGAGTGAGAGTATGTGTGTGTGTGTGGGGGGGGGGGGGGGGTTCAGGAAGCGGTGTGATATGAGAGACTGAGTGTGTGTGTGTGTGTGTGTGTGTGTGTGGTGGGGGGTTGCCACATGAGTGAGTGAGTGTGTATGTGGGGGGCAGGGATTTCAGGAAGCGCTGCCAGATGAGAGAGAGAGAGAGAGACTGAGTGTGTGTGTGTTGGGGGGGGGGGTGCGTTGAAGTGTGGCCAAATGAGAGTGAGTGTGTGTGTTTGGGGGGGGGGGGTCAGGAAACACAGCCAGATGAGTGAGTGTGGGGGGGACATGGGTTTCAGGAAGTGCAGGCAGATGAGTGTGTGTGTGTGTTGGGGGGGGGGGCGTTGAGGAAGTGTGGCCAAATGAGAGTGAGTGAGTGTGGGGGGGGGGGGGGGGGGGTAAGGAAGCGGTGCCAGATGAGGATGAGAGTGTGTGTGTGTGTGTTGTATGGTTCAGTTTTTTGGGGGGGAGGGAGGATCCTGCTTTTTAGAAGAAGAAGTAATGAAGCGTGTCCTCCGCGCGATGCCCCTCCTCCCGCCGCCATCCCACCCACAGCGATGCACCCGGTCGCCGCCATCCCACCCACCGTGGCCATCGCACCCACCATCGCGTAGTTTTGCTGGCGGGGGGACCCAAAATCTCGCCAGCAGAAGTCTTGTGTGTGTGCTGAGTGAGTCAGACTCCTCCAGCGATCTTCGGCGTTGCTAGCCTGTGCAGGGTGGGGTTCTTTGCGTTTGACGTCCTGCACGTGTAGGACGTCAGACGCACAGAAGCCCTGCCTGCACAGGCTAGCAACGCCGAAGATGACGACGTAGTCAGCAGACAGGACTTGTGCTGGCGGGGTTTCGGGTCCCCCGCCGGCAAAGCAACGCGAAGGTGGGTGGCTTAGTAGGGAGTTGTTGCGGGGGGGTGTTGGACCTCCTTCTTTGACCTGCAGCTTTGGGGGGGTGGGGAGGGCCGGGTCGGGGCGGAGGTGGGCGGATCTACCATTATGTGGGTGGGGCTTCTCGTTTTTGAGGTTTGGCGGGCGTGCGTGCGTGCGGGCGGGGGGGGGGGGGTGTTGGATGTCGGGACTGTGGACTCCGGAGCTTTGGAGGTGTTTTCCCTTTCTGCGGGTGGGTCGGCAGGGGGAGGAGTAGGGAAACACGCTCTGCGTGTTTCCCTACTCCTCCCCGTGCGTGGGTGCGATCCGTTTTTTTTTTTTCCCACCCTCGACGTCATGACGTTTGACGCGAGGGCGGGGCAGAGACGGCTGGCTGGCTTCACCACATGAATCCACGAACCCTTCAGGGAGTGTTTGAGTGACTTAAAAACGTTGTCTACAGAACGTTCACGGTGCGTTTTATTATATTAGATGTGCACACAAAATTTATTGTGCACACCTACTAGAGGGTACAGCCATGGGAGGGCATGGGTGGGTCAGGAGCATGCCTAACAGTTGTGTTCACATGTAATAGAATCAGGGTTGCCGAGAGACTGGGCCGGGCCCGGGGCATGGCCACCCAGGTGGCCCCGCTGCCACACCCTCCCGCAGTTCCCAGTCTCTACCCGCCCACCCCCAGCCCCATCGACAGCCCCCCCTTCCTCCACCATTGGACCCCCTGCATTCAAATCACACCGCCTCACCTCCGTGTGAAAGTGCAGCAGCAGATCGCCTCCCTTTGGGCCTTCCCTCCCTGTGTCCTGCCCTCGCCGAAACACGAAGTTACATCAGACGAGGGCGGGGCACAGTGAGGGAAGGCCCAAAGGGAGGCGATCTGCTGCTGCGCTTTCACACAGAGGTGAGGCGCTGTGATTTGAATGCAGGGGGGCCAGTGGCGGACGGAGGGGGGCTGTCAACGGAGCTGAGGGCGGGCGGGTGAGACCGAGGACTGCAGCGCCAGGCCCCCCTTGGAGGCCCGAACCCGGGTAATTTTGCCCCCCCCTGCTTGCCCTCTCAGCAGCCCTGAATAGAATGTATGCATTTACATGCCTAACTGCCTATTCTTAGGTGTGAGCACTTACACCTGCCTTTGACATGATCTAAGTGCTCGTGCCTGAAAACAGGCACATATACACAGACTCACACTAGTTTTCTATAATGTCAATTGCACGTACAATTGCTGTTACAGAATCCAATCTTAGGGCCAGATTCTATATACGGCACCTAGAAAATCCATGCTGAAAACATTTCCGCCTAAGCATATTCTAAAAGCGGTGCCTAGATTTAGGCACAGTATATAAAATATGCTTAGTTAATATTCTAGCGCCTAAAACTGCCTCCATTTACACCAATGAAAACATGACATAAATCCCGGCACATAGATTTAGGCACAGAGGGCCATATTCTATAACAATGCGTGTACATTTTTAAATGTCCACGAACGCCCATTTCCAATCCTATAACCACACCCCTTTTTCCCTGTGCGCATTAAAATTTAAGTGAGTGTATTACAGAATACACTTAAGGAGTTTTGTGCGTAAATTCTAATTATTGCCAATTAGTGCTCATTATTGCCTGTTAAGTGCTGTTAACAATGCTTATTGGCTTGTTAAGCCAATTAAGTTATGTGTGTTGTTACAGAATACACCTGGATTTTGGCGTGAATCTCTAGGCACACTATATAGAATCTGGGAGGTTAGTGTAGTGTATCCTGGTACCTAATTTTTGTGACCTTTCTTATTCTACCCCTAAATGTTCAAGGTTCAATTTTATTTAATATGTCGCAAATCAAAAAAATCTACATTGTTTACAATGGAAGAAAAAACAAGAAAAATTAAAGAGGCAGAAAGCAATGGAATGACACATAAGGAAACTAGGTTATAAATTTGCAATTATAAGTTAGGAGCAGGGGACAGGGATCCAGTTAACCCTAAGTAGGCGACAAAAGGAAGGAAGGAAGGAAGGGAGAGAAAAAACAGACAATTCCAGGGCCTCAAAATTCAGCAAGTAAGTTCTTTTGGAATATTGACCCAATAAAGTGATATGACCTCTGATATTTTAATGGCACTGAACTGACCTTAATGAAATAAAAAGAAAAAGGGGATTCTAATGTTAGCGGTGGCAAGAGCACTTATTAAAAATAATGAGCTGGGGAGAAATTTGGTAATATAAAGTGAAATGAATTTGGTTATACTGTATTAGGACAGTGCTGATCAAACTTCTTTCAGTCAAATCTCCATGTTGACAGCTGCAGTGACCCTTGAGCTCACTAGGACATTTCAGAATGGCATGCCTATATAGTACCCACTCAGGTTGTGACCCTCAAACGGGTCACGTGTGATCCTATTAGGCTATCACACCCCACAGTTTGGGAAGTGTGGTATTAGGAAAGACAGAGAAACAGCCAGACACACTGTCACTGTGATTTTATAAAGCCAATTTCCCTGTAAGAACATAGAATGAAAATCAAAGTACTTTGCCTGTACAGAAAGGGAAGGTTCTAATGCTATTCTGTGAAACATAGCAATAAAAAATCCACTAATGCCAAACAAAACTGCAAATAAATGAAATAGGATATTTTTAATTGAAACAGATCAATGACAATTTCATGAAGATCTAAAACTGCCTTTGACTGTTGAAACAAATTATTGATTGAAACATGCTGCTGTTTGTACTGTTTAAAATTCCTTGACGATTTCCAGGTTAGCAGTTTCTATGACTACAGTAATGTGTGCTAAAAAATGGTGTAATATTTAAGTTAGATAGTTTTATAATTCTATTAAGATATAATGAGGATGTGTTGTTTTACTGTATTTTGTAGGATTATTTGTACGTGTGTAATCCACATTAAGAAATAATGAATGTATGTAAAACAAATTTAATAATCCTGCTTCTCAGAGAAATAACAAAGCAAGAGACACACATGTATTCTTTAAATGATAGTAGCCATAGATATAGGGACTCTTTTATTAAAGTACAGTGAAATCTGGGCTTAGTGCATGATAATGTGGGACTTTACTGTGCGCTAAACCTAGACCTAGTCCTTAGTGGAGTGCATGATCTGGTGCAGGAGGTAATGGTGCTGGGGCCGCTTGATAACAGTGATCTTAATGTGATCAGATTTGATATTGGCTCTGGAGTAAGTACACACAGGAAATCCAATATGTTAGCATTTGACTTTCATAAAGGAGACTATGATAAAATGAAAAGAATGGTGAAAAAATACTTAGAGGAGCAGCTACGATGGTCAAAACTTTACATCAAGCATGGATGCTGTTCAAAAATGCCATCCTTTAAGCCCAGGCCAAATGTATTCCATGTATTAAAAGAGGAGGAAGGAAGGAAGACCAAACAACAGCCGGCATGGTTAAAAACTGAGGTGAAGGAAGCTATTAGAGCTAAAAGAAAATCCTTCAGAAAATGGAAGAAGGAACCAACTGAAAATAATAAGAAACAGGAATGACAAGTCAAATGCAAAGTGCTGATAAGGATGGCAAAGATGAACGTTGAAAAAAAGACTGCGTTGGCGGCAAAAACACATAGCAACATTTTTTTTAGGTATATTAAAAGCAAGAAGTCGGCAAAAGAATCAGTTGGACCACTAGATGACTGAGGGGTAAAAGGGGCTCTCAGGGAAGACAAAGCCATAGTGGAGAGATTAAAATTAATTCTTTGCTTTGGTCTTCACAGAGGAAGATTTGGGAGAGATACTGGTGCCAGAAATGGTATTCAAAGCTGACGAGTCAGAGAAACTGAACAAAATCTATATAAACCTGGAGGGTGTAATGGCACAATTTGACAAATTGAAGAGTAGTAAATCTCCTGGAGCAGATGGTATTCATCCCAGAGTACTTATAAAATTGAAAAATGAACTTGCTGAACTTTTGCTAGTAATATGTCATTTATATTTAAAATCAAGCATGGTACCAAGGGTGGCCAATATAATGACATTAAAAAAAAAGGTTAATGAGGAGATCTGGGAAATTATAAACCAGTGAGCCTGACGTCAGTGCCAGGCAAAATGGTAGAGACTATTATAAAGAACAAAATTACAGAGCATATTCAAAAGCATGGATTAATGAGAGAAAGCCAACATTGATTTATTGAAGAGAAATCTTGCCTCACCAATCTATTACATTTCTTTGAAGGGGTGAACAAACATATGGATAAAGGTGAGCATGTCAATATTGTGTATTTGGATTTTTAAAAGGCATTTGACAAAGTACCTCATGAAATACTCCATAGGAAATTGG
Source organism: Microcaecilia unicolor (assembly GCF_901765095.1). Lineage (NCBI taxonomy): Eukaryota > Metazoa > Chordata > Amphibia > Gymnophiona > Siphonopidae > Microcaecilia > Microcaecilia unicolor. The sequence goes on along the minus strand of NC_044031.1, from coordinate 331,151,517 downwards.
AGAGTCATGAGATAGGAGGTTGTGCCCTATTGTGGATTAAAAACTTGCTAAAAGAAAACAGAGAATAGGGTTAAATGGTCAGTATTCTCAATGGAGAAGGGTAGATAGTGGGGTTTTCCAGGGGGTCTGTGCTGGGTCTGCTGTTTTTTAACATATTTATAAATAATCTGGAAATGGGAGTACCTAGTGAGGTAATTAAATGTTTTGATGACACAAAGTTATTGAAAGTTGTGGACTGTGAAAAATTACAAGAGGACCTTACAAAACTGGGAAATTGGGCATCTAAATGTCAGGTGACATTTAATGTGAGCAAGTGCAGAGTGATGCATGTGGAACCTGAATTATAGCTACATAGTGCAAGGTTCCACATTAGAAGTCACCGACCAAAAAAGGGATCTAGGCATTATCGTTGATGATACGTTGAAACCCTCTGCTCAGTATGCGGGGGCGGCTAACAAAGCTAATTGGTATTATTAGGGAAGGAAGGGAAAATAAAAATGAGGACGTTATAATGACTTTTTATTGCTTCATGGTGTGACTGCATCTCCAATATTGTGTGCAATTCTGGTCACTGCATCTAAAGAAAGGTATAGTGGAATTAGGAAAGGTACAGTGAAGGGAAACAAAAATGATAAAGGGGGTGAGATGACTTCCCTATGAGGAAAGGTTAAAGCAGCTAGGGCTCTTCAGCTTGGAGAAATGCAGCAGAGGGGAGATATGATAGAGGTTTATAAAATAATGAGTGGAGTTGAACAGGTATTGCTTGTTTACTGTTTCCAAAAATACCAGGACTAGGGGCACACAATGAAGCTAGAAAGTAGGAAATTTAAAACAAATTGGAGAAAATATTTCTTCACTCAATGTGTAATTAAACTCTGGAATTCATTACCAGGGAATGTAGTAAATGCAGTTAGCTTAGCAGATTTTTAAAAAGTTTTGGCTAGCTCCCTAAAGGAAAAATCCATAGACCATTATTAAAATGGACTTGGGGAAAATCCACTACTTATTTCTAGGGTAATCAGCATAAAATATATTGTACTGTTTTAGGATCTTGCTGGGTACTTGTGACCTGGATTGTCCACTGTTAGAAACAGGATGCTGGGCTTGATGGACCTTCAGTCTGTCCCAGTATGGCATTACAGATGTACTTCTGTACGTATTTGTTGCAACCCCTTGTTCTTCTGACTGTGGCCATATTGGAAGGATCATCTGGGCAGCAACCATCTTTGGAAGATCATCTGAGAGGCGGCCATCTTGGCAGGATCATCTGAGAGCAGCCATCTGGAGCATCTTTAGGGCGTGCCCTATGAGATCTCTTGCCTCTCAGCTGAAACCGTGATCCTCTGATTGGTGGCCTATTTAAGAGCTGGCTGGTGCCACCATCTTTGCTTCAGCTTCTATCTTGGTAGAGGTTGGTGCTCTCGTAAGTGCATTCCAGTGACTGACTTTTCTACTTGCCTAGACCCTCGGATTGAACCTGACTATTCTCTGTTTGCTGCCTGCCAAGAACCTCGGATTGATCCTGACTATTCTCTGTTTGCTGCCTGCCAAGATCTCGGATTGACCCTGACTATTCTCTGTTTGCTGCCTGCTAAGACCCTCAGTTTGACCCTGACTATTCTATGTTTGCTGTCTGCCCAGACCTTTGGATTGACCTGGTCCATTCCTTGTTCACTGTCAGCCTGGTCCTGTGGAATGTTTCATCCCTCAGTGCTCTTTCTGTTTCCGCCTGCCACGGCCGGCGGTCATGTGACCCCAATCGTATCCAGAAGTCCTGGTGGCCACCTGCACCTGGGAGCTCAACTCCTGGGGAATGGTGGTCGCTCCCAGGTGAAGACTGGGGTTGTTCGGCTGCCCGACCGAGTGCGGCGTCTTCACATTCCACCGTGCTCAGTTGGAGCACAAGGGCTCACTATCAAAATCCTGACAGTATTTACCAAGGTATTAAAATCTTGTGGTTTTTTTTTTTTTTTTTTTGCAGGTCGTGCACTAAATGTAACCATTAATGTGTGACATCTGCAAAAAAAATTATGCAGGCGCACTTACAGTCTCCTATTTAGGTGTTCTCATGTTAACTCTGTGTTAGTTAGCACACACCAATGCAAACGCATTAGCAGGATAACGTGGGAACACCCACTCTCAACCCATGATACATCTTCTGTAAAAACAAAAAATAGCTTTAGAAAATAGTTAACTCCTGCTTAGCGTGCACAAGGCATAATATTGCAAAACAATTTAATGTAATTTGTGGTAGCCTGTTTTTCTCGCGCTAAGCATGCTGTGCACAGGGCTTAACTCTCTTTAGTAAAAGAGACTCCCAGTGAGGGCAATTTGGAAAGAATGTCCCTTTAAAATCCAGTGTCTGCCAGCTCCACATGGATGTTCTTACCCTACATAATATTCTAGGAAGAAAATATAAGGGGTATAGAATGCGCAAGGATTTGAAAGTAAAATCCCAGTACATAATTCAGCAAGCCCACTCAGGGACCCACTTCTAGCACTGCAGGGAGGAGAAAGAGGAAATGGCTCTACCTGTAATAAATATATAAATACAAGTTTCACATAATAGGGTTTCCATTTACTCAAAACAACCATATTTGATTTGAGGTTCAGAAAAGGGCTCATTTTCAGAAGAGAAAAGCATCTAAAAAGTGGCATAAAGCAGCATTTGGAGTTCTTTCTATCCAAAAGGTCCAAATTGGTATTTTCAGAACCCATTTTCCAGACATTTTTCTATGCTATTTATCTGCAGTGCATCCAAATCTCAAGGGGACATGTTGGGGGCTTCTGAAAGGTGGGATTTGGGCAGTGTGTTTTTTCTAGCGAAAAAGGTGCCAGTACTCAAATGCCAGGCCACCCTTCAGGGATGGGGTGATCACTGAGAGATCCACCCAACAATAGCCAGGCTCCCTGCAAACACTCACAGAATCTATGGCCAGGCAGAATTGGTGTGTAGAGCCTGAGATCTTTCATTAAAACTTGGGGACCATGGGTCAATTTTATCAGACAATGGAAAAGGTGCCGGTACTCAGTACCCCTGTTACAAGAAATGATTTACTCGGGGGAAAGAGCTCTAGAGCACTCAGTACTGTTTATAATTTAAGAGCAGGTGCTGTATTTATAAGTTTTAGGATATTAATTTCTCCACCAATCACCAAAGGTGATAATTGCAATAAATTAAATAAATTAAGTATATATAAAAGATACCATATACTCAGAACACAAAGAGACCGTATTTTTAGCTTCAAAAAGGTTGATTTAATATACAATTGCACACGAGAGGTAGGTTTTAAGAGATCTTTACAGATAATCTGTGCTTAAGTAAGGTAAAGTAGAGTAGCAGGTCTAGATCAAAAGTTATAACTTACAAAGCAGTCTGTTGCAAAGCATTTTGTGGTCCATTGAAGAGCCATGAGGCAGGTGGACTGCAGATCAGGAGCAAGGCATCTGGATTGGTGCTGAAGAGAGAATCTCCTGGAGGGAGAGTCTTGAAGAGAGAAGAGAGTCTCCTTCTTGGGGAAACAGCTTGTCCTTTTATACTCTTATTTTGCAGGGAAGCAGGCCATGTGCATCTGGTTGCTGGCTTCCTGGTTTATTGCACACGACCCCTGAGTCTTGGTCTCATGTCTTATGACATCACGAGACTTGCTGTCTGGATTTTGCTGACAAATGGTCTTTTGATGTACAGGGCTTCCTGCTTGATTCTCTGTGATAGATATTCCTCTGATAAGATTTGTCTGGGGCAGCCAGCAGGTGTCCTTTGTCTTTAAGTTGGATTTCACACCTTTCCCACCTGCTTGTCTCCTTGCCTCTACTGGATACCTTTTATATTTGTTGTGTTGATCAGCCAACCTTTTTTGATCAGAGGAAGAGAGTCAATTTAGCCTTGAGGCAGTCTCTTACTTGAGGAGTCTTTTGTTAAAGGGGGAGGTGAGGTCAGTAGTACCTTTGTCTTTTAAATGTCTTTTAAATATTCCCCAAAGGGAGAGGGAAGAGGGCTTTTGGAATGAAAGCCAGTTCTGCTGCAGTGTCAAATATATATTTTTTAAAAGCTGCACAAATATATTGGTGTATATATATGTATCTAAGCCAACACAACATCTTGCTACACATTTAATTCTGATGATTGGCTTATACCATAACACCTCCAAGTAGCCCCTCAAAAAAAGCCCTGGATTTGGAAATTCCAAGGACTTTTTCAACCATTATGGAACAAAGCAAAAATGTTCAGGGCTAAAACTAAGATGTTTTGAACTAGGCCTGTTTTAATAATGACTAAGCCACAAAAAAGTGCCCTAAATGACCAGATGACCACTGGAGAAAAAAACAGGAATGACTTCCCCTTACTCCCCCAGTGGTCACTGACCCCCTTCCACCCCCCAAAGCTGTAAAAGAAACCATATATACCAGCCTCTATGACAGCCACAGATGTTATTTATTTATTTATTTGTAGCTTTTATACTCCGCTCTTTCCCGCTCGATAGCAGGTTCAGTGCGGCTTACAATGTAGGGTACAAAATATTACAGAGGTAACACAGTGGTTTAATGCGATTTACAATGTAGGGTACAGAGTATCCAAAAGATAACACAGTTGTATAGAGTGGGACAAGAGGAAGTGGGGGGAAGGATAAAAGTATGGGTAGTGTTAGTTGTGTGGATGAGGTTTGTTAATTAAGTTGGTTCGTTTGGATAGGCTTGTCTGAAGAGGTAAGTTTTCAGCAGCTTTTAGAAGGGTAGGTGTTCGCTGGTTGTTCGGATGTGTCTTGGTATGGCATTCCAGAGTTGGCTGCCTATAGCAGAGAAGTTGGATGCATAGTAGGTTTTGTATTTGAGACCTTTGCAATTGGGAAGGTGAAGATTGAGATACGTTTGGGAAGATTTGGACCCGTTCCTGGCTGGAAGGTCGATCAAATTGGTCATGTAGCTTGGAGATTCTCCGTGGAGGATCTTGTGGATCAGTGTGTGGACTTTGAAGTTTATTCATTCTTTGATAGAGAGCCAGTGGAGTTTTTCACAGAGTGGTGTTGCGCTTTCAAATCGTGATTTACCAAAAATGAGTCTGGCTGTTGTGTCCAGCCAGTCCTATTAGAGCAACAAGCAGGTCATTAGAGTAGCTTAATGGTTGGTGCAGTGAACTGTGGAGAAGGGTACCTAGGTCCATATCCCACTCTAACTGTTATACTTGTAGAATGTGTCAGCACTCCAAACCTCACCAAAAATCTAATGTACCCACATACAGATAACCCCTTCACCCATAAGGGCTATTGTAGTGGTGTGCAGTTGGGGGTGGTAGGCTTGGGGTGGGTTTTGGAGGGCTCAGTAGAAAAGGTAAGGGAGAAATGGTGAGATGTGTACCTGGGAGTTTTTATATGTAGTCCACAGCATTGCTCCTAGGGAGACCCATTGCTCTCCTGGGATGTCTATGTGGGATGTCTATGTGGCTCCTCCTATATCCCAATGGCATGATATTGTGCATTTTGCACTTGGACATTTTTTTAATGGACCAAAAAGATGAACGTACAGAACATTTTCTTTCTATTGGCTCCTCGCCCAGTACATCATTTGTTATGAGTGCACCAGTTTGCACACACACACTGTTTTTTAGGCTCAGCCACCTTCATAAAGATCTGGCTCTTTGTCATCTGAGGAACAAAGAGAAAATATGCATACATATCCCCTTAAGATCTCTTCCAATAACCAGTGCAGACATATCTATGGATAAAACCTTGGTCTGACAAACCTATTTCCATGTTGGGTGCCTACCTAAGTAGATTCATACTAATGGTTAGGGATAGCCATCAGGGTGCTCAAAAACAGCCTACAGATGTGCTGCATATGGTTGACAGTACAAAATTGGCAAGAATATTGTTGGTATGCAGCTATTGGTTGAAAAATGATCACCATGGCTCAAAACATATAATCCTAATTCTTATTTTGTGTCAAACACATGCATATCATCTACACATTTATGGGCTTATTGTAAAATGGCAGACATACACACTTATGAGTAAATTCTATATATGGTGCACAAAAAATTGGCACTGAACCCCCCCCCCCCCCCCTCTCAATGCTATTATATATCCATGCTTATACCTGGGAACAACAACTATATTTAGGCATGACCATTTACACCAATGAAAATGTGGTGCAAATGCTCATGCCTTAATTAGTTGCAGATCCCATCTTATTCTATAATTACACGTGCAACCAAAAGAAATGCATCCTATCCACCCATGACTCTCCCATTTCCACACTCTCTTTTTTGACTTGTGCATAAAATTTAGGCACAGATTCCATGCCTAAATTTATGGATGCATATTTTAATTAATTGTAATTAGTGCCAATAATTGCTTGCTAAAATGCCAATTATCTGTGCTAATTGGCTCATTATTAATTAAATTAAATGCACAAAATGGGCACATGCCCAAATTTGCGTGCACAATTGTTGCATTTTTAATAGAATTAGGCTGTTAGCACTTTTAACCATTTACAGCTCTTAGAGATTGCAGATACAGCCATGTGTTAATTCTCTCTGTTTTCAGCTCACCCTCTCAATGTTTTTCTAATGCATATATAAACATACAGCTTGTCATTTTATAATCTCTGACACTTGTGCCATAGTGAACCTAAGAAATGGCTCCTAAGCAACAGGTATAGCTTTACCTTGGAGGAACTGGAGATGCTGGTCACAGAGGTTCTCAAACCTTATACCACTCATTCGTCTGCCATGCCCTGGCCTGCAATAATCAGTGCACTAGTGATTCTAAAGAGGGGCAAGGACAGGGTTGTGGCCAGGTAGAGTTGGTGCTGGGTATATACTGCATATATGTCCATATACACAGTATATCAGCAGATCTGAATGGGTGCATATGCTGTCCCTTGGTGAGTATAGCACACCAAAGCCCTAGTGCTATCTTTTCTGCTCTTACCAATAGCTGAAGGCCAAGACAAGGACCTAGAAGAAGGGGGAAGGCCTTATAGCCAGCTTTGTACATACACAGTCAGCCTTGCAGGTTGATGTTGAGATGCAGCCAGGTGTGCCCAAATGGGGCTTAACTTGAAGATGGAAGAAACATTAGGCACTGGGGAAAAGTTGGAGGACATCCATTTGTCTGTGCTATTTTTCTTCTTGGAAGCAGAGCAAATGCTGAGCCAACAGCTGATGGTTGTGGTAGTAGGGCCCAACAATTTCCATCAATTCAGCAATAGGAAATGGTGACATGCATATAATCTGCTTGGTCGGAACTGAGACATCAAATCAGACTTGGGTATAAAGTATCACATACCATGTAAAATGAGTTTATCTTTTTGGGCAGACTGGAAGTACCATACAGGTCTTTATCTGCCATTATTTACTATGTTACTATCATAGAGCACAGGAAGTGCAAGCTGAACCCTATAAGAGCATCAGATGGCAGAGCCAGGTGATTGTGTGGGCAATGCACACACTGATATACTGGATAAAATGCTCTGTGAGCGGTTGGAGTGCATTACACCTGCTGTGAAAGACATCCCATTTGCAACCACCAGTGAGCCCCCACCACTAGTCATACCCATGTATGCATAGAATTAGCAGGCAAGAAGGACTACCTCCAAGATGCCTGTTATTTCCACCCAGGGCATGTGCCCAGGGTTCTGGGAATAGGCATGGCATACCATCTACTACAGAACAGCCAAAGAATTAGGAGTCATTATCACTCTTTGTGTACCTCACTTTTGCTACAGCAGTTAGAGTGTCAGGACTGAATACTGGTGATTCCTCCACCTGCTCTGACAGTGTGGGCTGTCAGAGTAGGTGGAGGAATAGAGTCTAGAATATGCAGACAACCAGACTGTACCCAAGATGAGAGAAGGAACATCCCTGAAGGGGAGAAGGAGGGGGAGGAAGAAGGACAAGAAGTAATTGTGAAGTAGGAAAATGGGGGAAGAAGTTGTAGCCTATGAGAGGAGAGGGGGTTGGATAGGAAGAATGGGGAAAGTAAGAGTGAGGTTGGGCTTTTGACAAGAGGAGAAATTTTACTGTGCAGGTAAGGGTGGGGGCAATATCTGGGGGGGAGTAGAGGGGGATGGAGAGGGGGTAAGTGATGGTGGGTTGGTCATGGTTGTCAAGCAGGGTTAGTGATGGGACACACACAGAAGGGATGGGAATTGGAAAGGACTTATGTGAGATACTGTTTGTCCACATTCCTGACTTGCTCAGAGATGGCAAATATATCCTCACAGAAATGCTTAGTGTATGAGCTTATTCCTTGCAGCAAAGTCATGCCACTGTGGATAAACATGTTCCCGAGCAGGTGGTACCTGTTCTTCTTCCTCTTCTGTATCCCCATCTTGTGGCTACAGTCCCTCAGGGAATGCAGTGCCAGACTTTGCAGATTACAACAGGCCATGAATATTTTGCAGACCTTTTCTGGTTCATACAGGAGCTCCTCTCCAAATCATTCTAAGCACCTGAAATATGTTTTGAGCAGTCCAAAGATGAGTTTGATGATGGCCCTGGTTTTGCAGTGTACCCTGTTGTAGTGCTCTTTGACCTCATTGTTGGGTCTTATGATGGGGATGGGGGAGTTATCAGTTACCTCCTCTGAGGGTAGCCCAATCATGTGGTTGAGATGAGATGAGTAAAGTGAAAGAATGGACATAGGGTGAGTGTGAGAGCTGGGTCATGTGAAGGGGCATAATCGAACGGAAACGTCTATCTCCATGGGCGTTTATCTCCGAGAATGGGTCCGTGAAGGGGTGGACCGAACTGTATTTTCGCAAAAAATAGACGTCCATGTTTTATTCGACAATTTGTGAGGTGGGCGTTTTTGTTTTTCAGCGATAACGGAAAATGAAAGTGCCCAGCTCAAAAACGAATAACTCCAAGACATTTATTTGTGGGAGGGGCCAGGATTCGTAGTGCACTGGTCCCCCTCACATGCCAGGACACCAACCGGGCACCCTAGGGGGCACTTCTACAAAAACAAAAAAAAAGGTAAAAGAGCTCCCAGGTGCATAGCACCCTTCCCTTGTGTGTAACCCCCCCAAATCCCCCTCAAAACCCACTGCCCACAAGTCTACACCATTACTATAGCCCTAAGGGGTGAAGGGGGGCACCTACATGTGGGTACAGTGGGTTTGGGGGGGCGGTTTGGAGGGCTCCCATTTACCAGCACAAGTGTAACAGATGGGGGGGATGGGCCTGGGTCCACCTGCCTGAAGTCCACTGCACCCCCTAATAACTGCTCCAGTGACCTGCATACTGCTGCCAGGGAGGTGGGTATGACATTTGAGGGTGAAAATAAAAAGTTGTGAAACGGCATATTTTGTGGTGGGAGGGGGTTTGTGACCACTGGGGGAGTCAGGGGAGGTCATCCCCGATTCCCTCCAGTGGTCATTTGGTCATTTAGGGCACTTATTGGGGCCTTATTCGTGGAAAAACAGGGTCCAGGAAAAGTGCCCTAAATTCTCACTACAAACACATATTTTTTTTCCATTATCGGCGAAAGGCGCCCATCTCTGATCGGCCGATAACCACGCCCCAGTTCCGGCTTCACCACGCCTTCGACACGCCCCCATCAACTTTGTCCGCATCCGCGATGGAGTGCAGTTGAAAATGTCCAAATTCGGCTTTCGATTATACCGCTTTATTCGTTTTTGTGAGATAAACGTCTATCTCCCGATTTGGGTCACAATATAGGCGTTTTTCTATTTCGATTATAAGCAGGATAGTGGGGTACAGCATCAGCTGCCTGCACATTGGTGATATGATCTAGACTCTAACACAAGTACATCTGAGGATTTGGTGGTGTCAATATTGTGTTTCTTACCTATGAGCCAGCCTCCAGTGATCTGTCTGCTCTTGAAGCAGTCATGTAGCCCTGAGTGTGCCAGGATGCATGAGTTGTGGCAGAAGCTGGGGAATCATGGGAGAGCATCAATGATCTCCACCTGATGATTGCACAGTACTTGCATATTGAGAGCATGAAAGTCCTTTCTGTTTTGGTAGGTGGGATCTCTAACTTTGGTGAGCGTGAGGGCCACATTCGTGCAGTCAATGACACTGAGAACAGAGGAGAAGTGGGCAACCTCATAGAACTGGGCCATTGTGTTTTGTCTCTTCTACTGAGTGTGGGGAAATGCAATATAGTCAAAAGTGTGTGTCGGAAGGGCAATGGGGAACTTTGTGATGCATTGGGTGATGGCTGACTGGATGAAGACTGCAGTGGCTATCAGGACAGTCTGGAAACTGCAAGTGGTGAGAAATGCTAGTGCAGAGGTGACCTTGAGGTGGCCAGGCATGAGTTCTCCCCTGTGAATAGTGGTGAAAAGGAGGGGCTCCAGCTGTTGACAGAGATGGTGAATGGCTGCCTTGTTGAAGCAGAAATGACCTAGGCACTGCTTTTCAGTGAGGTCAAGGAACTGTGCCCTGAGTCCATATATCCTATGGTAAGGATGTGGCCTGTTGCCTCGTCTCTCCCCCAATGTGCCTCATGCAGCAGGATCTGAACAGCCCACAGCCATCCAGACAGACACAGTGTAGCAGCACACATACTGACAGACAACAGGTCACTAAACATAGTCACCACTTCATTTGGACACACATGCAGACACATCATAAGTTTTCCAAATTTTTCCTGTTGATCTCAGGAGTCAAAACCAATAAACTACTTCAGTATAAATGAACAGACTTGGTGCAGCAAATGGATCATATCTGCTTCCATCTATTTATTGAATGTACTTATTGAATTTTGAAGGAAAATATGTTTAACATGCTGCACATGGTTCCACCTCAGCAGCAAACAGACTAAAAATGCCCTCACAGTCTCAAATGTATCTTTCCATCTTTGGTAGACATAATGCTTAAGCATGCACCAAAAGAACAGTACAAAGCTTTCTAACCATGGCAATACATTTTTCACTCATCAAAATCAATGGAAAAGAAAATAAGTTAATGGTGCACAACAGAAATTGTGTTCTCCTGTGCCTGTATTGTGATTTCAAATAAAGAATATCAGACAGCAAACCATGCAAGGGCCAAAAGTTCAGGATAGTAATTTTGTATTGCTTTTCACAGATGGGTTTGGAAATGAAAGTGCAATGCTGTATATGTGTAAACGACTTCATCTGAGCGATGTGCTACCTGAGGTATTTACTGATTATTTCATGGCTTGGATCCTGTGAAACACAAGGAAAGTAGTTATTGGCACACATCAGAGGTTTTCCTATTAGACAGTCTTGTCATGGAGTACATTAGTATTTGCTGCACATCATTCTTGCACGGCCAGAAGTCACAATCGTGTTTCAATCAAGTGTGCTCCTTTTGCCAGATCTGCTTCTTTTTTCCCCCCACTTTTCCTTTTAAATGACAGAGAACAAAGTGTAACAGTCTTGTTTCTCATCATAATTTCTGTTAGCCAGGATGGGGTACATTTGCTCTGACCTATTCTTGTAAGTCCCCTTTTACATCTGTTTAGTGCTCTTTTCTTATCCTAGGAAGAACCCAGATCACATATTTGTATTCTGACCATGTGTAATTCTGCCAGCAAGAGGTTAGCTCTTGTAGAAAAAAGAATAAAAATAGTACAGCAAAAACTGAACTGGTCAGCCATTGTGGTTAACCATGTTTTAAAACACCAGCTGTGGCATTTAAGAAAAGCACATACAATCAATGTCACTATCCAGGTAGTCATCAGAGCTGAATAAAAGTACAGAACAACTGACTTCCACAGGATCTATGGAAAGTGGTGATATTCAGCCATTAACCATATAACTTAATTTAAGTAAGGACAACCCATTTGATCTCTGAAATTAAATCACATTTGGATGGTGGCTGCATGTTGCAGGCCATTCATTGAGTTAGGCAGAATGCCAACACTCTGTGCTCTCTCTGCCTTGACACTACCTGCTTAGTACTGGGAAGTCTGTAAAAATTTTCAGTACTACTTTCTATGTAAGCACAAGCAAGGTATATCTTGTAATAGTAGACCGAACATCAGAAACCTTTTTTCCTCCATTTAAGAAGTACCTCCACATATAACACACCGTAATTAAGCAACTTATACAGCAGTATGCATATATAATACTGCTGAAAGTTCACAGATATGGGAATAATCTGTATATATATCCCCAGATTCTAGATTTAGATGTAATCCTGAGATACAATGTCAACTTAATTGGTTAACGAGCTGCTAATGAGCAATAATTGACTGCTAACAACCAATTAGGGGGCCCTTTTACCAAGGTGCGTAAGGGCCTATGTGCATCCAGCATGTGCCAAATCAGCATTACCGTGTGCCCTGGACAGCATTTCCAAATTTGGCACGCATCAAATGCATGCAGTAGAAAATATTTTCTATTTTCTAATGCAGGGCGCTTACCCAGTGGTAAATGGCAGTGGGCACGTGAGACCTTACCTCGCGGGGCACCCAGGTAAAGCGTGAGACCTTACCAGTAAGTCAATGGGTGGCAGTAAGGTCGCAGGCTGAAAATGGATGCGTGCTAGTTTTTATTTTGCTGCACATCTATTTTCTGACCCCTTAAAAAAGGCCCTTTTTCCAGGACATGGTAAAAAATGGCCTGGAGCATGGCCAAAAGACGCACTCGCACTGCCGCAGGCCACTTTTTGCCACGGCTTAGTAAAAGGGCCCCATGATTTGCACACACATCTGGCTGCGTGCTATTCTATAACATGTGGTGTCCAAATCCCATAGCATGTAACTCAAATGGGGGCATGGCCATGAGAGGGGCATGGACATGTCAGGGGCGATCCGAAAAGTTGTGCATGTTGTTACAAAATAATAGGTCAACGCGCCCAACTTGAGTGTCAGTATTTACACCAGGTTTCAGCAGGTGTAAGTCTGGCACCATGCGATTTTCTAAAGGACACATGCCCTTTATAGAATGACATGAAGTGCCAATCTTTTCCGGTGCCCATTTTTGAGTGCCATTTATAGAATCTGGCTTATACTTTGTGTGAAAACTGACATTTAAATATCTACATGCACACATATGTGCACAAATACTAATTTTATGGTAATGTGCTACTCTGTAAGATGGTGCCTAAATGAGATGGCATGTAGTTTGCAGATGGGTTTATATGTATAGAGTGGGTGGGGCATAGATGGAATGCACATTTATACATCTAGGTTATAGGATCTTATAATCTATGGGTTTTCTTAGCAATGTAATCTCTTTGGCTAATATAAGTGGTAATATGTAGAAAATGGGTTTATTCTTAGGGGCCCTTTTACAAAGCAGTGGCAATAAGTGGCATTAGCATGCCCTTACACAAGTCTTTCCCATGCACTAAGGCCACATTTTGACACAGCTGGAAAATGGCTGATTTTTCATTTTCCAGTTTAAAGGCTATGTGCTAATATTCAACTTAACTCCACATAAATCACTATAACATTTCAAAAATGTATATAGTGTGCCAATAAGTTCTCACAGGACTGTCACAGACCATCTGGTCTTACTGTGTCCGTTCAATTCAATCATTGCACACAATTCAACAGAATCATTTTTTAAAAATAACTTGATGCTATTCAAGTGCTCAATGTGCTTCAACTTTATAATAAATATTAAAAGGATTTAGCTTGAAAAAACTTGTGGGTCCCGAAATGGACCATGTTTCACAATAGTGCTTCAATATGGCTGTTTGAGTCCCTGGAAACAAATGAGATTTCTAATGATTTAAAAGCCTACTTAAATATCACTTTCACTAAAACACTATTTCAAAAATATTTCTTCATACAAAAACTAACTGGCTAGACATAAAATAGGATAATACCTTTACATTTTCTCTTCAAACTTGCAAAGGATGCCAGAGCAACCCGGAATGGAGACTGCCCAATTTGAAAGGCTCAGATTGCACGCGACTACAATCGTATTTAAGATAATTAAAAGGTCAGGAATGACAGAATTCTAAATAAATGTTTCTCTGTTCTTATAAAAATAAAAACAAACTTTTCTGATTCAAAGAAATATCCACTACTCCACCTCCTGGTTTAGCCCATTTGGTTCCACTGTATTCCAGTTATAGAGCCATTGTTGCTCTCATCTCCAAAGATGTTTTGCAGTATTTCCTCCCTCCCTTCCTGCTACCATGAGTTTCCAGTATTACAAATTGAAATTCAGAAAAATCATGCTTAAGAGTGATCCAATGCTGTACAAGGAGATCTTCAGTAACTCCCATTCTTATTCAACTCAAATTCTCTGTAATGCATACTCTGACTAATCTTCTGGTATGGCCAATATAGAGTTTTGGACAGGTACACCTGATCATATATTCTACCTGTTCTGTATAACAATTAGTTCTTGTTTCAAATGATGTCTCTTAGTGCCAGATGGGTGCACCACTACACTTGACTCCATAGCATATTGGCAGATGTTACAATGGCCACATTTAATATGGCAGCCTTCACTGTCGATCCTGGCAGGCTCCGCATTAAATTGAGACCTGATAAAATGTTCACCTACAGTCCTTCCTCTTGAAAAAGCAAATCTAGAAAGATTATTAAAAACTTGATGTTGTTGTAGAACATGCCAATGATCCTTCGTTATTCTTTTGATTTTAAAAGTTAAATTGGAATAAGGTAAAATACAGACCAGTCTGTGTTTCCTGTCTTTTGAAGAAGGTTTTAATAATAGATCATGATTGGCATATAATGCTATCATGTACACCTTATGTATTATTTTATGAGGATAGCCATGTTCTTCAAATCTGGAACTCACTAATGGAGCCTTCTGTTTGAATTCCAAAGTATCGGTACAGAGTCTTCATTACCTCAAAAACTGAGCAGTTGGAATATTGTCTCGCAAATGTTTTGAGTGATGATTAGAATTATGCAGAAGTGTGTTTCTGTTTGTTCTCTTTCTATATAACCTGGTAGCAAACTTATTATCATTTACATAAATCATAATACTCAAAAAATATAAAGCATTATGATTACTTGTGGCAGTAAATTGAAGAGTAATATTACAATTGTTCAACTACTGTAGAAATGCTTTAAAAATTAATTTTCATGTCCTTCCATACAAAGAATATATTGTCAATGTAACACTTCCAGTGACTGATGTACTGAAAAAATGTAGAGTTATATAAATGAATCTCTTCTAATCTGGTGATATAAAGGCAAGACAGAGTAGGGACCATAGTGGCCCCCATTGCGGTGCCATTTCTTTGCACGAAAGAAAAGCCATCCCATCGGGGTGCTATGGTCATTCAAGACATAAGAACATAAGAATAGCCATACTGAGTCAGACCAATAGTCCATCTAGCTCAGTATCCTGCTTTCAACAGTGGCCAGTCCATGTCACAAGTACCTGGAAGAAACCCAATTAGTAGCAACATTCCATGTTGCCAATCCTGGTGCAAGCAGTGAGTTCCCCCCATATCCTTTGACTATGGACTTTTCCTCTAGGACTATGGACTTTTCCTTGAGGAACTTTCCCAAACCTTTTTTTAAACCCAGATACACTCCTGTAGCAGTGAGTCCCAGAGCTTAACTATTCTTTGAGTGAAAAAATATTTCCTCCTTTTTGTTTTGAATGTATTTCCATGTATCTTCATCAAGTGTCCCCTGGTCTTTGTACTTATTGTAAGAGTGAAAAATTGATTCACTTCTACCCATTCTACACCACTCAGGATTTTATAGACCTTAATCATATCCCCCCTTAGCCATCTCTTTTCCAAGCTGAAGAGCCCTAACTTCCTTAGCCTTTCCTCATGTGGGAAAAGTTCAGTCCCCTTTGTCATTTTGGTCACTCTTTAAACCTTTTTCTAATTCTGCTATATCTTTTTTTTTTTTTTTTAGATACGGCAATCAGAATTGAATGCAATACTCAAGGCGAGGTTGCAACATGGAGCAATACAGAGGCATTAAATTATTCTTGATCTTATTTTGCATCCCTTTCCTAATAATTCCTAGCATCCTGTCCAGTTACCTTTTTTGGCTACCATCACACACTGGGCAGAAGATTTCAACCTATTGTCTACAATAACACCTAGATCTTTTTCTTGAGTACTGACTCCTAAGGTGAACCCTAGCATCAGGCAACTATGATTCAGATTATTCTTCCCAATGTGCATCACTTTCCATTGGTAGACATTAAATTTCATCTGCCATTTGGATGCCCAGTCCTTCAGTTTCCTAAGATCTTCCTGTAATTTTTCACAATTCGCATGTGTTTTGACAAATTTGAATAATTTTGTGTCACCTGCCAATTTAATCACCTCATGTGTCATTTTGATTTCTATATCATTTATAAATATGTTAAAAAGCACCGGTCCCAGTACAGATCCCTGCGGCACTCCATTATTCATCCTCCTCCATTGAGAAAAATGGCCATTTAACCCTCTGTCCAATAACCAATTCCTAATTCGCAGAAGGATATTGCCTCCTACCGCATGACTTTTTAATTTTCTCAGGAGTCTCTCATTAGGAACTTTGTCAGATGCTTTCTGAAAATCCAGATACAGTACATCAACTGGCTCATGTTTATCCACATGTTTATTTACTCCCTCAAAAAATAAAGCAAATTGGTGAGGCAATTTGGCTGAACCCATGCTGTGTCCTATTAATCCATATTTGTCTGTGTGTTCCATAATTTTATTCTTTATAATAGTTTTCACTATTTTCCCTGGCCCTGAATTCAGGCTGACCAGTCTGTAATTTTCCAAATCACCCCTGGAACCCTTTTTAAAAATCAGTGTTACATTGGCCACCCTCCAATCTTCAGGTACTACAGACGATTTTAACAACAGGTTACAGATCACTAACAACAGATAGCTTATGTTCAGAAGGCCTATCGTCAACTGTTGGACATTCAATATTATTTATTTATTTATTGCATTTGTATCCCACATTTCCCCACCTATTTGCAGACTCAATGTGGCTTACAATAATACATCCTAACATCATCAATCAAGTGTAGATAAAACAATTGATTACAATTATTATGTTGATTTCGATCATGATCCAGTGCCAGCATTGAAGGAATATACAACATATTTTGTTAGAAGCACTAGAATCACAGATTATCACTGATAATTAATACAAATTTTTGCTTCAAGCTTATCCTACAATAATTTATTTTGTACTTGTAATTTATTTTGTGCCAAAGATCCATAAGATGCTCCAATCACCATCAGGGCAGTAAGGGTTCATATGTTAATCCTGTACTAATCAATACGCAATAATGTAGCTATGCTAACTGATTAGCACAGAAATGCCAACTCTGTCTCCAGACATGCCTCCTCGGCTAAAAAATAGAAAACATTTCTTAGGGCGTGGGTAGCTCACACACATTTGCAACTTACCATGGGATGCCTCAGCATGCTCCATGATATGTCATATTAAAATGTATTAAGCATGCATTAGTGCTTACCACCACTTGGTAAAATGGCCCCTTAGCATTTTATACAGGTATTCTATTAAAAAAAAAGAGATGCCTACTTTTCTTCATAGAATAAGCTGGAAGTAGGTACATTGTAGGTGCCTAACAGGCTCATTTTCGAAAGAGAAGGCCGCCCATCTTTCTGCACAAAATGGAAGATGGGCGTCCTTCTCACAGGGTCGTCCAAATTGGCATAACTGAAAGCCGATTTTATGCATCCCCAACTGCCTTCCGTTGTGGGGATGACCAAAGTTCACGGGGGCGTAGCGAAAGCGGGACTT
This sequence comes from Microcaecilia unicolor, assembly GCF_901765095.1. Classification (NCBI taxonomy): domain Eukaryota; kingdom Metazoa; phylum Chordata; class Amphibia; order Gymnophiona; family Siphonopidae; genus Microcaecilia; species Microcaecilia unicolor. The sequence goes on along the minus strand of NC_044031.1, from coordinate 331,133,854 downwards.
GGGCGTGCCTAACACATGGGTGTCCTCAACACATAATGGAAAGAAAATGGTGTCCCTGGCGAGCACTTGGACGACTTTACCTGGTCCTGTTTTTCTTACAACTAATCCACAAAAAGGTGCCCGATCTGACCAGATGACCACCGGAGAGAATCGGGGATGACCTCTCCTTAATCCCCCAGTGGTCACTAACCCCCTCCCACCCTCAAAAAACATCTTTAAAAATATTTTGTGCCAGCCTCTATGCCAGCTTCAAATGTCATACTCAAGTCCATCACAGCAGTATGCAGGTCCCTGGAGTAGTGGGTGTAGTGCACTTCAGGCAGACAGACCCAGGCCCATCCCCTCCTACCTGTTACACTTATGGTGGTAAATGTGAGCCCTCCAAAACCCACAAGAAACCTACTGTACCCACATCTAGGTGCCCCCTTCACCCGTAAGAACTATGGTAGTGGTATATAGTTGTGGGTAGTGGGTTTTGAGGGGAGGGTTGGGGGGCTCAGCACACAAGGTAAGGGAGCTATGTACCTGGGAGCAATTTATGAAGTCCACTGCAGTGTCCCCTTGGGTGCCCGGTGGTGTCCTGGCATGTCTGGGGGACCAGTGCACTACAAATTCTGGCTCCTTCCATGACAAAAGGGCTTGCATTGTTGTTTCTGAGATGGGCATCCTTGGTTTCCATTATTGCTGAAAATCAGAAACGACCAAGTCTAGGGATGACCATCTCTATGGACGACCTAAATGTCAAGATTTGGGCGTCCTCGACCGTATTATCGAAATGAAAGATGGACGTTCATCTTGTTTCAATAATACGGGTTTCCCCACCCCTCCACCAGGACATTTTGCGAGGACATCCTCAGTAAAACTTGTGTGTCCCTTTTGATTATGCCCCTCCATATGTACAGGGTGAGGCAAAAAAAAAGTGACTCTCACAGTTTTTTTGCAGTTTTCTCAACAACTGCTTTGAATTTTAAGGAGAATTTTTAATACTTATTTAACTCCTGTTTACAAAGCCACTCTAGTGGCTTCTGGTGTGCCACAGCTCTTTGTAAACTTGAGGGGGGGATTAGTCATGATACTTATTTATTACTATTAAACAGCATTTAATTATTTTCAGTTATATTGATATATTGATGTTACTGACATTTTAGCGTTACTACCTAACAATTTTTGTGTGTCAGAATTTTGTAGTCACTGTGAATGCTCAAAATGTCTAGTTCCAGCTTTATCAGCCTTCAGTCTCTTTGGGAAGTTCTTAACACTCTTATTTATTGGTCCCTGTGACAGGCTGTCCTAGATCATCTGCAGCACTTGCTGGAGTTCAGCAATTGTTTGTGGCTTTGGGTAGACTCTGTGATAGGTCTCCAGCATTGCCCCCCAGACATGCTGACTAATTTTCTTCAAAGTTCTGAGCTTCCAGTTCTTGCAGCCACTATCACCTTTGTTCCTAAACCATGCAGTGTATGGCTTCTCATTTTGTCCGCAACCGATACCTTGTCCATGATTGCTGTTTCAATCTGAAATGCTTTAAAGAAATTATCTGTAAACCATTATATTATCAAATTAAAATTATTATTTACAAAAGTCTATATCACAGTGACATAATTAACAGTAAGTAGGCACCCCATTTTTTCCAAATAATTACTGTTTTACAGTGCAAATATTTTTGAACACACAAAAATAGTTGGGTGGTCATGCTAAAAAGTCTAACTTTGCCATGTTTAAAGATAATCTCATTCCACTGAGATAGTAACAACAAATAAAGTCATAAAATTTCACATTGAAATTCCAAGTTGTTGCTGAGAAAACAGCAAAAAAACTCTAAAATGTTACTTGTTGTTGCCTCACTCTGTAGGTACCCCTTTATAGAATTACTCTCCACACTAATAAGAACTTTTCAATATCTGGCTTGAGGATTCAAAGTATCACTAATAGTGCAACAACCAAAGAACATGTAACTAAAAGACTGTCTACACAGTTTTATTATGAGGAATCCTAAACATGCATTGCAACAGAACAACACTACAAACTGTGAAAGTGAATTGATTAAGAGAGAACAGAAACTGATCTTTAATTGGCAAACGGTGGAACCTTTTGGTTTAAATAAAGAGGTGGATTGGCCACTATTGATGACACTATAAAGAGTGAGGTGAAGGTGTTTAGGATCATTCTGTTTGTGAGAGTTGATGCAGGCAGTACGGAGAGCTGTCTTGGTGTACTAGACAATGATGTGAAGCTGTTACAGGTATTGAAATGTATATTTGATTTAAGGATATTGTAAAATAATTGTATGGGATGATGTGTGGGATAATTGTTAATGTTTGTTAGTAGGTCTCCTGAAGAAGAATATTGAAACACAGCCAGTGTTGAGACCAGATGGAGGTTATCAAGGGGGTTTCTTCTAATCGCTCTTGAAGAGAGATTGATATGTAATAAAATAAGAAGTGGAGTGGAGCAGTTAAGTTTCCATGTGTGTTGCTGGTTAAGCTTTTCACCTTTTGGACTGGTCAATAATTTTATTAACTGGAATGGACAAGTTCTTCATCTTTTGGACTGGTCAACACTTTTTCCATCTGGATTGGATTATTAGATACCCATGTAAGAAATTATATTGAATGATTTACAAAGATACGATTGATCATATGATTGCATTAATCGTGGGATTAATATAAAGAAGATTTATTGAAGATTTATCAAAGTAATGTAAAGGTGGCCTGATTACAACACGAGCAAGTGATTTTTTCATGGACTTGACTGATCAGAGTTTGAATATTTAACTGTAATTTGTGGTATGTGAGATGTGTGTGAATGTGAGTTCAGTGTGTGATGTTATTTTATGTAAATGAATAAATGAGGAAAAAGGCCACTGTAACAGCAGAGACATTCTCCCTGTTTGTAAGCACCAGATCTAGAATAGCTCCATCCCACATTGTTTCCATTACCCACTGCTGAAACAATTCTTCCTGTAGAGAATCCAATATCCCTTTGCTTCTAGATGACCCTGCAGCAGGGATGCACCAATCAATGTCTGTTATATTAAAATCACCTATCAGTAGTACTTCCCCTTCCCTAGCTATCTTGTGGATGTCTTCAGTTAAGTCTCTGTCCATTTCTTCTGACTGTGAAGACAATCTGTATATTTCACCAATATAAATACATTTTCCTTTTCATCTTAACAGTTTAACCCACAGCACTTGTTTCTTACCCATATGTCCTGCAGTTCTGCCACTATAACATTATTCTTAAGATATAATGCCACTCCTCCACCCTTATTTCCTACCCTGCCCTTCCTGAATAGATTATAGCCGGTTATAACTATATCCCATTCATGGCTTTCTGTGAAACACTTCTCAATGACTGCCACTAAATCCAAGTTGGCTTCTATCATTGCAGCCTCTAGATCTAGAAATGTGTTCCCCATACTATGGGCATTGGTATACAAGGCTCTCCAGAAGATATTATTTTTCCCTTTTCTATAAGGGTATTTGATGTCTTACCTTCCTTAGGGTTATTAATGGCTTTTCTCACCCATCCCCAACAAATTCAGTTTAAATCCCTCTTTAGAATTTTAGCCAGTCTGTTAGTGAAGACATTTTGTCCTGTCCTTGAAAGATGGACACCATCACTGCTCAGTAGCACTTGGAAAATTATCCCATGGTTTACGAAACCAAAGTATTCACATTGGCACCATCCAGGCAGACACACATTTAGCTCCAGGATGTGAGCTTCCTTCATTTGGCCTTTACCTTCAACAGGAAGAATCAATGAGAACACCATCTGTGCACCTATGTGCTTCACCCTCTGACCCAAAGCCATGAAATCATTTGTGTCAACATGGATGAGCAGCATAGGATAGTGATCAGTAGGCTTGATGAGTCTAGGCAATCTTTCTGCTACATCTTGAATCTTGATACCAGGCAGACAGCACACCTTCCTGGACATCATGTCTAGCTGGCAGATTCGCGCCCCAATATCATCAACAACCACTACCTGCTCTTCTTATTGGCCACTGATTCAGTGGCTTTGGAATTTTTGATTGCTGTTTCCTCCTGTTTTAAAGATGTTTTCAGCTCTTCTGCCTTCTGGGCTGTGAACCAATTCTTCAGTTCAACATAAGATGAAGTTAGAGGGTTGATTTTTTCAGGATCTGGTGACTGGTGTCCTGCTGTCCTCTTTCTGCAGAAGATCTTTTCTTCTCTTTGCTGGAGATCCCAATGTTTCAACATGCATCTCTGGGATGAATTTCTAGTTGTCACAGATGTTTCTTAGTCTTACCACCTCCCCTCTTAGTTCTTGTACTTATTTCGTGAGAAGTTCTTGTACTTATTTCGTGAGAAATTCAATGTTTATACATTTATCATATGAAACCAGAGTCTTGCCTTGGACCAAGCATTCGGTCTGGACAGAGGCAATAGCAGTAATGGGTGTTGCAGCTTTAGGGGCATGATGTTTCTTTGCCATACTTCAAGTGTAGGAGCTTTTTGTACCTGTGGATAAAAAGAAATAAAAAGGACTATCAAGGTCCAAAACCTATTTTTCCCTACACCTGTTCTGAGGGATACAGCAAGCAAGCAGATTTGTGAGATATAGGTACCTGTTCAGATTTACTCTGTGAGTGTATTTCAATGTACTTACTTGCCTATTATTGTGAACAAGTTTAAGGGAAGGAGAAGGTAAATTAATATACTTCTATTAGAGGTATATAAAAGAGTAACAAACTTATGTATATGTTAAATGATATCACTTTAATCTGAAACAGGAAAGAAACCTGATGCAAAGCAGAAGGCTGGAGAGTTACTGCAATCAGAAATGATTTGCTTTCAAAAAAAAAATCTGCAATTTGGATAGAATTAATTGTTGGAGATAAACAGTGGATTAGTCAAACTATATAGTGAGGGTCACCCTTGGGGTGGGTGGGCTGAGGGGCAGGGTGGGAGGGCATAGAATGTGTTAGCTGAGAAACTCCAAAACTATTTTAAACCACCTTACTAAATGATATACTGGGCCAGAGGAGGGAAGACACTAGATGTAAGGATGGGGAGAGAAAGTAGAGATGCTAAAATCGAGTGTAGTACCGGAAGACTGGAGGGTAGCCAATGTTACTCCGATTTTTAAGAAGGGTTCCAGAAGAGATCCGGGAAATTATAGACCGGTGAGTCTGACGTCGGTGCCGGGCAAGATGGTGGAGGCTATTATTAAGAATAAAATTGCAGAGCATATACAAAAACATGGCTGATGAGACAAAGTCAGCACGGATTTAGTGAAGGGAAGTCTTGCCTCACCAATCTAATGCATTTTTTTGAGGGGGTAAGCAAACATGTGGACAATGGGGAGCCGGTTGATATTGTATATCTGGATTTTCAGAAGGCGTTTGACAAAGTGCCGCACGAAAGACTCCTGAAGAAATTGCAGAGTCATGGAATTGGAGGTAGGGTATTATTATGGATTAAGAACTGGTTGAAAGATAGGAAGCAGAGAGTAGGATTTCGTGGCCAGTATTCTCAGTGGAGGAGGGTAGTTAGTGGGGTCCCGCAGGGGTCTGTGCTGGGTCCGTTGCTTTTTAATGTATTTATAAATGACCTAGAGATGGGAATAACTAGTGAGGTAATTAAATTCGTCGATGACACAAAATTATTCAGGGTCGTCAAGTCGCAGGAGGAATGTGAACGATTACAGGAGGACCTTGCGAGACTGGGAGAATGGGCGTGCAAGTGGCAGATGAAGTTCAATGTTGACAAGTGCAAAGTGATGCATGTGGGTAAGAGGAACCCGAATTATAGCTACGTCTTGCAAGGTTCCGCGTTAGGAGTTACGGATCAAGAAAGGGATCTGGGTGTCGTCGTCGATGATACGCTGAAACCTTCTGCTCAGTGTGCTGCTGCGGCTAGGAAAGCGAATAGAATGTTGGGTGTTATTAGGAAGGGTATGGAGTCCAGGTGTGCGGATGTTATAATGCCGTTGTATCGCTCCATGGTGCGACCGCACCTGGAGTATTGTGTTCAGTACTGGTCTCCGTATCTCAAAAAAGATATAGTAGAATTGGAAAAGGTACAGCGAAGGGCGACGAAAATGATAGTGGGGATGGGACGACTTTCCTATGAAGAGAGGCTGAGAAGGCTAGGGCTTTTCAGCTTGGAGAAGAGACGGCTGAGGGGAGATATGATAGAAGTGTATAAAATAATGAGTGGAATGGATCGGGTGGATGTGAAGCGACTGTTCACGCTATCCAAAAATACTAGGACTAGAGGGCATGAGTTGAAGCTACAGTGTGGTAAATTTAAAACGAATCGGAGAAAATTTTTCTTCACCCAACGTGTAATTAGACTCTGGAATTCGTTGCCGGAGAACGTGGTACGGGCGGTTAGCTTGACGGAGTTTAAAAAGGGGTTAGATAGATTCCTAAAGGACAAGTCCATAGACCGCTATTAAATGGACTTGGAAAAATTCCGCATTTTTAGGTATAACTTGTCTGGAATGTTTTTACGTTTGGGGAGCGTGCCAGGTGCCCTTGACCTGGATTGGCCACTGTCGGTGACAGGATGCTGGGCTAGATGGACCTTTGGTCTTTCCCAGTATGGCACTACTTATGTACTTATGTAGATGGAAGGTTAAGGAGAGAGGGAGACCCTGGATAGAGGAAGGGGATAGAGAGGGATACATTGGATGGAAGCATTGGGATATAGAGTACGTGTTAGATGGAAGGATGGGGAGTACAAGAGGAGAGATGCTGGATGGGAGGGTGGGGAAATGGGAGATGCTGGATAGAAAGAGGGGAGAGGATAGAGTTAGTGAAAGACTGGAGAATAAAAGGAAGGGGCATAGGGAAAAATCAAGGTGAGAGAAAGATGAAAAGCTGTAGATAGATGAAGTAAAATGAGGGAAATTAAAGAATGAATAGTGAGAATAAGTTAAATCTAGACAGATAGGCAGAAAAATAAATTGAAGAATACTGAAAGAAAAAGGAGGAGAGAAAACAATGACAAATGGACAGGAAATGCTGAAAAGAGAGTTAAGAGAAGACAAAGGAAAACAGAAACAAGAGACTGTGACCAATGGAATTAGAAAATAAAAATTGCCAGACAATAAATGTAGAAAAAATATATTTTTAATTTAGTATAATGTGGTAGCTATGCTAATAAAGGTTAATACATACAAATAAAATACAAAATGGAATATAAGGTGATACATTTATATTTGACTAATTTTAATATATTTTTTACTAGCTTTCAGAGGCCAAGGATCTCATTTTGAAAGAGAAAAACATTCAAAAAGTGTCATAAAGCACCACTGGGATGGATTTCTTACATCCAAATCGGTATTTTTTAATCCTATTTTTCAGACACTTATTGCATTTTATCTACAATGTTTATAAATCACAAATGGGCATGTCAGGGGAATTTCAAAGATGGGATTATGGCAAGTTTAGGGTATGCCTAATACTTGAACGTTTTACAACCATAATGGAATAAAATGAAAACACCTAGGGTTAAAACTTCAATGTTTTGGTCCAGACGTGTTTTGGAGGCCTCAACAGACAAGATAAGGGAGTAATGGTGAGATATGTACCTGGGAGCATTTATATGAAGTCTGCATCAGTGCTCCCTAGGGTGCCCTATTGCTCTCCTGGAATGTTTGTGGGACCAGTCTGCTAAAAATGCTGGCCCCTCCTATATCCCAATGGCTTGATTTTCTACTTTTTTCACTTTTACATTTTTTTTCCAAAATGGCCTGAAAAAAATAAATGCACAGATCTCAAAACCTTGTTACAAAAGGTATTAAAAAAAAAAGATAGATGTTTTGCGGTTTCAAAAATTCTCATGTTTTCTATTTGGATTGGGACATTTAGAGCAAAACATCCAAAGTCTAACTTCAACTTCATATCAAGTAGAGGAGTGTGGTAGCCGTGTTAGTCCACTCTTAAGGTTATCAATAGAAATCAAACAAAATAAAACATGGAAAAGAAAATAAGATGATACCTTTTTTATTGGACATAACTTAATACATTTCTTGATTAGCTTTCGAAGGTTGCCCTTCTTCCTCAGATCGGAAATAAGCAAATGTTGCTTGATTTCTATTGACAACTTCATATCAAAAATGCCCCTCCACCATTTCCTTCTTCAGGTCAGAAGAGGATACCATAATAGCAGTATACTGTCATGACCTGACCCGAGGCAGGAGGTTTTAGCCTCTGAAAGCTATTCGAAAAATGTATTAGGCTAGTCCAATAAAAAGGCATCATCTTATTTTTCATTTTCAAGTGCCTGAAATGAGCATGTGAGCAATGATGGCTGAAGCACATCGCTAACTTCTGCACTGCTCAAACATCATGAGAGGGGCCTCAGAAAGTGGACCACTTTGCTTGGGAGGACTTGGGAATCTCCGCCAGCAATTCAACTGGTACCTCAGTTTTGAAGGGGGCTTAATACCAAAGAGGGGGCCAAGGACCCCTCATGGTTATATCTCTGGGGGGAATAGATGGTGGATAGGGGTATAATAGAGTTCACTGGAACATTTCCTCTTACTCATCCCTTCTGTTACTGATGTAAATAAGGCATTTTCTGGAATGACTGTGGGATTGAAGTTTGTCAAAGGTAGAGTGGGCCATGAGGCAAAGTGGGCATGGCCAAAACAGAGTGAGGCAAGGTGGGGTATGCACTAAAATCTTCCTATCAAAAATTATGTCCCCCTGGCAGCTTTGCACTAGTGTTTCAGGGAGCACTGAGACAGCTTCAGAGGTCCTGAATCAAGAATGAGGTTGCAAAGTAGGTGATGTGGTACAGCAGGACAGGGCCGATCTTAGCAATTGTGGGCCATGTGCAGACCATTTCAGTGCCCCCCCCCCCCCCCCCCCCCCCGTCTGTCCGTGCCCTCCCACGCCCACTTCCATAAGCCATAATTTATCAGTTTAAAAAGAGGTTTAGAGCTCTCGGAACCCCATCTCACTCCTTACCTTGACATACATCCACTATGTTTTGGTAAAGAGTGGCAGACAGCAGCAGCAATTTTCATATCCCATTAGCTGTCAAGACCAGAGTCTCCTCGCTGCTGCATCCCGCCCTTGTGGAAGCAGGAAGTGACATCCAAAGGGGGCTGGGTGCAGGATATGAAAATTGCTGCTGCTGCCTGATGCTCTCTACTGAAATGTGGATGCACGTTAAGGTACGGAGCAGGGAAGTGTTCCGAGACAGCAGGAAAGATGTGCCAGAGATGCGGGTCCCCTAGAAGCATGAGGCTCTGTGCGACCATCCCTGTCGCCCCTGCCTAAGACTGGCCCTGCAGCAGGAGGCTCGACTACCGGATGAACCATTGGTACAGACTGGACTTTTGTTTATGTGGGCTGCTGAATATGCTAGAGGTTTGTCTGTTCCAATCTTATTGCTTGCCTGGCCATCTGTCCTAACCCTAGAAGTGATTTGGGATGCTATTACTGACATAGGTAAAACGTCGCCTTATATTAATGATATGGCTTAGAATGTTAAAGGCTTAAAAAATACAGTGGGGTTGTATTTTACAGATCTGGATCAGATTAAGTCTAGTCTTGACAATGTTGAACAGTTTAATGGGCTCTGCTAAAGAAGTACCAGTAACTATAGTCTAGTCAAAGATATTTTAGTGTTGCCTTGTAAAATTGAAAACCTAGAAAATATAACAAGTTGTAACCTTCAATGATGTTGGCAAGAGAAATGCTGAAGACATATTTCATGGAGGTCCTTAATGTGCCTCAGAATTATTTACCACCTATTTTCATGCATTTTACTTGCCCTCTAAGAAGTGTGGTACTCATTCTCAAGGAAATGTTCCTATGGCCTCACTACTATAGTTGTGACTTTTGCACTCAGCTCCAATAGAAACAGGCTACTTAATTAGTTTGTAATAATAATTAAAAAAGCAAAGATGAATTGCATTTGAATTCTAGAATCCATATATCCATATGTAGCTAAGGAAACCAGAAAATGTGTAAGCAGTTTCTGTTAATGTGCCCAGAGGTTCTTCATTTGGGAGCTGTTTTATTCCTTACATTCTCTTGCAAATATATTGTTAATTTCCAGTCAGTGAAATCTATGTGTTTTTGAGCCCAATCATTTACCTGCTGTTTTTGTCATCAAAGAGAGTAATAGGTAGTCCTTCTACTCACTCTTGAGGTATAAATTGCTCTCAAGAATAATCACATGTTCCATATGTGGCACAACAGCTTATTTTGCTTAAAAAGATATTAATTGTTTTCCTCTTTACCTTTTCTCCCAATAGGTCTTGGATTTTGCCCTGTAATAGTGGGAGCTATTCTATTTTCCAGATAACATTCTTTTCCCCTATTGTTTCATTATTTGAAATGTTATTGCTTTGGATTGGCTTTGCTATTTAAGTGTATTAATTGTTGAAATGTTCCATTAAAAAAAAGTTCAATCTAATGTGTTGAATGTGTTATTCCTCTTGTGGAAATGTACTTTTAGGTGGAATTTCCTAAAAGAATTCTTCTAGGTCAGAGTATAATTGAATTTTGTCGTGTTTCCTAGAAGAGCAAAATGAACATACGTTAGACAGTACTGAGATTTCATGCTGTGATAATTGATAGGGAAGTTTATTATTCCCAGCCTAACCCATAGCTATTTCAGCTTCACTAATGATATCTGCAACTCTTGGATGCTGTCAAGTGCAGCAGGATGGCACCACAGTATGCCAACCTCTTTGTGGAAAAACTAGAAGAGACATTTTTGAATATCATCTTAATGCCATCAGATATTTCTGTTATGTTGATAATGTTATGACTGACCGAGGGAAAAGAGAATTTCAAGCAGCCTTATAAAACTCTTTTAATGTATCTCATCCTTCTGACAGATTCAAAATGAACTTCTCTACAGAAATCATTTACCTTTTGGACACCACGGTTTCTATCAGCAATGGCCATCTAAAGTCTTGTGTATGCAGGAAACCATAGAACTGGTATAAATGTGAGCCCCTAAGTGCTGAAAGGTATGTGCATATCGTACAGTATTCTGCAAGTTATACGTATAAGTAATAGCCCCACTTATGTGCCTTTCATGCTCCTCCCTTGTGTAAACCCCCTTGCAAATATCTGCTATTTATTTATTTATTTCCAACAACTTAATATGCCACTGTTCACAAAATTGTAATGAATCATCAGCCCAGCTGTTTTGTCATTAATAACAGTTTTACTCCTCTTTAAGTTCAAATAACAACTTCAGTTACTCCCCGACCAACTTCTTGAGTTTTTTCCATTAGAAAGTCTTCTTCATTTATCATTTATTGTATAATTATCACATCAAATGTCTATAAATATGCTTTAAAAATTCTTCAGATTCAGTGTAATTCTTTCACATCTTTTGCTATGTATGCATATCTTAATTAGCAGTGCACGGACACCTCCACCTACATGTGGCATGTTTCGCAAGTTGCTGCCCCAGGGTGTAGTCCATCCAACTTAAATACACAGAAAGTCACTTGTACTGCATTGGTGCCTGCCTGTTCACAAAATAGCAGCAAGGTGGTGTACATAGACAAGACTCAGAGAGGAGTGAGAGGTAAAAACGAGAAGAAAAAAAAAGGAAAGTTAAAAACAAGAGAAAGACAAATAGTTATAGTCTTAAATACCTGTTGAAAAAGCCAGGATTTTAGGAGGTTTTTTTTTTTTAAACAGGAAATGAAAGCTCCAACCTTAATTCCAGAGGTTATATGTTCCAGAGTTTTGGTGCTGCATATGAAAATGTTGTCTCTTTACTAATGTCCAGACATATAACAGAGAGAGGAGGGAGACATAATAGTACTTGCTGAGAAGAACGGAGAGTACCTAATGGATGATATGCCTGTATTAAATTTGAAATATAATCAGGAGCAGGGGATTGTAAATCTTTATATACCAACGTTGGCAGTTTAAATTGAATACGTGCAGAGACTGGTAACCAAAGTGAATTATGTAAGCATTTAACTGTGATGGACTGTACAAGTTGAAGCTGTTTAAGAGATGTTAATAAAAGACCTGAAAAGAGAGAGTTACAAAATCTAAATAAGTGATAAACAGAGACAAGATAAATGAATGGAATGCAAGGTCCAGGGAGATAGGATTTACATGACTGATTACAATGAAGAGCAAAAAAAGAAGCTTGAAAAACTTTAGCAATATGTTGCTTGAAAGTTAATTTATGATCAAAGATGACTCCAAGTACTCTGACCTGTTCTGTGCTATATAAGTTAAATATTTGCAGAATAGTACTTAGATGGTATTCTAGCATATTGTGAGCACTCTGTAGTACTGGGATGAAGAAAGGGGGGTGGCTGCTCCTTTAATAGTCAGCATCCTTCCTCATTCCGACCTGCTAAGTGAGCAGTTTGTCCTCTGGTGGCCAAACCAGCAGTGAAATCTCTAGTTCAGGGGAAAAACTACACTCCCCAGAAGCCATTGCAGGATCAGTTGGACTTGCAGGCAGTGGCGTAGCCAGAAAGCAATTTTTGGGTGGGCCAACAAGTCAGATGGGTGGGCACCAGGGTTCCCAACTTTTTTGAAATTGAAAAACTTGCCACCTGATACCCCACCCCATGCTCCAGCTCTACTCCACTCCCAATAACTTCAATAAGGGTAGCAGTGCAGGCTTCAGGGGGAAGTACAAGAGATTGCACTCTTCCGCCTCCATTGAGCCTCAGGTCCCTAACACACATACTTAGCCTGTATAGCAAGACCAAACACTTTTCAACATATCTTTCCAGTTACACGCTATAGAAATGATCCCAGAAAGTATAGTCTAGTATTAAAGGCAAATAAATTCTGCATCCACAGAACCCCCTGTCCCTCCCCCAATGAGTACAGAGCAGAGTTAGGACATTTCCCCATAACACTCACCGTAATCTCAACAGCCGCCATATAGTAAATTAAACAATCTTTAAAACAAAATGTCACTCATAACCTAATGCAAATCTACAATGCCAGCACTAACTTCCAAAAGAAGGATCCTATCTATGAAAAAGGCATTGCCCTACATATTACAGTGGGGCCGTAAAATATCAATACATCTATTGGGAAAACTAAACAAACCAAACTTACTACAGAAGGCTACATAGAAAATTCATGCTAACAGAATACCTTGATCACACACACGGAATAAAAATGCCAAATATAGAATAATTGACTAAAATGTATAAACATAAATATAACCAAAACCCCAAAAAGCCAAAACTTGCATGTAATACAATACCAGAGATACAGAAAGAAATGCATTTCCTCCTGTGCAAAATATAAACATAGTACGTGCCAGGGATGGTGTTGGAGTGCAACTAGGGCAATTGCTCTTGGTCCCCTGGCGGCCTGGCCAGAGAGAGCCACAAGCATGATGGAAGCTGAAGGCAGTGCAGTCTGGTGATGGGCTTTGGGGTTCCCTCCCAAATTTATGGCCTGGGCTCCAGCCATGTCTAACACCAGCTCTGGCAAGATGTACATTCCAAATGTGACACATTTTAATCACAAAATTGAAAAAAATGATTTTTTTCTACCTTTTGATGTCTGGTTATTTTATTTTTCAAATCAGCTTGGTTCTAGTCTCTGGTTTCTGCTTTCTTCTGTCTTAATTCACTTACCAGGGTCTCCTGTCTATTTGTCATTTCTTCTCTCTCCATGTCCACCATCCATCTCCCATCTCTGTGTCCCTATAGTTCCTTGTCCAGTATCTCCAGTATGTTCAAATTCCTGCATCCATCACCACCCTTCTATCCCCTACCCCTGTGGCCAGCATCACCCCTTGTGTCCCTATGCCCTCACATGCCCAGTATCTCCCTTTTGAGTTCCTATTGTCCCCTATGTCTAGTATCTCTCCCCTGTGACCATATACCCCTCCCTCCAAGTGTCCAGTATAGCCTCTCTATTCTCACATTCCCCCCTCTCTGTTCATATGTTATTCCAATACAGCATCTCACGTCTGTTTCTGTATCTCCCCTTTCTTCCTCACTCACACCAATGTCTCTCTCTGCTCTCCAATCCCACCTATCCAGCTACTCTGCTTCTCTCTTCCAGCTTTTGGCTCTTTCTCCCACTGTGGGTTAAACCATTTGTCTCCCTCTTCCTTCATCCCCTTGATCTGCCATCTCTCTCCCTTCCCTCTAATCTCTCCTCCTGGTACAGCACCTCTCTCCCTTCCCTCAAGCCTCCCCTGCAGGCCTTCCCTCCAGCCTCTAGCCCCCTCCCCACAGGTCCAGCACCTCTCTCCCTTCCTTCCAGCCTGCCTCCCTTGCAGGTCTAACAACTCTCTTCCTTTCCTCCAGCCCCCAGCCTCTCTCCCTTGCAGGTCCAGCACCTCTCATCCTTCCCTCCATCTTCCTCCCCCCCTTTCAGGTCCAGCATCTCTCTCCCTTGCCTCCAGCCAGCCAGCCACCACCCCCCCATTGCAGGTCCAGAACTTCCCTTCCTTCCAGCTAGCCACCACCCCCCTTTGCAAATCCAAAACTCTCTCCCTACCCTCCAAGCAGCAACCTCTCCCCTTGCAGGTCCCAAACCTCTCTCCCTTCCCTTCAGCCAGCCATCTCCCCCCTTTTGCAGGTCCAGAATCTCTCTCCCTTTTCTCCAGCCAACCCCCCCCTCCACTTTTGAAGGTCCAGAACCTCTCTCCAATCCCTTCCCTATGGCCTCAAGCCCCCCCCCCCACCTCCCACCCCCACGCAGGTGAAGCCACTGTCTTCCAGCCTGTCCCTCTCCCACCCTACAGGTACAGCCACTCACTCTGTTTTCCTCCCTCACTATCGCTGATCACAGATGAAGAGACCTGCTCCAGAGCCTTCCCTGCCACGATCAGCTCTCTTCAGCGGAACTTCCTGTTTCCCAGAGGGCAGATCGTGGCAGAGGGAAGGCTCTGGAGTGCTCAGCGAATCACTGCTGGCCCCGCCCTTAATTTAAACGGATGCTTACGGCAGGGGTGAGGGAGGGGAAAGAGAAAAGAAGACTCAAGTGAAGCTGCAGTTGCGATCGCGATCGCGGTTGCGGTTTTGATCCATTATTTTTGGGTGGGCCTTGGGTGGAAATGGGTGGGCCTGGGCCCACCCGTGGCTACGCTCTTGCTTGCAGGAGGGGGAGGGGAAGTGAATGATTGGGAGATGAGTTCTGAGCCAGGGGATGAGGAACAGCTGAGGAAAATTAGGGAGGAGGAAGAGATGGAATGCAATAAAGAGGAAGTGGGGAAGGAAGATGGGGTAGAGTGTATGGAGGTGGCTGGTTTGGCTCAGACTCGTGAGGAAAAGGTAAAAGCTTTTGTGGCCTCTGTATTGCCAAGACTGTGGATGTTGTGGGAGGCTAAAGTGAGCCAGTGGAGAGAAGGCTGGTGGAAACAACTAACCCAGAAACTGTCTGCTGATAAAAGTTAGTGCTGTGGGTTAGGTTGTGTTGGTAAGCAGAGCCAGAAACTGTCATGTGGAAAATAGGATTGAACTGTGCTGGAACTAAGGACTGTTATAATAAGCTGAATTATACATGCTGGAGGAGGGACTGAACTATGTTGGAAATGTTGACTGGTAATGATAAGCTGAACTATCCATGCTGGAGGAATTGATTTAAGTCAAAACTAATACTGTGTTTGAAGAACGTGAACAATAAAGCCTAGGATTTTTCTAAGAACTTTGAGTGTGTGAAAGTCTTTGGAAAGAGGGTAAAGAAAGAAACTAGGGGCTATACCAACTCTGATCAACGGAGGGAGAGAGCGAGTGGGAAGAAGCCAGTCTTAACTGTGAGGTGTACAGGAGAGCCCAGCACACGAGAGTCAGACGAAGCTAAGCAGGGACAGCCTCAGTCGCACCTGGAAGGGTGATATGCACATATAAATGTGCACATACGCATGTAGATGTTAGTATTTCAAACACTAAGGGCTAGAGTCTATATATGGCACCTGAAAATTCCACGCAGAAAAAATTACAACTAAGCACATTCTGTAAAGTACGCTTAAATTTTATAGAATACACCTAAAGTTCAGTATGGTTTATAGAATACATCCATCATCCATTCGTATGACTAAATTTAGTCACGACCAGTTATGCCAAATAAAACTTGCTGTAAATGCTGATGGCCGCCATTAGTTTCCATTATCGGCGAAAACCAATGGTGGCCATCTCTAAGGGCGGCCCAAATGTTGAGATTGGCCGGCCCCGACCGTATTATCGAAATGAAAGATGGCCGGCCTAATTTCGATTATAGTTTGGGAACTATGGGCGGCCCCAGCTGCTCTGTGTTTTGGGTGTCCTCACTTGGATTAAGGGTGATAATGATAAACGTCCGCAGCTGCTCTTCCCATTTGGAAGCTTGCATTTATCTCCTTGGCCTTCTCTGCTTTTCACTTTCTCTGTTTTCTGCTGAATGTTTTTGTTCTCCAGTGTTTCTTACAAAATATATGGTTGTTTCAGAAGGGTTATTTGCTATTTACAAGCGTAAATAGTGAGTTTGCATGTGTAAATGGCCCTGCACATCTCAACTGAAATGTTTGAAAAGCCATTACTTACATGTGCATACCCATGGAATGCACAGTTTTGAAGGGCAATGTGTGCTTTATGCCTGAAAAACTTGAATGTAGTCCCTTTCGGAGCTCCTTGGGGCAAGCTTCAAGGAAGTTTTTATATCCTGCATCACTTTTGGATAATAACATTTTAGTTTACTTCTGCTTCTGTTTTGTTGTGTTTATTATCTTATTTCTCTGCTCTAGGGAAGGTTGAATCAGAACACTTAGGACTAGATTCTTTATATCATGCTTAAAAAATCGGTGCCTAGACGTATTCTATAAAGTACAAGCAGAAAAGTCCATTTTGCGAACAATGAAACAGGCCCTAGGAAGGTTATCATCTAAGTGATTTCTCCTCTCTCCCCTACCCACCCCTCCATGTCCAGCGATTCTCCCCTCCCATCCCATCCCATCCATGTCCGGCGATTCTCCTCTGCCCCCCCTCCCCTCCCATCCATGTCTTGCGATTCTCCTCTGCCCCCTCCCCTCCCATCCATGTCCAGCGATTCTCCTCTGCCCTCCCCTCCCATCCC
This sequence comes from Microcaecilia unicolor, assembly GCF_901765095.1. Lineage (NCBI taxonomy): Eukaryota > Metazoa > Chordata > Amphibia > Gymnophiona > Siphonopidae > Microcaecilia > Microcaecilia unicolor. Next base: position 331,116,846 of record NC_044031.1, on the reverse strand, counting down.
ATCCATGTCCAGTGACTCACCCCAGCCCCCACCTGCCACCCTTTTAAAGCACCCAAAGTCGAGTTCAATCCTGGCCCTCACCTGCCCGCCCTCATCTCCCACAACTGCCTTCTTTCCCTTCCTGCCGCCCTGCCTTTACAACATTCATTTTACCTCAGGTCGCAGCGGCAGCAGTGAAAGTGGCAGGCTCGGCTCACGTCGCCTCCAGCCTTCCCTTTCCTTCCCTTCCCTCTCAGTGTCCCGCCCTCCTCTGACATAATTTCATCTTTCCGTGAGGGCAGCACACTAAGAGAGAAGGGAACGCTGGAGGTGAGCTGGCGTAAGCTCATTTGCATGCTGTTACGAACCCAGCTAGCCAGCCACCCAGGGACACAGATGGACAAATTATTATACAGAGAGATGCCTAAATTTGGGTCCATTTTATAGAATAAGCCTAAATTTCTGCATGGTTTATAGAATATGCCGAGTGCCCATCCACATAACTAAATTACGTCACGGACAGTTATGCCAAGTAAACCTTGGTGTAAATGCCAGCGCCTACATTAGGCACAGACCAGGTGTATTCTATAACAACACACATAGATTTTATAAATGCCCATGACCCATCCATTCCATGCCCATGGCCATGCCCCCTTTTCAACTATACAACTTAGAATTTACGCACATCGTTATAGAATACATTTAGACGTTCTACGAGTAAATTCTAATTATTGCCAAGTAGTGTCAATAATTGCTTGTTAATTGGTCATTATTAGCAATAACTGGCTTGTTAACTACTTAAGTTGTGTGTGCAAATCCAGAATATGACTGGCTTTGCACATGCAACTTACGTTGCGCTATATAGAATCCAGGGGTTTATATCTTCCCTGACTCTCCCTATTCCTGCTATCTACAGCCACTGCCCTTCACAAAAATTGTACTCGACAACATCCCAGTCATGTAAGACAACTTGTGTCCTACTCTGCATATAATACTAGTCATTTTGCCGCCTTTACACTCCACTTATTAATGATTGCACATAGTTGCATTCAAAGACCTTGCTTGTCCAGGATTTAACTAGTTCATCTCACGTAGAGATATTGGGGGTTGATATTCAAAGCGATCCATATAGCCAGGATAGGCTTCTGACTGTTTAAATTGTTTGTCCAGGGCTAACTAAGTATATGCAGCAACACTTAACCAGATAGTGCCTCTGAATATATCCGGTTAGCGTCTTAGTAGAAACCAGCTATTTAGTGGGTGTTCTGGGGGCAGATTCAGCACTTATCCGATTATATGCCAATATCTGTACTTAACTGAATAAATTTAACTAAATAAATAAGACAGCATAAAACACAGTCCTATTGTCTGGTTTAATTTATCCAGTTAAATTCTGAGTATTGCACTCAGATATTTAATGCCGGGGCCTGGACATGGACCCGGCATTGAATATTTGGGGATACCGCCTGCGGAAGCCAAAAAATGCTGACCACTGCTGGTTGAATATTTACCCTTTTGTATTTAACAGAGACTTGGCTTAGAAATGAAGAAGAGACCTATCTTCCCCTCTGTCTGCTTCAAGGAATTTCTGCCTTATCTGTATCAAGGACTTCTAGAAGAGGAGATGAAGTAACAATTATTTTCCCACAATCTCTTACTATTACCAAAATCTCTAATACTAGAAGCTATTATTGCCCAAGTTGGTAGAACTACACTTTTTACTTTTCTACTGTCCTCCTCTAAATGCACAGTTATGGTTCTCCTTTCGTGAAACCCTCTCAGACACTGTTGTCTGATTTCCTAATCTCTCAATACTTGGAGACTTTATGTTTAAATCATGTTTATTGTATGGCTCATAACAAAGCATATAACAGATTTCAGATACCTTCCGCCTCACAGTCAATTATAAACTTCAACACTCCCACCCCCTCAACTACCCCCTCTTCTTCCTCTGCACCCATCCCCCCTTCCTCCCACCCTCCAACTCCACCCTATCCCCCACAACTCCCAATACATTTCAAAAGTGTGATGTGTATGTGTCTAATTAATAATTCTGCTTCTTGCTCTTGGTTGCAATGTGTCCCAAAATCATTCACATGTCCTCTGCAGGGATTTCCCCTCTTTTGTATCCAAATTTGTAACACCACATCTCTCCATTTTCAAAAGTTCTATCATGTGAACTCTCCACACCCCCAAGGAAAGAGCCTCCCATTCTCTCCAACACAACAAGATGGATTGCTTTCCCACAAGGATTGCCCTCTTCCAAAACTGGACAAACCCCGTGGGGGGGGGGGGGGGCAGGTTTCGCGTAATGAAACTCTTCAAACAGCAATAATGGATGCCTCCGCACCCTATGGCCCCATTGTATATAAACTTCTGTTAGTATCTGAGTCCAGAAAGACTTTACATGTCCAAAATATTTGTCCAAGGGTGGCCGGGTTCCTGCCACATTTGAGACAGGCTCCCGAATTCCCAAATCCAGCTTTGTTCACTCTAATCGGGGATATGTAGAGGCAAAGCGCAAATTTATATTGCAGTTCCCAATATTTGGTAAAAGCTGGTTTGTATGGTCCAAACATATCTCCAGAATTGATCCCCCGACACATCTACTCCTAGCTCTACTTTCCACGCGCTCACTTTCCTTGTACAATCCAGATCCTCCATGGTGTCCTGCAGAAATCTATGGTAAAACTTCAGAGGGACCGCATTCTGCGCTGCCAGTGTAAGAGCTGAGCTGAGGGTGTCCTGCACATCTTCACATAGGTGGACCCATCGTAATGAGGCAACATAATGCTGCACCTGCATGTATGCAAAAGAGTCAAATAGCGGCACCACGTACTCCCTCCGTATGTTTAAAAAGGGTTTGATCTTTCCTTCCTCGTTCACCAGATAGTAACATAGTAACATAGTAGATGACGGCAGAAAAAGACCTGCATGGTCCATCCAGTCTGCCCAACAAGATAAACTCATATGTGTATACATTACCTTGATTTGTACCTGCCTTTTTCAGGGCACAGACCGTACAAGTCTGCCCAGCAGTATTTCCCGCCTCCCAACCACCAGTCCCACCTCCCATCACCGGCTCTGGCACAGACCGTATAAGTCTGCCCTCCACTATCCTCACCTCCCAACCACCAACCTCTCTTCCCCCACCTGCTCCGCCACCCAATTTCGGCTAAGCTTCTGAGGATCCATTCCTACTGCACAGGATTCCTTCATGCATATCCCAAGCATGTTTGAATTCCGTTACCGTTTTCATCTCCACCACCTCCCACGGGAGGGCATTCCACGCATCCACCACCCTCTCCGTGAAAAAATACTTCCTGACATCTTTTTTGAGTCTGCCCCCCTGCAATCTCATTTCATGTCCTCTCGTTCTACCGCCTTCCCATCTCCGGAAAAGATTTTTTTGCAGATTAATACCTTTCAAGTATTTGAACGTCTGTATCATATCACCCCTGTTCCTCCTTTCCTCCAGGGTATACATGTTCAGGTCAGCAAGTCTCTGCTCATACGTCTTGGAACGCAAATCCCATACCATTCTCGTAGCTTTTCTTTGCACCGCTTCCATTTTTTTAACATCCTTCGCAAGGTACGGCCTCCAAAACTGAACACAATACTCCAGGTGGGGCCTCACCAACGACTTGTACAGGGGCATAAATATTTCCTTTCTTCTGCTGATCACACCTCTCTCTATACAGCCTAGCAACCTTCTCGCTACGGTCACCGCCTTGTCACACTGTTTCGTCGCCTTCAGATATAGATAACAAATACCCAGCTTTCGCCAGCGTGCGAAAGCGGATGATGCTGTCCCCTCAGTAAAATCAGGATTATGATATAATGCTACAAAGGGAGTCACCCTTGCAGAAAATCCATGTCTCCTACACAGCCACCTCCAAGCTGCTCTGGCTGAAGAAATTAATGGATTCCTAGACACTCCCAGCAGAGACATGGCTTTTGGCACATGCAACAACCAGCTTAGATGTGCTGTAGGAGACATGTCAGACTCTATCTTGGTTGCAGTAAAGTCCTGCTGTCCTGTTAACCAATCCCGTATGTGCCGCAAGGAGCACGACACTGTCAAATATTGAATATTTAGTAGCCCCATCCCCCCCCTGCAGCTTAGGCTTTTGTAGCACACTAATTGGGAGTCTGGGACGCCTGCCTCTCCACAGGAACTGCTGGATTGCTTTATGTAGTAGTCTCTCTTCCTTCTGTCTCAGAAACAGTGGTAACATCTGAAACAAATATATCCACCAGGGGTTCTCCATCATGTTAACCAGCCCTATTCTTCCTGACAGAGAGAGCGGACAGGCTCCCCAGAGTTGTAAAGTGCGTCTAGTCTCTTCTAAAAGGGTGACAGCGTTCTTTTCATATAACAAGGTCAAGTCTGCTGGAATTATGATTCCTAAATATTTCAGTTGCCCATCTGCCCATTTCAATGGGAATTGCCCTTTCAATGTATTCCGCAAGTCTGAGTTCAGTGGCATTGCCAGTGATTTATTAAGATTCAGTTGAAATCCCGCGAGATCCCCATACCGGTTTATGGTACTGAGGAAGTGTTCTGATGAAGCCTGCGGGGAGTCTAAGAGCAGCAGCAAGTCATCTGCATACACGAGTACTTTCACAGGATGACCCCAGAGGGTCATCCCCTTGATGTCCTCATTTAACCTAATTCTACATAGCAACGGCTCCAAAGAAAGTGTGAACAACAATGGAGATAGAGGGCACCCCTGCCTAGTTCCACATCCAATCGCAAACTCTTTTGTCCTCACTCCATTAACCAGTACCAGGGCTTTTGGTTCCGAATACAAAGATAGGATTGCTTGCACATACCATCCTCTCATCCCAACCCAACGCAGTGTCTCAAACAAAAACAACCATTGCACGCACTCGAACGCCCGTTCCGCATCGAGACTCACCACCATCCCACTGGCCCTCTCTCCCGGCGCTTGCAGCACTGCTGAGATTAATTTTCGCACGTTCAGCATTGACTGTCTCTCCCACACAAACCCTACTTGATCATCCTTTATCAGCTGCCCCAACATGGGAGCAAGCCTGTCCGCTAACATACGTGACAGGATTTTAACATCCACATTGATCAGTGAAATAGGTCAGTACGATCCCGGCAATAGTGGGTCTCTCCCTGCTTTAGGTATTAAGCTAATCAGTGCCCCAATTTGACTGTCCTATTTGACTGACTGTACACTTGTCCTTTAGATTGTAAGCTCCTTGAGCAGGGACTGTCCTTCTCTGTTAAACTGTACAGCGCTGCGTAACCCTAGTAGCGCTTTAGAAATGTTAAGTAGTAGTAGTAGTAGTGTTAGTGTGCATAGGGAAATGCCCCTCTTCAACCACCTCTCGATAAAAATCTAGTAATGGGCCCAACAATTGTGCCTTTAAAAGTTTATAAAACTCCCCAGTGTACCCATCCGGTCCCGGCGCCGAATGCATCTTCAGGGTAATAATAGCTCTCTGTAGCTCCTTCACCATGACTGGATGGTTGAGAGACTCCACCTCTTCCTCAGACAATTTTGGCATACCTGTCTTTGCTATTTAATCAGAGATAGACTTCCGTACATCCGCATCCTCCTTATTCCCAGCGTATGAGGTTTCAAAATGCTGTCTAAATGCATCTGCAATGCTTTCCAAACTGCTTGTGACCTCTCCAGTACTCAACTGCAGCCTCGAAACAAAATGAGTCTTACATGCCCCTCTCACTAAGCGTGCCATCAAGCTACCCGCTTTCTCTCCATGTTTATAAAATCTGTATTTTCTATAAACTAGTGACCGTTGCATACGCTCGTGCAATAAGCTGTTCAGCGCCACTGTGGTTGCCATTAAGGTTTCATACGACCCTGGACTGGGAGATATTGTATATTTCTTTTTTTTCCAACTTGAGACGCTGCTCCAAATCTACTATTCCCTGCGAGAGGCGCTTGTTGCGCCGACTCACAAATGCTATAATATCTCCTCTCAACACTACTTTTGCCGTAGACCAAAAGACACCCAGATCCTCTAGGTGACCTTTATTGAAATTGCAATATTCCTCCCACTTCACCTGCATATACTTTACAAAATCTTGTGACAAAAACAAGTATGAAGAGAAGTGCCACCATGCACCTTGTTTAAAATAATCTGCTGATTCTAGATCTATCCATATTTGCGAATGGTCCGAGATCTCCTCAGGCCCAATTTCTGCCCTTAACACTCGGGGGAACAAACTCTATGATGTAAGAATATAATCCAGCCTTGCCTGGGACGATGTGCTCTGGAAGTGTGCGTATAATCCCTCTCCCCTACATGTAACAACCTCCACGGGTCTAACATTTCCAGTCCCTTCATGAGAGATTCCAGCCTAGTTGCCCCATAAGACGATCGCGGGTTTTTGGGCCCAGACCTATCTTTCTCAGGGTCCAGTACCTGATTCAGATCTCCCGTCAATACAATTGGAATATCTAAAAATGCTTGACACCTAGCAAAGAGGCAGGAGTAAAAACTCTTATCTGGGGTAGTTGGGACATATACTGCTACAAGTAGCATCTCTCTCCTGTGCAAGTTTAATCTCACCCCTACATATCGTCCATCCCCATCTTTAAATACCATATTCACATTGCACATTAACGATTTATGAATCAGAATTGCTGCCCCTCCCCTTCTACTCCCCTACACCTCCCCCACCCATTGACGCTTTAACTTCTCATTTTCCTCCCCCGAAAGCCTAGTCTTCTGCAGGCAGGCAATCTGGGCCCCATGCCTCTTGAGCGCTGCTAGAAATTTTGCCCTCTTTATTGGTGAAGTTATCCAACAAAGGTTCCAAGAGACCAGATGCACTGCTTTTCCCTGATGTTTAACCATATTCTTTATGAGTGAACCATATCTGCTTATGTTCCTCCCTCCCCCCCCCCCGAGCACCCAGCCTCGCCCTTAGGGGTTGTCTCCCACAGCACATCATAGCGACCCCTCCGCCAGTTTTCTCGTTCCACACACACACATCCTTTTTTCCACCGTACCTTCCACCTTCATCCCTCCCCACCCTCCCCCACCTTTGTCTTCCCTATCACATTCCCTCCCTACCCCCTTAGAAAACCCCTCACTTCCCCTCCCACCCTCCTGAACAACCTCCCCAACTGCAAACCTATGAGTCACTTCAATGCTTGAGACCCCCATGCCCCCCTGTTCACCCGCATGTTTACATACAATCCCACATCCACATACGACTCCACAATTCCAGTCAAAATGTCCATTCATTCAGACTTCATAAGTCTTCAGATAAATACCCCTCAGTCTCCTGTACTATCAGTGCCGTCTCTGGTCTTGTAATTGTGCTGAATAATCCTGGAATATAAGAATAAGATGCCCTTCATATTTCGTCTCCTCTCTTTTTAGCCGGTATCCCCAGAGAATCTCAGCCTTATGTAGATAGTTGTGTACTTTGAGTATCACCACCCGCGGGGACTGTCGACCATCTTGGACGCGTCCCACGCGGTGCGCTCTTTCCAAGCATAGGGGCCCTGCTGAGTCTGACACTGCGATCTCCAAGGCCAGCCACTGTTTCAGTGTTGTGGCCAGCACCCCATCCCCCACTGACTCCGGCAATCCAATGATCCGCTTTAATGTGCATCTCAATAATCTAAACCATTATAGGACATTCCAATTTTTATCCTTTATGGATAACCTAGATCTCCTTCAATATGTATCCTGTAGAACCTACACTACTGGTTACATATTGGATCTAGTTATAACCCAGCACTCAGTTTCCTTATCCTTGACTGACCTTTCTGTTGAACCTGTAACCTGGTAAGACCATTTAATGCTTTCTTTTTCTTTGACATATCCTCATTGTTCACTTCACTCAGATTTGCCTCAAGAATAATCCAGGAACTTACATCAACACCTCTTTTCTTTTTTTTCCCTGATAGTTTCTTACCTATTTCATTGAATAACCAAACCTTATGCTGGAATTCATCACTGTAAACTGCCTTAGATACTGTAGACACTTTAACAAACTTAGTAATGTATCACACAAGCAACCATGGTTCCAGAGTGGACTACAGTTACTAAAACAGACCAGAAGAGAAGAATGGCAATGGAAGAAACAGAGAACTGGAGAAACACAGAAGTCATACACTTACAATCAAAAAGAACATAAGAATAACCATACTGGGTCAGATCAATGATCTACCTAGCCCAGTATCCCGTTTTCAACAGTGGCCAATCCATGTCACAAGTAACTGGCAGAAACCCTTTATTTGAATAAAGTTTGTGGGGGTTTTTTAAGTCTAGAACCTTCACTTGTGAATGAATCCTCTCCACACCTATCTTAATATTAAACCATACCATCTGGTGATCACTGGATGCCAGATTCTTGATACACCACCTCTGTATGACATAGCCATAGCACGGAGATCATTTTGATATCATTACCCAGTGAAATACTTGCAGTGATGGACAAAGGCTATGTGGCTTTGGCTCTCTCATTAGGCCTGTCATCAGCTTTTAACCTCAACAATCACACTCTGCTTTTGTGTAGACTATCTGAGAATGAACTTTCATTGGTTTACATCCTGTTTGCAAAATCATCCTTTCTTTGTGAAAATCCCCACATCTAACTCTTCTTGCTGTCCAATATTGTATGGGATCCCTTAAAGATCAATTTTGTCTCCCCTTCTGTTCAATACAGTTCTCAGCCCCTTGGCTACTATTATTCAAGATGCAGGTATTCTTACTTTTATGTAGATGATATCTTGTTGATCTTTTATGCTACTTTACAAAACACTGACTTATCACCACTCCAATACTGCTCTGACTTAGTGGCCAAATGGCTGCATGACCACCACCTTAAACGTAACCAGTCTAAAACAAATGTGTGTTGGATCACTGCCTGTCCAGACCATTCACTTAGAGTTCCATTTTTGTTTAATTCTTATATTCAACTTGTTATATCATTAAATACTTTAGATGTTGTTATTTATTCTGAACTCTCCTTTGGGTTTCAAATTTCTACCATAATAAAATCAGGATTTTATACACTATAGCAATGACATACATGCATGATTATTTTAATGATAAGTTCATTTGAATATTGATCCACGCATTTCTGATCTCCAGATCAGACTATCATTGGGGTTGATATTCAGCCAGCAGTAGTAAGCATTTTGCTGACTTTCATCAGCATTATTCCCAGATGTTCAATGCTGGACTATGTCCAGGCTTCAGCATTGAATGTCCAGTTTATATGGTGCCAGCTAACACATAGCTGCTTAAGTCATTTGTTATATAAAGTCATTTGTTATATAAGTCAGTTGTTATATAAAGTCATTTGTTATATAAGTCATATAAAGTTATATAAAGTTATATAAAGTTATATAAAGTTATATAAAGTTATATAAAGTTATATAAAGTCATTTGTTATATAAGTCAGTTGTTATATAAAGATAGGACTGTGTTTTATGCAGCACCATGTATGAGGTTACCCTAGCCGGTTAAGTGCTGAATATTAACACATAACCAAGCAAGTGCTGACTCCACCCCAAATAACTTGTTTCTATTAAGCACTAACTGCTAATTTTCAGCAGCAATAACCAGTTATGTGCCACTGAAAATTAGCGGATAGGCCCAAAACAGCAGTTTCAGCATTCAGCAATCATTTCTGGCTGGTTCAATCTTTTTGAATATCGACCAGAACATGTTTATACTGGGGTCCTCATTTATCATTTGAAATGTTTACAAACACTGCAAAATTCAGCAGTCCACTTTCTATGTCATGCCTGTAGATTTGATCCAACTCACCCACTCTTAATTCAATCACATTGGCTTCCAATTATTTTTCATATCTAATTCAAACTATTTTTATTAACGTACAAGGCCTTACAGGACAGCACACCACTTTATTTGGCATCAGTTGTTATTCAATGATCACTGTTTGGTTCTCATTTCCCCAGCTACTGTGTATCTTGAGTCTACAGAACAGAGTGCATTTTTCTTTTTAGTACCACTTTTGTGGAACAATTTTTGGATGCGCGCAGATCCATTTTTCAGTGCACCTGTAAAAAATCCCTTTTTTTAATTTTGGCCGAAAAAAGACGCTTGGCAAAATGAAAATTGGTGCACGTCTATTTTGGGTATGAGACCTTACCGCCACCCATTGACTTAGCGGTAAGATCTCATGCATTAACCAGGTGATAATGGTCTATGCACATAAAGTGTCTTTTACCACCCAGTTAGGGCCATGTGCTGGCGCTCGTAGTGGACGCACATAAAAAATGAAGCTACCACTTGGGCCATGTGGTAGCCGGCAGTAATTCAAAATTGATGCATGTTGGGCATACTTAAGTGCCTACGCAGTTTAGTAAAAGAGCCCCTTATTTTCCGGCGCACAATGCTAACCAGGCAGTAAAAGGCATTCTACGTGCATAGACCATTACTGCCCGGTAAAACGCATGAGACCTTACCACTAAGTCAATGGGTGGCGGTAAGGTCTCAGACCCCAAATAGACGCGCACCAATTTTCATTTTGCCGCATGCCCATTTTCGGCCAAAATTTTAAAAAGGGATTTTTTACAGGTGCGCTGAAAAATGGATCTATGCGCATCCAAAACACGCATCCACATCAGCGGCCATTTATTGACACACCTTAATAAAAGGACCCCTTAGTGAAGAAATGCATTAAAATAAGGTAAGGCAATCCAGGAAAATGTTACATAAGTACATAAGTAATGCCACACTGGGAAAAGACCAGGGGTCCATCGAGCCCAGCATCCTGTCCACAACAGCGGCCCATCCAGGCCAAGGGCACCTGGCGAGCTTCCCAAATGTACAAACAATCTATACATGTTATTCCTGGAATTGTGGATTTTTCCTAAGTCCATTTAGTAGTGGTTTATGGACTTGTTCTTTAGGAAACCGTCTAACCCCTTTTTAAACTCTGCTAAGCTAACCGCCTTCACCACGTTCTCCAGCAACGAATTCCAGAGTTTAATTATGTGTTGGGTGAAGAAATATTTTCTCCAATTTGTTTTAAATTTACTACACTGTAGTTTCATCACATGCCCCCTAGTCCTAGTATTTTTGGAAAGCGTGAACAGACGCTTCACATCCACCTGTTCCACTCCACTCATTATTTTATATACCTCTATCATGTCTCCCCTCAGCCGTCTCTTCTCCAAGCTGAAAAGCCCTAGCCTCTTTAGTCTTTCTTCATAGGAAAGTCATCCCATCCCCGCTATCATTTTAGTCGCCCTTCGCTGCACCTTTTCCAATTCTACTATATCTTTCTTGAGATGCGGCGACCAGAATTGAACACAATACTCAAGTTATCAGCATTTTTATTTGTTAGAACTTATATCCATGCATTCACGTGAAACAAAATGACAAATCATACTGCTCTACTGAAAAGAAAGTGAAGCCAAACCTGCAAATATCATAAAACCTCTGTAGAGATCCCTGATGCAACTATACCTTGAGTATGGCATGCAATTCAGGTTGTTCCATTACAAAAAAAAAGACAGAGAATGACAATCAAAAATGAAAACAGCTTACTTATGATGAAAGGCAACAGGTTAGGCTCTCCAGCTTAAAGATGGCTGAAAGGAAATATGATGGATGTTTATAAAATAATGAATAATGTGTCGCAAATACATAGGACTAATTATTCATCCTTTAGAAAATTCTAGGAATGGGGATGTGGGGTCCAGCTTATCATTACAATACAAATTGCATTTATATTCCACAATTATCTACTGGTTCAATGTGGATTATAATAAAAGCAATCAGTTGATTTAGCTGGAAACTTTACAAAATTAAAATAGACTGAGAAAATTAAAAAATTACAATGTACTCAAAATTTAATTACCTAGATAACGAGTGAAAAGATAGACATTCAGTTTCTTTCTAAATATTACATAATTTGCTTCTAATTGAACCTCATTTGGTAATAGATTCCTAATTTTAGCTGACTGATAAGAAAATATGCATTCATTTATACTTCACCTGAGACATTCAGGGAAAATTGAGTCTTAACTGACTTTCAACATGGAGACCTTTCCTTAATGAAGAACATGATAGCACAGACATGAATGTTGCAGAAGTCAAACCATACATAACATTAATTGATAATATGCATAATTTGAACAATATCTTTGCTTCAATAGGAAGCCAATGCAACTGGTTAATCACAGGCATCACGCTATTCCATTGTGTAACTTGACAAATTAGCCTTGCTGAAGTATTTTGGAGTGTCTGCAATCAGCGATACAATAATTTAAAACATCCAACATAAAGAAGATTGCAATAATCATATCAGCTCAGTATAAGTGCTTCAACAACCAGTGCAAATTGTTCAAAAGAAAAATGTTTTCTTATCCTTTTCAGTTGTCTCAACTTCCAAATGATTCTCTTTGTTAATGAATTTACCTGATATACAAAGATAATATTGGGTCTACTAAGACCCAAAAAACCTGTAATCCTGACTCATTCTCCAAATAAGGGGTCTTTTTACCAAGCTGTGGTAAAAGGACCCCTGCGTTGGCACCAATGTGCGGGTTTGCCATGCCCTTATATCGCAGCAGGTAAAAAGAGTTTTTTGTTTTATAGAAGGAAATGGCTCTGTGGTAAGTTATGCTCTTGGTGAGTGGCCATTTCCTGGGGATCCCTTACTGCTTCCTATTTAGGAGGCGATAAGGGCTCCCACACTAACCATGTGGTAACTGGGCAGCATGCGGCACTGCCCAATTACCACTGGGTAAGCCCCTGGTGCTAAAAATATATATATATTTTTTTTTTTCTGATCGCCAGAAGTGGTATGCGGTACATGCTAGAACTACTGTCAGGCTCCTGCGGTAGCTTGGTGGTAGGGCAGATTTGCCTCGTACCATTGCCATGGTATCCCTATAGTGGCTTTGTAAAAGACTTTTAAAGAAAGAATATTATTTTTAAGTGGTGGAGTCACTGTTCCTAAACACATAATTTTAGTCTTTTCTGCATTCAGCTTAAGATGATATGTATAGGCCCACTCTACTACGGCGTCCATACAGTTCTAAACCAGAAATGTTGGAATTAGCTTCTTACTCTTAACAGGGATAAGAAGCACTATTGGGCTCATTATCAAAGGAGAAAGACGTCCATCGTTCCACATAAATCGGAAGATGGACGTCCTTCTCCCAGCGACGTCCAAATCAGTATAATCGAAACTCGATTTAGGACATATCCAACTGCACTCCATCGCAGGGACGTCCAAAGTTCAGGGGGCATGTCATAGGCATAGTGAAGGTGGGACTTGGGCATGTCTAACACTTGGACGTCCTTGATCCATAATCGAAAAAAATAAGGATGTCCCTGACGAACACTTGAACATTTTCATACGAATGTGTTTTTATTATGAATAAGGCACAAAAAGGTGCCTGAAATGACCAGATGACCACCGGAAAGAATCAAGGATGACCTCCCGTTACTCCCCCAGTGGTCACTAACCCCCATCCTACCCTCAAAAAACATCTTTAAAAATATGTCGTGCCAGCCTGTATGCCAGCCTCAGATGTCATACTCAGGTCCATGACAGCACATGCAGGTCCCTGGAGCAGTTTTAATGGGTACTGCAGTGCACTTCAAACAGGCAGACCCAGGCCCATACCCCCCCTACCTGTTACATTTGTGGAGGAAACAGCGAGCCCTCCAAAACCCACCAAAAACCCACTGTACCCATATATAGGTGCCCCTTCACCTGTAAGGGCTATGGTAGTGGTGTACAGTTATGGGTAGTGAGGTTGTGGGGGTTGGGTGGCTCAGCACACAAGGTAAGGGAGCTATGTACCTGGGAGCAATTTATAAAGTCCACTGCAGTGCCCCCTAGGGTGCCCGGTTGGTGTCCTGAAATATCAGGGGGACCAGTGCACTACAAATGCTGGCTCCTCCCATGCCCAAATGGCTTGCATTAGGACGTTTTTGACATGGACGTCTTTGGTTTCGAAAATTGCTGAAAGTCAGAAACGTCCATGTCTAGGGATGTCCAAATCTATTTAAGGATTTTGACGTCTTTGATGGTATTTTCAAAACGAAAGATGGCCGTTCATCTTGTTTCAAAAATACAGGTTTCCCCGACCCTGGATTTCGCCGTTTTGTAAGGATGACCAAATCGTAACTTGGACATCCCTTTTGAAAATGCCCCTCCATGTCACCTGCATAGATATAATAGTTCACTTTTAAAATACACAAAAATCTATCTAAAGAGCTTAACATCACATTATTTAATGTGATGTATTAGGACGATGGAGATCCCCGCAGAACCCCACTAGTAGATCGCCATGAGCCAGATAGACAATCTTGTTATTTTACTGTATAAGACCTATTCTTCAAAAAACCTTTGAGCCAAGTAAAAATTCTATCACCTAGGCCTATTTCACCCAACATATCCATTAAAATAGTGTAATCTGCAATATCAAAAGCCATCAAGAGATTTAGCTGAAGAATAATAGCTTGCTATCTTATACTCCAGTCTTCTAGTATTTTCAACCGAAAGGCCCAGCAACGATTATGTACTGATACCCTTTCTAATACCAAACTGTAATGGATGCAGAATATTGTTATATTATTACATTACTAATCTCTCACACACAAGGAGTGACTTGGACTGCATACACTGCAGCAGGACATGTTTATCCACTCCTACCCTAGATAAGATAATATTTAACCATTTCTCTGACCTCATGTGCAACTTTCTTTAAATCAATCACCTTACTTTCTAACTGTTCCTACTTTCTTACCTATCTATATGGAGGATGTAATGGGGCAGTTCTGCAAACTAAAGAGTTAAAAATTGGTTAAATGGAAGGAGACAGAGGGTAGTGGTAAAAGGAGCTTGCTCTAAGGAAAGGGATGTTATCAGTGGTGGTCACGGGGGTCAGTCCTCAGGCCGGCTCTGTTTGAGTGATATTGCTGTCTGGTAAGGTTTGTCTCTTTGTGGATGATACCAAACTCTGTAATAGGGTGTTGAATGGTATGAGGAAGGATCTAGGGAAGCTTGAAGAATGGTCTAAAAATTGTAAACTAAGTGTTAATGCTAAGAAATGCAGGGTCATGCACTTGGGTTACGAAAATCCAAGGAAATGGTACAATATAGGGCGTGAAGTGCTTTTGTATATGAAAGAAGAGTGGGACTTTGAAATCTACTTTCAAAAAAGTAGACAACAGAAGTCAAATTTGTTGGTGTTTAACTTCAAAAAAGGGAGCTATGATAAAATGAGGACAATGGTAAAAAAAGAACTTAGAGGAGCGAAAGATAGGGTAAACAAACTACAACAGGCATGGATGCTGTTCAAAAACACTGTCCTGGAGGCCCAGGCCAAATATATTCCATGTATCAGTAAAGGACGGCAGAAGACCAAACAACAACCAGCGTGGTTAAAAAGAGAAGTGAAGGAGGCTATTGGAACAAAAAGAGAATCCTTCAGAAAATGGAAGAAAGAACCGACTGAAGATAATAAAAAGTGGCATAAGGAATGTCAAATCAGATGCAAAGCGCTGATAAGACAGGCTAAGAAGGACTTTGAAAGGAAGATAGTGGTAGAGGCAAAAACACATAGTAAAAATTGTTTCAGGTATATAAAAAGCAGAAAACCGGCAAAATAATTAGTTGGGCCACTGGATGACTGGGGAGTAAAAGGAGCAGTCAGGGATGATAAAGAAATAGCAGAAAGATTAAATGAGTTCTTTGCCTACGTCATCACCGAGGAAGATTTGGATGGGATACCGGTGCCGGACAGGGTATTCGAGGCTGACGAGTCAGAGAACCTTAATGAAATCTCTGTAAACCTGGAGGATGTAATGGGGCAGTTCTGCAAACTAAAGAGTAGTAAATCTCCTGGGCCAGATGGCATTCATCCCAGGGTACTGATGGAACTAAAAAATGAGCTTGCGGAGCTACTGTTGTTGATATGTAATTTATCCTTAAAATCGAGCATGGTACTGGAAGATTGAAGGGTCGCTAATATAACGCCGATTTTTAAGAAAGGTTCCAGGGGAGATCCGAGGAATTATAGACCAGTGAGTCTGACGTCAGTGCCGGGCAAAATGGTAGAGACTATCATTAAGAGCAAAATAACAGAGCATATTCTAAAGCAGTCCATGCTTTAGAATGTGCTCTACCATCAGTCCATGATGAGATAAAGTCAGCATGAATTTAGTGAAGTGAAGTCTTGCCTTAGCAATCTACTGCATTTCTTTGAAGGGGTAAACAAACATGTCGACAAAGGTGAGCCAGTGGATATTGTGTATCTGGATTTTCAGAAAGCATTTGACAAAGTCCCTCATGAAAGGCTCCAGAGGAAATTAGAGAGTCATGAGATCGGAGGTAGTGTATTGTTATGGATTAAAAACTGGTTGAAAGATAGGAATCAGAGAGTAGTGTTAAATGGTCACTATTCACAATGGAGAAGGGTAGTTAGTGGGGTCCCTCAGGGATCTGTGCTAGGACTGTTGCTTTTAACATTTTCATAAATGACCTTGAAGTGGGGGTAACTAGCGAGGTTATCAAATTTGCTGATGACACAAAGTTGTTTAAGGTCGTCAAATCGCGGGAAGATTGTGAAACGTTGCAAGAAGTTATTCCGAGACTAGGAGGCTGGGCGTCTAAACGGCTGATGACGTTCAATGTGAGTAAGTGAAAAGTGATGCATGTGGGAAAGAGGAACCCAAAATATAGCTACAGTACGTCATGCAAGGTTCAGTGTTAGGAGTCACGGAACGAGAAAGGGACCTGGGAGTCATCATTGATGATAAGTTGAAATCTTCTGCTTAGTGTGCTGCTGTGGCTAAGAAAGCAAATAGAATGTTAGGTATTATTAGGAAAGGGGTGGAAAACAAAAATGAGGATATTATAATGCCACTGTATCGGTCCATGGTGCGACCGCACCTAGAGTATTGTGTTCAATTCTGGTCGCCGCACCACAAAAAAGATATAGTGGAATTAGAAAAGATACGGAGAAGGGCAACGAAGATGATTAAGTTGAGGGGACGATTTTCCTATGAGGAAAGGCTAAAGCGGCTGGGGCTCTTCAGCTTGGAGAAAAGGCGGCTGAGGGGTGATATGATAGAGGTATATAAAATAATGAGTGGAATGTAAAAGATAGATATGGAGCGTCTGTTTACGCTTTCCAAAAATACTAGGACAAGGGGGCATGTGATGAAGCTGGAGTGCAGTAAGTTTAAAACAAATAAGAGAACATTTTTCTTTACTCAGCACGTAATTCGACTCTGGAATTCGTTGCCGGGGAATGTGGTTAAGGCGGTTAGCTTAGCAGAGTTTAAGAAAGGTTTGGATGGCTTCCTGAAGGAAAAGGCCATAGATTATTATTAAATGGACGTAGGGAAAAATCCACTGTTCCTGGGACAAGCACTACAAAATGCTTTGCACCGTGGATCTTGTCGGGTGATTGTGACCTGGATTGGCCCCAGTCGGAGACAGGTTGCTGGGCTAGATGGACCTTTGGTCTGTCCCAGTGTGGCAATGCTTGTGTCTTATGTCTTTGCTTTACCCTTCACTATCAATTATAATGTTCTATTACGTATTGTGTTGACATTGTAAGTTGTATACCATGCCATACTTTGTATTGATTTTGAATATCTTTACTGCTGTAATTGTCTATTGCTCATGTTTGATCTAGTCTCACTGTATGACACGTTGAGTGAATTCCTCCAAAAAGGAGGTAAATAAATCCAAATAAATAAATAAAATTATGAAGTTCCAAATAATCAGTCAGCTGCATATCCACTATTGATTCCAAGATCTTCACAAAAATTGTGATGTTTGCTACAGATCTTTATTCCCAGAAGGATTTTTTTAAAATAATAGTGTTTATACTATATTCCCCAGTTATGTAGAAGAAAGGACTAACTTTAGTGACTGATTTATCCAAACATGCATCCATATTTAAAAAAAACAAACAAACCTCACTGGTAGTATTCTAACTAAGGGTTGTATTTACTAAGTTGTGTTAGCATTTTTTAATGCTCCTACAATTAGTGCGCACACTAACCATGTAGGTGTCTATAGGGATATTGTAGGTGTGTACACAGTTAACGCGTGTAAATGGCTAATACGTGTTAAAAATGTTAATGTGTCTATAACGTGGCTTAGTAAACAGGGCCCTAAATATGTTGGACATATGTCATGAGCACAATGTGCAACAGACAATCTTATCAATAGAGCAGAAACCTCTTCAAAACTCACCACCACTATGAAATCAGACCACACTCTGTCGTCCACTCACATGAATCAAGTTTTTTCCATTTCTATATTTTTATCTATCTGATATTTCTGATATTTCCCAGAAGGTAAGGAATCAATGTGATTTTTAATCTTCAAGACTTTCTCCTGAAAAATAAATTAGCTAAAATATCAGCCGTAGGTAATTAAGAAAATCTCTCTTTTTTTTGGGTAAATGTCAAATCTTTAACATCAGTAAGAGTGTTCACCACAAAAGGTTTTAGAATCCAATTGATATCTTCCTACCATATCAGAGTAATAGGTTTTTTAAGCCCTTAATAATTGTTATTTATCCATTTTAGTTTTTCTTTTCCATATCTCTTTTAATTCAACAATGTTCTGATTTGATTTTAATTTTCTCCAATTCCTTTCTAACCACCTGTTTACTAAGCTGCACTAGTGGCTTTTGTGTGCTAATGCCGACACAGCCCATTTACTTTGAATGGGCTGTGTCAGCATTGCTGCACAACAGCCGCTAGAACTGCTTAGTAAACAGGGGGGGTAAGTGTTGTCACTCCCTTTTAAGTTGTAATAAATCATTATTAAATATGGGCAAGATTTTTTCCTTTTAGTAGAAGATTCTCTTATTGGGTCAATGGAGTCCAAAGTTTTTTCCACAATACTCATCTAGTTTATCCATCATAAACTGGTATGAACCCATTATATACTGTAACTGGGGAATAACTAAAGACCAAAATTGCTCAGCATTAACTAGTAAATGTGGAATTTATTACTAGAGGATGTGATTGAGGCTAGTATTATAGACAATTAACAAAAAATAAAAAGCTGTGTACCTGAAAGATAGGTACATTAACAATTCTTAGCCAGAAATGTGGATGATTGCCACTTTTCACCTCTGGGAGTAATCTACAGGGAACTGTTTTCTAAAAATATGACGGATATTTCCTATAGGGAGTCAGATCACTGTTAACAGAGCTGTGTTCTCTTTGCACCAGAAAATATAGCATAAGAACAGAGCATTATGGATGCTATGAACTGCTGAACTGCACTGAAACTGAAAGAATTATTGATTAATAATTTGACAGTGTTTTGAAAAGTCAGAGAGTAGCTAATACAGTCGGACACAAAGGGAGTAGTTCTTAAGGTGTGGTAAAAGCTAGTGGAGTCATAACCTGCAGAATCTTAGGTTAGTGACTCGCATGATACATGAATAATACAGCTTGTCAGTAAATCAACAAATTAAGCCCCTTGTATAAAAGATAGAAATTTTTCATCCTGCCATAGGGATGCATCACCATCTGAACTATAAAGCTGCTAGTAATTCTGCAAAAACTGGTCTAACATATCTTTATTTTGAGTATGTAGCGACCTTCAGAACTGGGACTTATCTCTATTTCTCCTGCCTTTCAACTATGAAGCAAAGACCTTACCAGCCTTATTATAACCTTCATAGTAAGTCATCTGTTATATAAATAAATCTTTACATTACTAGCTCTCTGACTCAGTATTTTGTTTTATCTTAATTTAAGCTTCATTATTATAAGTATATAATTATCCCATCTACGTACCAGCTGAGTCTCCACCTCTCTAAGGTCTCTTTATAAAGTGTCCAATTCAGACTGTCTATTTTTATTCAGTCTAAAACAGTATGCCATAACACAGCCTCTAACAGTCACTTTAAAAGTGGCACATTTCATCTCTGGTTAACTTCCATCATTTCATTAAACTTGAAATATTCCTCAACTATGCATGACAAATTTTTCCTTGAATTCTGAATCTGATAGCAACACATTATTAAATTTCCAGATGGGAGAAGAGGCTTTCTGAATGACTATCTGAATTTGGATCCAGACCCCTGTGGGATCTGACATGAGCATCTAATCAATAGATGCTTTTTCCATATTATATAACAGAGTATTTGAAACTAAACAAATAGTCTATTCTGGACAAGGAATGATGAGCCATCAACTGGAAGGTAAACTGTTGACCAGTCAGGTGTAGTATTCTCCACATGTCCCTCAGCCCCCCCCCCCCCCCCCTCCACTTCCATTAGTTGCAATAGTGGTCTATTATCCCCCATGGTTTTAACTTTGAGAAGCTTATCTAAAAGAATATTGGGCACTAAAGTAAATTTCCCATTATAATCAGATTATCTGCTCCTGTCCCCATAACCCTAGATTTTAAATCTAGGTAAAAACCTTACCCCCATGATAGGGGCATAAATGTTAAAAAGAGTCACTTGAAATACCTCCTCTCACAAGTGCAACTATGTCCATCTACCTGCAATGTCAGCACAACTATTCACTTCTTGAATTTTGAATTTTGCAGTAAGTATAAACAAGGCATTTCTTAGACATTGCTGAAGAGAAGTAGCATTGATGAACCTAATCTTCCACAAGCTTATGAAATCGAGTTACAGTTGATAGGTGTCTTGTGAAAGATACATATCCATGTTCTGTTTTTTTTAAGAAATCCCAACACTTTAATGTTTAATTGGGTGGTTGAGTTCATTACCACTAAGTGAATATTGAATCAATCCTGGCATAGAGACAGATAACATAACATCCTATCAGCTTTACCATATTAGTAAAAACCTGTGGTTCATGCATTAGTGCTATACAGTACAAAACATTCCTATTTCAATTCCAGAACTTGCCCCCTTGTGCCACCTAGGATATCTAAACCCTCCCCAACTCCTACCTTACTGAACTCGCCACCAACATCACTACCCAAAGATTGGCTCAGTCGCATCCATTTGACCTGCCAATACATGCATCTACCAATTTGAGGCTCATTTTCAAAGCACATAGATGTCATGGCTCCTGCTATGATCACCTTCTACCAGGCAGAAACAAGGCTAGGGAACTGTTGCTGAGGCACCTTATGAAAGATAAGCCCAGGTTAAATATCCCCAGTGAGGGTGGGGTGCCTCAGGGTGGAGTCCTAGAAATATGAGTGTTGGCCCTTTAAGGTTGGCTCTGAGGCACACCACAGATGGGTCCCCCTCTAGGCCATAACACACAATAGTTATTCTGTGAAGTGGTTTCAAATAAGAAGGGGGGAGCATTCTGTGAGAACCCCAAAAGAACTTCAAATAATATAGCTGCAATGCAAAAGGGGAAAAAAAACATTAGGAAAATTAGGATATTGTCGACCATGTTCAGTTGGGATGGGAGGGTGGAGATGCTGTACATTTATTAAATTACAAGAAACAAAGGTGGATTTTTCATTTGAATACTTTACATCCAGGTGGATTGAATTCAGAAATAGAATGGTGGTCATTGGTTTGATCAATGGTAACCTGACTAATATGGCCCTATCAGAATGGCGAATCTCAATCAGCTGGGCCCTATCAGAGAAGAGTATTTCGATCAGCTGGGAGCTATTTAATGAAGGAACTCCACATCAGACGCCACGGCCATTTTTGTTTTTCAGTTGCAAGAGCAGATTATGAGGTGGTAAAGTTACAGTTCGTCTATGAAATAGTAAGAGTTTTTTTTAAGGGGAAGATAGCAGCAAGTTATTAATTATTTATCTTGTTACAGCAAACCTCTACCCTGATGAAGGACTACGAAACCTGGCCATGTTGGCAGAGGTTTGATTCGTTGTAGAAGTGCTGCCAAAGTAAAGTACTTTACTATTTTCTTATTTTCAAAGCTAAAAATCAATGCTTGTGAAATATGACTGTTGAAGATTAGAGATAAGAAAAAGAAAAAAGTATTTGAAAAATCAGGTTGATCAATGAAGATGTACACAGCGCCATAAGTAGATGGGACGCTGTGCCCAGATGGGACCTGCTGTTGAATATTCTGAAGATCCCCATTATAGTAAAAAAGTATAGACTATGTATTATTAAAGAACTGTGATATATGTAGAATTGTGGATGATTGGGACATAAGTAAATCATATGTAAAGTAAGTCCCCACATCAATACTATCAGGTCCACTCAAGGTGATTTGTCAATTATGTGAAAGCACCCCATTGATAGGCAAAGCAAGGCAAAGAGGCAATTCTCTCTGTTTTACATATCACTGTGGTCTGCATCTCCTACTGTCTCTCTTTCTCTCTTTACCCCCTCCTCAGCCTTCACCTAGTCTCTCTGTCTCTCTCAAACCCTGTGTCCTGCCTCCATATTAATGGAGGAAGGGTATATTGTTATATATTTAGTATGGGTATTATCTGTATACAACTGCATTGTTGTATATAGTTAGCACTATGTTTTAGGGCTGCTTTTCCTATAGTTTGCAGTGTCCTGTGATTGACTCCTTGTGATGTTTCCCTATTGGCTGTTAGATCTGAGCTAGGGACAGTCTTCTCTCTCTCTGCCTCAGATGCTATGTAAGAGAGTCCCAGTCATCCTAGCATGCCTTTGTGATCAGCAGTTGCTCTAGGGGCTGATCCTTTCTTAATTTACTGTGCTTCCATCCAAATTTTTCACATCTTCCCAAGTTATTCCCTATTCATTTTCCCCTGAGTGACTGCCTCCTATTCCCCTTTGAGTTTTGCAACATTTCCTCAGCTGGGCTGAGGTTCTGGTCATCTTCTTGCCTCTGAGGTGGCTAGATGTAGACTCTATTTGCAGAAGGAAACACTGTTCTCTTCTATGTGAATGAACTGTAAGTTGGATTCTCTTTATTTTGAGTACTGCAAAAAGAAGATTTGCTTAAGAACTGAGAGTCTACTGGTAAAGTTTCTACTTGGGGATGGTTAAGCTGGCCGTTTAAGTTGCACTATACTTTGCCTAGAACAGCAGAGTGAACAATCTTGGACACTACAGTAAAAATCTCGGGGGGAGTGAAAAAGCTTGGAATAACTCAGTGGATTCTACTGACAAAACATTTAGTAGACATTCTCAAAGTATCTTAAGTGTGGATAACAGGGCATGTTACAGTTCAAATGCATATATGTATACAGAGTATTATAAACATCCCTCATTGTGAAAGTGACAGACTTAAAACTGCATTTCTTGAAAGTACTTGTGGTGTCAGTTTGAGAGGAAATCTGAACTGTTAAAGTAAAAAGCCGATAATGCTGCTGGAGAGTTATTTAGAAGGTAATTCTGGTATATTCAAGGAAACACTCTCTCTGAATAAGTTTATTAAAGCTAAACAAATGAATGGCTTGGAACATTACTGTGTTAATTTAAGTGAGACTGCTGCTGGTTATATTTTCAAATAGAAGAAGACAGCCTGGAGCTATAACTCCCTTCTGAGCTCTAGTGCAAATCTGCATATCAATTATTGAAGCAGGTGTTTTGCACAGAGAAAGAATCTCCACCAATGCCTGCAAGATACAAAGAAAAAATGATTTCCATATAGGGACTTCCAGCTTCCTTTGGTCTCGAGCAAAGTATCTATTTGAACTGTACCCCTCCCCCCCACACCCCCACCCACACACTTACACTGTTCCTATTAAGGAACATTTTGACACAAAGCCAAGGTTCACTCTGCAGAGGTATTCTAAGAAAAAAATAGCAAAGAAAAAGGGGATTTATTTTACCACCTGGTTCATGTCTTGCTATAATCATCTGTATGTGAAGGAGGTTTACAGCTGGGAACAACCAGACCCTGACTCAACAATATGATAGCATATCTCTCCACCAGATTTAGGAGAACATCTGGGGAACTCAGTGTTCCAAGTCATCAAGGATGTTGTCAAACCAACTCTTTCAGTAGAAGACAGAAAGTATTTGAGAATCATGAATAAGGAATTCTACAACAGCTGGGTGGCTCCACTACCATTCCAGACATCCAGACCACAACTACTTAACAACAAAGATCAAGCTCTCTCTTGTCTCAATTACAACAGACTCTGAGAAGGAAACCAGAGAGAAAACAGCACTTTACAACATTCATGCAGAAGATGCCGGATAATGACCATGCAGAGTCAGGTTCACCATTAAAAGACATTGAAGAATGTTTGTACTTACCTACCTTTGGTGTGTATCATCCAGGTCAGATCATGATTGTGTTCAATTCCAATGCTCAATTTCAAGGAATCTCACTCAACAATATGCTGCTTACCTGGCCTAATATGATCAACAGCCTATTAGGAGTGTTGATCCACTTCAAAAAGGATCCTATCACCATAACAGCAGATATCCAGAAAATGTTCTATTGCTTCATTGTGCGCACAGACTACAGAAATTACTTGAGATTCCTGTGGTTCTTCGACAACAACATCAACCAGAAGATCGTGGAGTACAGAATGAGAGTTCATGTCTTTGGTAATAGTCCATCACCTGCAGTAGCAAACTAGCTTAGAAGGACAGCCCAAGAAGGTGAAAGAGAATATGACATGCATGCCAGATGCTTCATTGAGAGAGACTTTTATGTAGACTATGGTTTAAATTCCTTACCTACCAAAGGAGAAGACAATGACTTGGTAAAGAGAACACAATTAATGCTGAGAGAGGCCAATCTGAGTCTTCATAAAATCACCTCTAATAGGATGTCAGGGGCCGTGGATTGGGAACAGGGGAGCAGGAAGGGGAAAGTTCCTTTTGTACCCTAGAACCCCAGGGGAGTCCAGAGCCAGAAGGACCAGGACCAAAAGATCCAGGCCGGACTGAGAGAGCAGCTGGTCTCCTTCCCCATTGAGGTCATTGAGATCAAAAGACAAGTCCCAGCAGATCTTGAGGGAGACACAGGGTAGGACCAGGAAGTGTTACCCACACTACTAGGCCCAGAATTCTAAGGGGAAGGAGGAGGATCTGGGAGGGATTGATCAGGAGGATGCGAAACAGCTAGGAGAGGGTGCTGTAGAGGAGGCCATGGACTGGCAGGCAGGAGAGAATGGAGGATGGTTAGAGATAGAGGAGATCCCAGAGGGAGAGCCCATGGACATTTCTGCTGTGGCTCAAGTCAAACATGAGCAGCTGAAAGGGCTCATGGCTGCTTGGTTCTCTGACTTGATGAAAGGAAGGAGGAAGTGGCTATGGCAGCACTCTAACCACAGCAGGCTCTGCAATAAAAGACTTTTGTAAGTTAACTTGTAATTCAAACCTGCTGTCTTGTTTAAGCATATTTCTCCTGAAAAGATTTTAAAAGGCTACCTCTTGCTTGCAATATTGATTACATTAACTGTATTATAAAATAAACCCTTTTGAAGCTAAATATATGTTCTGAGAACAAGTTCTTAAACCTTGCAGTGCAGTTTAGTGTAACTCAATAAATATAGCATTTAATTCCTCTTTAATCTTGCAATTGTAAATCTTATTACCTTATAGGTAATTGGTGGAGACTAAAAATCTATACCTATCTATCTATCTATCTATCTATCTATCTATCTATATATATATATATATATATATATATATATATATATATATATATATATATCTTAAAACTTATAAATACAGCGCATGTTCTTAAAAACTAGAAATATTACAACATACTCCGAGTAATTCCCCCTGCCCAAGTACTCAGATAGCTGTGAGTTCACCAAGCCTTCCATAGTCTTCACAAGCAAGGGGATTGTAGCAACAGGTCGATAGTTGGTGATAACACTAGGCTCACACTTCGGGTCCTTTGGGATTGGTGTCAGGAGAATATGGCCTTGCTCAACAGGGAAGCGACCGTGCTGGAGCATGAAAAGATATGATGCAAAGTCAGCAACAAAACGGTCTGGCACTGATTGCAGCAGGTAATTAGGGCAGGTATCCAGTTTGCAGTGCATTCAGGAAAATTTGCAAAGAGCCAGAGAGACCCTCTCGGTGGTGACTGTCTCGAAGGTGGACCAATAGCGGTCAGCTGGGCAGGGGCCGTGTGAGGGTGTAAGGCCTTGTAGGAAGTCAGCAGCAGTAGAGTAGCTTTGAGGGAGCGAGCTACAGAGAAGAAGGATTTTGTCCCTGAAGTGGTTGGCCAGCTTGATTGCCGAAGGCATGCCCGTGCTTGGGGAAGTAACAGGGGTGGTATCT
Source organism: Microcaecilia unicolor (assembly GCF_901765095.1). Lineage (NCBI taxonomy): Eukaryota > Metazoa > Chordata > Amphibia > Gymnophiona > Siphonopidae > Microcaecilia > Microcaecilia unicolor. The sequence goes on along the minus strand of NC_044031.1, from coordinate 331,090,729 downwards.
AGAAAGGAATTTAGTTGCCAATAAAGCTTCCGCGCATCCAACATGACCGACTGAATTTTTTTCTGGATAATGGAGATCCAATAGAGTGAGGAAACTCAGGCAGTGGGCAGTACCAGGAGAGTAATGGTTCTCAAGATGGAGGTTCACGTCACCTAGCACAAGGAAGTTGGAACAATTGGTGGAGGAAGCGGAGAGAAAGCCCATGAAATCTGTCTGACAAGCAGCCCAGTTTGAAGGTGGCCGGTAGAACAAAATACAACAGAGGCAATCTTGAAGAGAGTTGCTGCGGATCTTGATAGAAGCGATTTTGAGACTCGGCGAGATAGAGTCTGTCAGGAAATTGACCTGTAGAGCCGAGTGGTAGGTCACGGCAAGACCCCCACCTCTTTTCCCTGGCCTGGGCCTGTGTACGATTTTGAAGCCAGGGTGGCAGAGGTCAAGGAGAATAGGGTCCTTTGGGTCGTATATCCAAGTTTCTGTGACAAAGAGACGGTCCAGTTTGTCAGCAGTGAGCCAGTCTGCGATGGTTTCCGTCTTGTTAACCACCAACCTTGCATTGATGTAGCCAACTTTGATGGAGAGGTAAGGGTCCGTGCAACTGTCCATGCAGGAGATATATTAGAGATGACTTTGATTGGGGGTGCAGCCGCTGCGAGAAGTTTGCTGATGATAGGCTCCAGAGAGATGGTTAGGAAGCCGATGAACTTTCCGCGTGGTGACAAGTACAGGAATGGCAGTGCAGTCCGAGCCAAGGGAAGCGAGAGAGGCATGGATGAGGGTGATAAGATACAGAGCAAAGAGGCTATTTGAGGAGAGCATGGCTGGAGTACCACTAGGAAACAGTACGGAATCCAATGACAGGCAGCTGGAGTGAAGTCAGGAGGTGGCAGCAAAGGTGGAGATTTCCTGCTTGTGGGGGGTGGTAGATCCAGTAGAGGGCAGCAGAGGAGAGCTGGTCAGACGAAAATTCACACAAAAGTAGATCTCAGCACTGGAGCCGGCAAAACCCCATTATTGAAGAGCTCCGATAAACAGCAATCCACGATGGGTACTGGGAAGGAGCGGGAGGGATGCAGACTATACTGACAAACAGCAGGAGGCTGTAGGGAACCGGCGGTTGGGCCATGAAGACAGAAGCAGCAAGTGAACTGGATTCGGCCAAAAGGAGCAGGTAGCAACGACGATCCGGGCAGATACAGGGCAGGGAGGCACTGGGCTAGCAAAAGGGAGCCCAGTCGCTGCACAATGATGTTAAAAATGTATTTTAGCAGAGGCTCCGAGCCGTCGGACAACCGCCCACAATTCAAAACCGACCACCTCACACCCGATGTAAATGCGTCCCAGCATCGCCCGAAGCTGCTCAGGTAGTTTTAAAAATGCGGGGTTGGGCAAGCGGAGAAGTGCGCAGTGAATACAACCGAAGTCGGGTCAGGACACTTTCTGATTTCGGCTAGTAGCATCAACGGTTGCGAGAGCTGATGGGTCTGGGGCTCGTTAATATACACACAGAGATGTCAGATCTACAATCAATAGTCTGTATGACTTACTAGGGTTTGTGGCTCCAGCCATCATTTAAGGAAAACCACTACCAAGAGAACGTTTCCAAAGTGCTTATGGTGGGATGTTCCATTACCACCAAAAATGCAATAAGAGTGGGAAAAATGGAAAGATTTTCTAAAGACCCTTGGACAACTGTACATCCCATGCACTTATATCCCTGTAGCACTCAGTACTGCCTGTCACAAAGAGATTGCATCTTCACTTCATCAACCAGCTGACAAAAGAGCAGACACTCAGCAAAGTGCCATTAAATATACAGAACTACAGATCATCAATGACAACTTAGCACCACCTGGGAACTTCAACACAAGACTTCCCTGGAAGACAAAGAACTGAGAGAGTGATCCATACCACACAGAGATGAGGACACTGTGGACCATTGTCCACTCCAGAGACTCAAATACTTTTTCTCTCTCTCTCTCTCTCTCTCTCTCTTGTATCTTTGTTGTTTGTATTGTCTGCTACTCATTTCAGCTCTTGTGAGACTGCAAGAGAGGTCACCAGGGCAACAGTGAACTGGGGACAAGCAAGACTTTGCCAAGTTTAAGATCCAGATATAAATGGACTTTTGCAAATTTACAATGTTTATAATTTCAGAAGTTAAATAGTGGTATCTACTGATACCAGGCGAAGAGTCTTCTGCCCCCATATTCATGGAGGCAGGGTATATTGTTATGTCTATTCAGTATATTATCTGTATTCAATTGCATTGTTGTGTATAGTTAGCACTGTGTTTTAGGGCTGCTTTACCTATAGTTTGCAGTATCCTGTTATTGACTCCTTGTGATGTTTCCCTATTGGCTGTTTATTTATTTTTTATTTATTAGGATTTATTTACCACCTTTTTGAAGGAATTCATTCAACGCAGTATACAGTAAGAATAGATTAAACATGAGCAATAGGAAATTAAAGCAGTAAAAATATTCGAACAACAATACAAAGTATGGCATGGTATACTGCTTGCAATGACAACACAATATGTACTAGAACATTATAATTGGTAGTGAAGGGTAAGGCAAAGTTGTAACATATAGATAAGTAAGAAAGTAGGAAGAATTAGAAAGTAAGGTGGTTGATTTGAAGAAAGTTGCACGTGAGGTCAAAGAGATGGTTAAATATTATCTCAGCTAGGGTAGGAGTGGATAAAATTGCCCCAATCCAAACCAGAACATCACATAGGAAAAAATCAAATCCATGGTTCACCGAAGAGCTGAAAAAACTCAAAACACAAGTCAGGAAACTAGAACGCGCATGGAACAAAAAGAAAGATGAACAAACACTAAATGCTTGGAAACTACTTTGAAGGAAGTACAAATACACCATAAAACAGACTAAAAGACTACACTACAAAACAATGATTGGACCAAACTACAAAGACACACACAAACTCTTCTACCTTGTGAATAAATCGCTAGTCACCACACCAGTTACAAACAATAGCAAAGACATACCAAGTGTTGACAACCTTGTGAAATACTTCAAAGAGAAAATTATACAACTACGACTTAAAATACCCGCCAGCCCTATTGAATACGCCACACTCCTAGATTGTCTAGACCCAGAAGACGGAATATACCCAGCAGACAGAACCTGGACCGAATTCGAATTACTATCAGAAGACCTCATCTCTGATACACTCAAAAGATTTGCCAAATCCTACTGCAAACTAGATATATGCCTAAACAACCTCATGAAATCAGCTCCTCAACAATTCATAACAGACCTAACGAACCATGTAAACTCCATGCTACAAAACGGACTTTTCCCAAAAGGAAAAATTCTACTCACCCCAATTCCCAAAGACACAAAGAAAAATGCAAACGAAATAACTAATTATAGACCAGTAGCATCCATACCACTAATAACCAAAATAACTGAAGGGATGGTAACAAAACAACTTACAAACTACCTAAACAAGTTCTCAATACTGCATGATGCCCAATCAGGATTCTGATCGAATCACAGCACAGAAACAGTATTAATTACCCTAATGACTAAATTTAAACAAATGATTGCAACTGGCAACAATATACTCCTCCTACAATTTGACATGTCAAGTGCCTTTGATATGGTCGACCACGAAATCCTATTACACATACTTGAATATTTCGGCATCGGAGGTAATGTCCTAAACTGGTTCAAGGGGTTCCTGACCTTGCGCTCATACCAGGTCACATCAAATTCAACTATGTCTGCAGCATGGACACCAGAATGTGGAGTACCGCAAGGATCACCCCTATCACCAACTATTTTCAACCTAATGATGATACCCTTGGCAAAACTTCTATCAAACCATAACCTTAACCCATATATATACGCCGACAATGTAACAATATACATCCCTTTCAAACAAGACATTAAAGAAATCTTCAATGAAATCAACCAAAGCTTACACATCATGAACACCTGGGCAGATGCATTTCGATTGAAACTGAATGCAGAAAAAACTCAATGCCTGATACGTACCTCCCAATACAACACAAAAGAATTTACCGCTGTAAACACACCGAAACTAAATCTTCCAATTTCAGAAACTTTAAAAATCCTTGGAGTCACTATTGACCGCCACCTAACACTTGAAACTCACGCAAACAACACAACCAAAAAGATGTTCTACTGCATGTGGAAATTGAAAAGAATAAGACCATTCTTCCCAAGATCCGTCTTCCGCAGCCTAGTGCAATCACTTGTACTCAGCCATCTGGACTACTGCAACTCACTATACGCAGGTTGTAAAGAGCAAACACTGAGGAAACTTCAAACAGCCTAGAACACAGCAGCCAGACTCATCTTCGGGAAACCAAAATACGAAAGTGCGAAACCCCTACGAGAGAAGTTACACTGGCTCCCACTCAAGGAACGCATCACTTTTAAAGTATGCACACTAGTCCACAAAATCATTCACGGTGAAGCCCCAGCCTACATGTCTGACTTAATAGACCTACCACCCAGAAACATTAAAAGATCATCCCGAACTTTCCTCAACCTCCACTTCCCTAATTGCAAAGGCATAAAATACAAAATGCTGCACACATCAACCTTTTCTTATATGAGCACGCAATTCTGGAATAAACTACCACGAAACCTGAAAACGAACTATGAACTAACAGACTTCCGCAAACTATTAAAGACTCATCTCTTTGAAAAAAATCTATCGAAAAGATCAAAACACATGAAGTCCACACACACTGTTAACAATGCATCAATACATTCTCTTCTGTACTATTATCCCCCGTAACGTTAACACATTTAAACCTTAATTTTACAGGTAAAAAAAAATATATATTAAGCCCGAACGTTCTCTTGCTAATGTTCTGTTGCCCTATCATTATCCGTTGTTCTTCTATTGTTCAGTCGTTCTTCTCCATTGTTCTATTCCCCTTAACGATACCTGGACCTTGTTTTAACTTAACTCCTCACAATGTAACCATAATTGTGTTGTAACAAATTGTACTTCCATCATTACATTGTATTGTAAGCCACACTGAGCCCGCAAATAGGTGGGAAAATGTGGGATACAAATGCAATAAAATAAATAAATAAATAAATAAACATGTCCCGGGAGATATGATAGAAGTGTATAAAATAATGAGTGGAATGGATCGGGTGGATGTGAAGCGACTGTTCACGCTATCCAAAAATACTAGGACTAGAGGGCATGAGTTGAAGCTACAGTGTGGTAAATTTAAAACGAATCGGAGAAAATTTTTCTTCACCCAACGTGTAATTAGACTCTGGAATTCGTTGCCGGAGAACGTGGTACGGGCGGTTAGCTTGACGGAGTTTAAAAAGGGGTTAGATAGATACCTAAAGGACAAGTCCATAGACCGCTATTAAATGGACTTGGAAAAATTCCGCATTTTTAGGTATAACTTGTCTGGAATGTTGTTACGTTTGGGGAGCGTGCCAGGTGCCCTTGACCTGGATTGGCCACTGTCGGTGACAGGATGCTGGGCTAGATGGACCTTTGGTCTTTCCCAGTATGGCACTACTTATGTACTTATGTACTTATGGGTCAATCCTTGTGTGTGTGAGTGAGACTAACAAGTTATTCTTCCATTAAAGGCTTGGTTGAAGAGCCAAGCTTTCACCTGCTTCCTGAAGTAGAGGTAGTATTGTGTTAAGCGGAGCCTTTCAGGCAATGCATTCCAGAATGTGGGGGCCACTCTGGAGAAGGCTCGCTTGCGGGTAACACATCATGTAATATCTTTTGGAGAGGGTGTAGTTAGTGAAAGTCCTTGAGAGGACCTTAGTGTCCTTGGCGGTGTGTGGAGGATCATCCTATTCTTCAGATAATAGGGGCCATTTCCTTTCAGGGCCTTGAAGATGAGACATAGAGTTTTAAATTTAGCCATGTATTGTACTGGTAGCCAGTGAAGTTTTTGCAAAAATGGTGTGATATGGTCACGTCGCTTGCAACCTTCTATGAGCCTTGCTGCTGCATTCTGAATTAACTGGAGCTAGTGCAGGCCCTTTGTAGTCAGACCATTGTATACTGCATTGCAGTAATCCAGTCTTGATGTTACCATGGCATGCACAACAGGGATAAGATTTACCTTCTCGACGTAAGGAGAGAGGCAGCATAGCTGTCGCAAATAGTAGAAGCAGCTCTTGAAGGTTGCTTGGATTTGGGGAATCAGAGTAAGTGTTGAATCTAACTGTATTCCAAGGTTCCTGACTTGTGATTTGAGGGGGAGTTCATACTTCCCAAAAGGGATTTTGATGTCAGGTATATATCCACTTGTGTTAGGGACCCAGAGAAGCTTGGTTTTACTTGGGTTCAGGCAAAGTTTGATGTGTTTAGCCCATTCTTGAACTGATGTTAGACAAGTGATCAGTTTATTCAAGGCTGTAGGTAAGTCCAGTTCAATGGGTGTGAGTAGCTGCACATCATCCGCATAGATGTAGAACTGAGTGTCCATTGACCAAATCTGCTCAGCTAGTGGCTTGCGGTAGATATTGAACAGAATAGGCAGTGCATATTTTCTAGCGAAAAAGGTGCCAGTACTCAAATGCCAGGCCACCCTTCAGGGGTGGGGTGATCACTGAGGAACCCATCCTACAATAGCCAGGCCCCCTGAAACCAGTCACAGAATCTATGACAAGGCAGAATTGGTTTGTAGAGCTTGAGCTCTTTCATTAAAACTTGGGGACCATGGGTCAATTTTAGCAGACAATGGAAAAAGTGCCGGTACTCAGTACCCCCAAGTACCCCCTCAAAAAAAAGCCCTGAGAATAGGTGACAGTATCGATCCTTGTGGTACCCCGCAGATCAGTGTCTGTGGTAGTGATGAGTTGCTGCCAATCATTATGGATTGTTGCATGTCTGATAGATAGGATCTCAACCAGGCAAGTACTGTTCCATTGATACCTGTTTCTGTCAATCGTGCAAGATACCATGATCCATAGTGTCAAAAGCTGCTGAGAAATCTAGCAGTACTAACATCGAGGCAAATCCCTTGTCTTGGTTTCTGTGAAGACCATCTAGCAGGGATATGACCGTTTCTGTTCCATAACCAGGTCTGAATCTACTACTACTACTATTTAGCATTTCTATAGCACTACAAGGCGTACGCAGTGCTGCACAAAACACAGAAGAAAGACAGGCATAGATCTAGCCAGTTACTCTTTTCTAGCCATTCATTAAGTTGAGCACAGACTGTTTGTTTTATGAGTTTCCCTAGAAACAGAATGTTGGATACTGGCCCTTAATTATAAAATAGGATTGCAGCACTTAGTGTGCAGTAATCTCCATTAGCATGCTAAAGTTTAGTAAAAAGGCCCCTAAGGCTCTATCAGAAAATGCACTGCATGACAGTGACAGGATGCTAAGATAAAACTTACAGAAAGTCAAAAACATTTGAACAAGAAATATGACACAATATAGTAAAATGTGCATCTGACTGGATGTGTTAAAAAAAAAAAAAAGACTGAATGAAGCATTCCTAAGAGACAGCGGCAGGTGGAAAGTGGCACACATAATGTGAGACTGCTCAAAAGTTCTAAAATCTAGGCTGGAGTAGTGTTCCTATGCCAGGCTCCATTGGTGACTTCCAGGGCCACCAAGAGTCAGAGCCGGACCACCGCTCCCTCCACACACTCACATCACCCCCAACTCATGCTTCTGCCCCCTACTCAGGTTGCCACTCCCCCTCCCCCTTACTTTCATGCATCTGCTTCTTCCTCTCAGTCTATCACTCTCTTGCTCCTGTGTGCTGGGACCTGGGTTATCATGTTAATGCAATCGCCCTGGTCCTGACACACAGGAGCAGGAGAAAGACAGACCAAGGGAGCATAACCTTCTGCCTGCCTCTGGAAGCCCTGACAACTCCGGGCTCTCTTGGAGACTGGGCCCAGGGAATCTTGTGTGTCCCCCCCCCCCCTCCCCGGCGGCCCTGGTGATATCATGCATGTCGTGAGGGCTTTGTATTCTGCTTTTTCTCAGAAAGTTTTGTGTGAATGCTGAATACAGGTTGCAATCTAATTACAGTGTACTCCATTTAAGTGCATGCCAGTTAAGCGCATGCTCAGTTTAACTGCATGCCGTACTTCGGTCCCATTTTTGGCGCCATCAATTTCTATAGGGACAAACTTCGGTTTAGCGCACCACTGATAAGTGCAAGATTCGCTTATATGTATGGTTTAAGACCGCTCCTCTGCAGGAAAGACTCCGCATAAGCGAACGCACGGAATATGGAAGCCGATTGGCACGTGACAAAGGGGCGATAAATTTGAAATCTCATTGGTTAACTGCCACAGGCAGAATAAGCGAATGAAAGTTGTTAGAGTGTACACTGGAATCGTCGTCATCATCGCGCAACTGTAAAAAATTAGAAAACAAACAAAGTCAAGCATCTATTGCTAAAGAATATGGTGTCAATCCCAGTCAAATTTCACGTATCTTGAAGCAGAAAGATCAGCTTCTGGAAGACTGGCAAAACAATACAAATCCACACAGGAAACGTAAACGGGCGGGAAAAGCTGAGGATGTAGAAGATGCTCTTCTTCGGTGGTTTTCTCAAGTCAGGAGCAAACAGTTTCCTGTCAGTGGTCCACTGCTTATGGAGAAAGCTAATCAGCTAGCTGAAAGTCTTGGACTAACTGAATTCAAAGCCACTGTTGGATGGTTGGAAAGATGGAAGTAGAGGAACAACATAAAATTCAAGAAACAGCATGGTAAAAAACAAGACGCTGATGACTTTGGTGCTGAGAATTGGGTTGTTTCAGCTCTTCCTACCATCTTGAACGAGTTTGCACCTCGTGACATTTTCAATGCTGACGAAAACGGTGTCTACTGGCGAGCAATTCCTGATGGAACACTTGCATTCAAACAAGCTAAAACTAAAGTAAGTAAAACGTCAAAGGACCGACTGACGATCCTCCTTTGCTGCAATATGGATGGCAGTGAGAAATTGAAACCCCTCGTCATTGGAAAGAGCAAACAACTCCGTTGCTTCAAGAATGTTAAGCGACTTCCTGTGTCATATGAGGCTAACGCAAATTCATGGATGACTGGGGAAATTTGGAAGCAGTGGCTAAAGAAGTTAGACACTAGAATGTGGGCACAAAAGCATCAGATTTTGTTGCTTTGTGATAATTGTGCTGCACACAGTGATGATGTCAGGTTGTCTAATGTCAAGGTGGTCTTCCTGCCACCAAACACTACCTCTCTGATCCAACCTATGGATCAGGGCATAATAGCCAATTTCAAACAACATTATTGGGCTCTTGTGCTACATCATCTGATGAGTGTTATGGATGACCAGACTGGCAAATTCAACAACCTCCTGTCACTTTTGCAAGAGCACTGGAGAGTCTCAACACCGTGCGGGCCTATCTGGAGGCCACTGGATGTCAGTGCTATGACAGTTTTTACCATCTGGCAGACGTAGTCTATGAAACTCACAGACACAATATTGTACAGAGGACTATGACTGATTACTTCAAGTAAGCCTAACATCAGTTAATGGAGACTGTATAACGTCAGTTAACGGAGACTGTATACTGTATGTATAATAAACAGTACTGTACATATGTTTATCAGATGTCAAGCTTCTTTGGATCACAACGGTTAAGTGCACGCTCCGGTTAACTGCATGTATTCCTTTGGTCCCAGACCCTTGCACTTAAGCGGATTGCACTGTATTACTTGTGCTGGCTCTGTTGAAATGTATTCCTTTTGGATTCTGCTCTACACACATAGCTTTGTTTACAGATTCATATTTTATAAATATTTTCATTTTGTTTAATTTCTAATGTCATTTATAAGATTTTGTTTTCTTTTTGAGGCACTATCAAATACTTTGTACTCTTCAACAGAGTATGCAGTATTCATAAATATTAAAAACAAACAGTGCCCAGTGCAGTTATTATCTTATCTCTTACTTTTCACTAATATCTATCCAATGCGTTTTTTCTAGCAAAAAAGGTACCAGTACTCAAAGGCCAGGCCATCCTTCAGGGGTGGGGTGATCACTGAGGGACCCACCCTACAATGGCCAGGCCCCCTGCAACCAGTCACAGAATCTATGACAAGGCAGAATTGGGGTATAGAGCCTGAGCTCTTTCATTGAAACTTGGAGACCAGGTGTCAATTTTAGCAGAGATGGAAAAGGTGCAGGTACCTAGTACCCCCAAGTACCCCCTCAAAAAAGCCCTGTATATATCATATATTAATGGAACTTAAGGAGGTGGAACTCTTTGATAGCTGTCAAATACCCAGGTTAGCTCACCACATATTCTAATTGGTCCAATTTTTTATTTATTTATTGATTTTATTAAATTGTAAGTCCCCTGGAGGCAGAACATGGTATTACAGTGGTTTTACTAAATATGTCACGGTATTTCTCAAATGGACTCTACGATATAAAACAAAAAGTGAGGAGAGTGAATGAGGATACCAAATAATTTGTTTATTCACATAAAAAAATGACATAATTCGCATTAAAAATGACCCTTTTTGTTTTAGCTTCAAATGGACTCTACACCAACCAGGGAGTTTAACAATAAAAATATATTTAAGTTGAAAAAATTTAAGCAAATAAAACAGCAGTTTTTATCTGTCTTTCCTCTTACAGACTGAGGGAGCAGACCCTTCTACCTGCCTCCTGAAGCCTTGCCAGCGCCAGGCCCCCTTGGAGGCTGGGCACAGGGAATCTAGCCCCCCTCCCCCAGGCAGTTCTGGTGATATCATGCATGTAATGAGGGCTTTGCATTCTGCTTTTTCTCAGAATGTTTCATGTTAATGCTGAGTACAGGATGCAATCTAATTATTACTTGTGCTGGCTCTGTTGAAATGTATTACTTTTGGATTCTGCTCTACTTGTTTATATTCTCTTTATATTCTTTAAGTCCAGCCATCCATTTGTTAGCATCCATCTGTGGAATCTTCAAATTGTCCTTCTGCTTGGCCCTTCTAAAATCAGGCTACTGGCAGGCAATATTAATGATATGAATATGTGAAAAAAATATCATCACAGGACATATTGAGTAGAGTTTTGGGGTAAATTAACTGTTTGAATCTGTAAATTATTTAAAATGTTATGGTTCCAGAGTGAAAACTAATTAAAAATAAAACTTAATGAAATGAGTATAATGAGACTAGAGATGGATAAAATGTGGCAGAATTAATCCCATCAGCTTTGGGCACGTGCTAATTTATCTTAGGTTCTGCCAAGGTAAATTTGTCTCCACTGAACAGAACCTATGCAGTATGATTGATTATTCATACAACATGTTTTGTATGAAAACAGTTTTTCCCCATAGATGGAGGAGGAGAATCAGCTAAAGAGAAGAGCATATAGGTATTACGAAAAAGGAAGGCATTGCCATAGAATAAGGCATGGGAGCAGGAGGCCTTGCGACAAATAGAGGGGGAGGATGATAAATCCACTAGATGAAAGGGGTCACCTTTCATGAAGCAGAGATAAAAAGCAGTCTTCTATGGGCTAGTTGTTGTTTGCTCCTGATGAAGGTGAGATTGCTAACATTATACTTATTATGACACATGGAAGGCTTTTAAGGGTGCCAAGTATGCCAATAGATCTCTGCTGTTACATGAGCAATCTACAGCACCACTCAGAATGGATAAAGAACCATAAGATCTATTCAGGAAATGTCATTAGAGGATTTATCATATTAAAAACAAAAATGACAACATGCACGTGATAATCTCAGCATCATTTTTAGTAGGGCAACAATAAAGCACAGTGGTCTTTGCAAGTATTTAGGTGGGAACCATTTTGGATGCCAGGAGGCTGGAGAGCTGACAACTATCTTCCCATGGGGGGGGGGGGGGGGGGTGCACCACTGCTGACCAACATGTGCTAATGATAGCATAATCTCATTTTCCCATCAGTCTCTCTCTCTCTCTCTCTCTCTCTCTCTTAACCCCACAAACCTTGTTCTACTACACTCTCTTTACAATACAGATTAACTCTGTTTGACTAATTAAGCTCACAAGTAACAGCAAGATTCATTTTACCAGTGGTTCCCAAACCCAGTCCTGGAGGCACCCCAGCCAGTCAGGTTTTCAGAATACCCACAATGAATGTTCATGAGAGATATGTGCATGCACTGCCTCCTCTGCATGCAAATCTATCTCATGAATATTCATTGTGGGTATCCTGAAAACCTGACTGGCTGGGGTGCCTCCAGGACCGGGTTTGGGAACCACTGGTAAAATGAATCTTGCAGTTACTCATGAGCTTAATTAGTCAAACATAGTTAATCTGTATTGTATCCAGTTATTAGCATCTGAACTTTTCACTAATTAAACTTCAAGAGGAAACAACACGAGGGGCCCTTTTACTATGCTGTACTGAAACGTAGCCTGCACTATAAATAGCACGTGGGTTTCCTCATGCACTGAGGCCACTTTTAGCACAACCGTAAAATGGCTGACTTTTTATTTCCTCAATGGCCACGGGCTAGTTTCCCAAATAATGAATGGCCATGAGCACGTAAGCCCTTACTGACACCTATTTAGTAGGTGGAAAGGGCTCACGTGCTAACCATGTGCTAATGAGTAGGTGTGTGGCAATGTAGCTTTGCTAACTGATTAACACTGGGCATACCCACTCTCCACTACCCCCCCCCCCAAACACACCCCAACGCTAAAAAATATTTTTTAGACCATGGGAAGCATGCGCAGATGCCAACACTACTACAGGACACCTGAGCATGTCATGCAATAGTACATTTTCCCACATGGTAAGCATGTATTAGTGCTTACTGCCGCTTAGTAAAAGGACCCCTTGGTTTCCCTTTGAAAATTGGCTACAACTTAGTCAAGGTAAAACTGATTCTGCAATCTGTAATTTTAATAAACAATTTTTCACATGTAAAGACTATGGACCATGTTTATTTATCAAATTTTTATCTTACATTATCATATGTATCTAAGCAGGTTACAAAGGAACATGTGACATGACAAAAGTTTATAAGAAGACTTTAACTCACATAGCACTAGGCTTATTAAAGCTTAGTCATGCTAGGTGCTGTGCAGCCCATTTTAATCCTTTGGACCATACAGCACTTAAGACACACTGGGGTCCTTTTTCAAAGGCGCGCTGAAAAATGGCTTGTGGTAGTGTAGGCGCGGGTTTTGGTTGCATGCTGATCCGTTTTTTAGTGCGCCTGTAAAAAAGGCATTTTAAAATTTTTTGCCGAAAATGGACGTGCGGCAAAATGAAAATTGCTGCACGTCCATTTTGGGTCTGAGACCTTACTGCCAGCCATTGACCTAGCGGTAAAGACTCACGTGGTAACCGGGCGGCAATGACATACGTACGCCAAATGCCATGACGCGCGCCTGAAAAGAAAAAATATTTTTCAGATGTGCGTATTGGACACACGCCAAAAATGAAATTACCACAAGAGCCACACGATAGTCGGGCGGTAACTCCATTTTGGTGCATGTTGGGTGCGTGTAGATGCTTACGTGGCTTAGTAAAAGGACCTCACTAAGCTTTAATAAACATGGCCCTATGTAAGTTAAAGTCTTCTTATAAAATTATGCCATAAGTCACACGTGTAAAATTACATACAGTGACCAGAAGGCACATACAAGGGATCTGAGTGTAGGTAAAGTCTTGAAGTACAAACATAGCTTTGGCTTATAGATGCATACTGTATGAATATTTTCATTTTTGTTTAATTTCTTATGTCATTTATAGGATTTGTTTTTCATTTTGAGGCAAAATCAAATACTTTGCACTCTTCAACAGAGTATAAAATATTCATAAATATTCAGATCAAACAGTCGTCAGTGCAATTATTATCTTATCTCTTACTTTTTACTACTATATATCATATATTAATGGACCTTCAGAAGGTAGAACTCTTTGATAGCTGTCAAATACCCAGGTTCCCTTACCACAAAGTCTCATCGGTCCAATTTTTTATTTATTTTATTGATTTTACTATTTGATCATACAAACAAAGGTAACTTTGTCCAAAAATAGAGGATACTTTCCAGAAACCTAATACAAAACATAAATAAATATAAACTAGTTAAAAATTAATACATCACCTGTCAAGTCCCCAAATAAAAGATTGAGATCCTAGAAAAAATAGAAGATGATATACAGTAAACTAAAGAGGAAAATTTCACAAATTTCAGGCACCGTTCAACTCACTAAACATACTAAGCTTTACAACAAAGGAAGCTATCAGCCAGTATCCCTATTAGATATATCTTTTTATGAATCCAGAAATACTTTTAATTGTTTTGGGTCCCAAAAAGTGCAAGTTTCTCCACTAAATTTAATAATACACTTAACAGGAAAACTTAGAAAGAACTGCCCTCTAGTAGAACGTACTTTCCGACAGAGCAGTAGAAATGATTTTCTTCTATCCTGGTTCTGCTTTGAAATGTTGGAAAATATCCAAATGTGCTGTTCCATATACTGAACTTGTGAATGTCTGAAGTACAGTCTCAGAACTGAGTATTTGTCAGACTCGAACACAAAGGTCAGCAACAAAGTTGTTCTCTCTTGGATTTCATCTTGTGATGTTTCAAAGAAAGCAGCTAGATTTAATCTATCTGGGGATACTTCTCCTTGGTGGCTATTTCTTTGATCTTTTTTTTCTTCTGATAAGGAAGATGTCTTAAGGAGTTCTCTAGGGGGTCCTTTTACTAAGCTGTGATAAAAAGTGTCCTGTGGTAGTGTGGGCATATGTTTTTGGCCTGTGCTGGGCCATTTTTTAACGTGCCTGGGAAAAAAGGACATTTTTTAATGGGCTGGGAAATGGGCGTGTGCTATAATTAAAACTACCGCATGTCTATTTACAGCCTGAGCCCTTACCGCCACCCATTGATCTAACAGTAAGGGCTCACGCACTACACACGCGGTAAATGTTTGGTGCACGCCAACTGCTGAACTGCTGATTACTGCTGGAAACACTACATGCGGTAGAGAATAAAAAAATAATTTCTACCGCCGGAATGAGCATGCACCAAATCCAAAATTACTGCCAGGGGGCACGCTAGCCTGGCGGTAGTCTCATTTGGCATGCACTACATGCAAGTAGGCTCTACCACAGCTTAATAAAAGGACCCTTAGTTGATTAATAATGGAGTTCTAGAGAAGTTCAATCTTCTCAGTTTCAAAGCTCTATGTTTTTTTTGTTTTGTTTTTTGCATAACTTCCATTCTATTTTTTAGTGATAGAGTAATCATTACATTCTCAAATTCATAAGTCTTTAAGTACATAAGCATCGCCATGCTGGGACAGACAAAGGGTCCATCGAACCCAGCACCCTGTCACCAACAGCGACCAAAAGAACAAGCAATTTGTCCCACCCATCCTAGAAATACTGTATTATTCCTTCGTCCATTCAATAACATTCTATGGCTTTCTCCTCCAGGAAGCCGTTCAACCCTTTTTTGAAGTCCGCTAATTTAACCGCCTTAACCACCTTTTCCGGCAGCGAATTCCAGAGTTTAACTACACGTTGAGTGAAGAAAAATTTCCTCCGATTCATTTTAAATTTACCACTCTGCAGCTTCATCGCATGCCCCCTTGTCCTAGTATTTTTGGAAAGCATAAATAGACCCTCCACATCGACCCGTTCTATTCCACTCATTATCTTATAGACCTCTATCATATCTCCCCTCAGCCTCCCCACAGTTGTACTTCAAGGTACAAATAGGGAATACTGAATGATCCTCTCTTTTTTTAATTTGAGGAAGCTTTTGAAGTTGAAGCCTATACTGAGAACCTATGATTTTTGGACAATTGCACAATGTCTGATTTTGACTAAGTTGGATTATTGTAGTTCCTTGTGCCTAGGCATAGCAAAGTCATGGTAAAGAGCAGTAGAGGTAGTTCAGAACATTGCAGCGAGGCTAATTATGGGGAGTAATATATTTTAAACATGTCACACCATTGTTGAAACAGTTGCATTGGTTACATGTCTTGTATCTGGTTCAGTATAAAGTCTTGATTTTGATATACCAGACTTATATAGGGTGCTCCATGGTATAAGAGGCAGATTATAAAATTGTATAAACTATTGTGACTATTGAGATCATATAATAATAGATGCCTTTCTGTTTCAGCCTTTGAGTATGATACATTATGTGGAGATGACAGCATGTGCTTTTTCAGTAGCAGGTCCACTGCTCTGTTCAATTTTGTCCTACAGTTCAACAGTTTAAGATAGTTTAGAAGACTCATTTATTTTTGTAGACTTTTCTTAATGAATATGTTTAGCAGGCCGGGACTCCTTTCAATTTACAATTTCTCTCTCTTGTTTTCTTTTATTTTTTTGTATCTTTGGTAATTTGTTTATGTTATGTTTTTGAATTTTATATGTTTTATTTGTAAACTGCTTAGGGTTAAGCAGGGTGTAAATTTTGAATATAAAAAATAAGATGTAACTTGAACTTCCAGGTTTTTAATCTGCTTACTTTGTGTACAGCAATACCCCTCCAGTGAACTGTGATAATCTTCCAATCTTCTAAAAGTTCTTTCCACAACAACAACTTTGCCAGACACTGCTTTTTCAAGATTTACTAGATCTGACCAGATTACTTCAAGTGTTACAGTTGCAGGTTTGACCAGATCCAATACATTCCGGCCACTAGCAAGGTGTGCCTGACTTGAGTGGAATACATCAGTCTTTCATGCTTCTCCGCCAACAACAGAACTACCATCCTCTCCATGTTAAATTGAACCAATTAGGGAGTTAGTAGAATTTTCAGGGCCAGGCAACAAGCCTGCAGGCACGGCGTCCACAGGTCTCAGGTTAGGAACAACTCACAAGCCAATCTCTCTGGAAACTACCACAGAGCTCTGAGTTGGATTGATGAAAGTTCCCAGCAGGGGAGGAGACAAATAGTTTTCAGTGCTCAAAGTATTCTTAAGCTGAACAGATGTTCCCTCATCTAGACTGGCAGTGAGAGCAACCCTCAAGAGAGAAGCCAACTTCACCACTCCAACCAATTGTGGTATAGTAGATTGGGTCATTGGAGAGGGTCCTCCTGGTAACTCCTTGGCTCTCCCCTTTCTCTTCACCTTTCATCTTCACCAAAAAGGTAAGAAATAAGGCTCACTTCTGCCAGGAGCTCCACTA
Organism: Microcaecilia unicolor; assembly: GCF_901765095.1. NCBI lineage: Eukaryota > Metazoa > Chordata > Amphibia > Gymnophiona > Siphonopidae > Microcaecilia > Microcaecilia unicolor. The sequence goes on along the minus strand of NC_044031.1, from coordinate 331,073,590 downwards.
TCAACATCTCTGTCAACCAGCACCATTCTGGATCTCCTCCTCAATGATCCAATTTTTTTCATCTTCAACAAGTGACATAGAGGCCAATCAAAACCAGTGGTTTTGTTCTGGCCAAAACTGAATTTGTGGCCAAAATCCATAGATTAGTTTCAGCCAGAACTGGAACCAAAACTGTGGCCCTGCCACTGCCTTGGCAGCTGCAGGTCAGCCTCCCCCACTCCCTGACAGAAAACATGTCCCCCTTTGTGGGCCACCCACCATTCTACCCTACCCCCACAGTAAGCCATCTCTGGTCCTACCTTAACAACATAAGAACATATAAATATCAACATTGTCATACTGGGACAGGCTGAAGGTCAATCAATCCCAGTATCCTGTTTACAACAGTGGCCAAACTAGATCACAAGTACCTGGAAAGATCTCAAAGCAAGAAAACAGATTTTATGCTGCACTGGTGGTATCAACAGAGCAGGAGCATCCTGAGTTGCTCTTGCCTCAGACAGCTGCATTGACAAGATGGTGACTGTAACTACCCACAATACTGCTACTACTGATCAATTTCTAACACTATTAGATGTATGCAATGCTGTACATGTTACATGAAAGTACGTTCTCTGTCCCTAGAGGGCTCACAATCAAAATTGATGCACTTGAGGTAATGGAGGGTTAGGAGACTTGCCCAAGGTCACAAGGAGTTGTAGTGGGAATTGAAACCAGATTGCCAGCATCACAGTTCAATGCACTAACCATTAGGCTACTCCTCCACTCTCCTACTTAAGCCATTCTCAGTTCCAAAATGGTGGTTGCAAACTTCCACAGCAGCCTCACAAAGCTGCTGTGGAAGATTGTAGTTGCTATGTTTTTAGCCTGATGGAAGGGGGAAGGAGCAATTGAGGATGCTATTGCCATGAAGACACCACTACACCATCAGGGCCTTTACTCAGTGGGCCCAGGAAGAAGAGGCAGCCTGGGAGGGGGATATGGTCCCATCTGGGGGGTGAGGGTGACCAGCCCATGGCAGTGGAGAGCAAGGCCACAGCCCTGGGCTTCCACCAAAAATATATAACCATTTTTGGCGGAAACCCAATCCTGGATTTAGGGTTGGTTTAGGTGCCAAATCGAAAACTGAAACTGAAAATTTAGTCTGCTCTACAGTGATAATTTAACAAAACTTTAAATATTGCAAACATTTCAAAACTTATCCTAAGCTGTTTCAGCTGTATATCAGGGGCCCATCACCAACATGAGTAATGATTCAACTATATTGTATCAGGGAGAATAGTCATCACTGATTAGAAACAATACTCTTTTTCATCATATGTCCATTAAATATATGTAGAGAGGCATTTTTGAAATTATGTCAAAGTGCAAAAAAAAAAAAAAAATAAAAGTGCCCAGCACAAAATTTCCAAAAAATCTCATCCATCTTACAGTCATTTGGAAAAATGTTGGGGTTTCCTGATTAAAAATTCGTAAGAACATCCAAAATGAACATCCATTTTCCAAAATAAAATTATGAATGCCAAAAAAAACAGGAACAAGGACATCTGTCTAGCAGCAAAATTGGCCAGGCCAAGGAGAGGAAATCCAAAGTAGAAACAGCAAAGATGCATACAAGAAGTATGATGAGCTTTTAGAGTTGAGAAGTGTCAAAAGTTTATTGACGGACTTGACATGGGACATGTTTTGGCAAAAGCCTTCATCACAGGTCCAATGACAACATATGCAATAAATAAATTGAAAAACAAATACAATAATAAATTGAAAAATTTAAATTACAAATATACTTAGAAGGTAGTATCGACCAAGAAGTAGTAAAATAATATTTAACAGGTAATGAGTGTGATTTGACCTTATGATCCTTATAGGCAGCTGCTTTAGCCATGGCTTCAGGTGGGCACCTTTGAGGCTCCTATGTACTAGAGATATGCATCTGCTCTGTGGTAGCAAGGAAAGGGAATGTGACTTGATATACCACCTTTCTGGGGTTTCTGCAACTACATTCAGTGGTTTGCATAGTATATATAAGTATTTATTTGTACCTGGGGTAATGGAAGATTAAGTAACTTGCCCAGAGTCACAAGGAGCTGCAGTGAGAATCAAACCCAGCTCCCCAGAATCAATGTCTGCTGCCCTAACCACTAGGCTAGTGCCCCACGTACTTACATATCCTTACTAGTATCTTTATAGCGCTGTAGCTTAATGGCTAGACCAGATACCTATGAACCAGTCCAGAACATTGAAGGTTGTTCATTCAAAACCCATTCTTTCCAAGCATGTAATTACCCTTTAGGTCATGTAATTTTATGGGAGGGGAAGCCCTGCATTGACAGCCCACTATCCTCAAATATATAAGACCTCTGGTGAAATGCTAACCATCTGGGGACAGTATGTTGTATAGATGCCAATGCAGTGTCTACTGAGGATATGTAAGTATATGGTTGCTCGTGTGCTGCCACACAGAGCTCCATGTGGCTGTATGCTGCCCTTTTCAATGTAGGTTGTGTCACTCTCAGCAAAGGCTGCTCCCCTTGGATGTATGTAAGCAAGGGCTTTCAGCACATAGGCCTGAACCTGATCAGCCAACATATGCCCTGTTCAATTCTTCGTCAGACATTGCCTTCCAGATGCTGCAAACTTTTAGCAGGAACATGCAGGTAACCAATAGAACATCCCAACTTGGAACAGAGCTGCGCCAAGGATGTGGATGTGAGATAAGTAAAGAAATATCATCTCATGATATGGCTATATTGGAAACCAGGTTATGGAGTGATTGTATAATGAGATCAGCCTGCTGTGAAGGTTGTGGTGGTGGAGTGTTAGTGGTCAAGTCCCCAGAGCAAATGTTACTACTTAACAGTCATTTGATATTGTGACATCGCCAGGTACAAGAACATACCACATAAGAGGAAGGGGCTGCTAGCAACTAGTTATCTACCATTCGGTAGATAACTAGTTGCTAGCAGCCCCTTCCTCTTATGTGGACATTAGTGGTCCCAGGTCTAATCTTAGATATGCACATACATCAATTATAACACAGTTGTCTCTCTCTCGTCTGCATTAGGGATTGGATATTCATGTTTGAGACTCCGCCCCATTAACATACAAAGCATCCACACACTAAGCTCCCTTGTCATATGCACTGACAGCAGTTATATACTTCCATCTCTTGGGCTCATCACAGCATTTGGTCATTCATTTCAAATAGACATCTAAATGGCAGCTTTCACATGGAGCAAAGAAGACTAGAGGTAAAATAGGTATTTTCCTCTCAGATAGGTCACAGGCCTTAGGACAACACAATGGGTGACAGTATTTGTTCACATGGTACTGTTTAGATAATATTGGGCCAGGAATGCAACATGAGTGCATCACTATTAAAAGATAAAATTTAGGAGCCTTAGATCCAAGATGGCCGCAACCTGCTAAGTTGCTGTGAGCCTCAATTCCTTTGCTCTCAAAAATGCCTAAACAGAGAGGGAGATTAGCAGTTAGAGCTTCCCCGCTAACTCCCTCCTTACCTGGTCCCTTGGATTGTTATTTGAGACCACAAGGAGCCCTCCATGATGGTGGATTACTGCCAGTAGGAAACGCCGGCAAATTGGAGAATTCAGCGTTCCCTGGCCTTGATGTCATCCTGAGCCCCGCCGAGTGCACTCCCCCTCCCCAACCGATTAGCGCCAGTTCCTTCTTTGCGGATTCGACAGGGTCCACCCCGGAAGAAGGTAGGGGCCCAGAAGATCGTTGAATGGAAGCTTCTATTACATCAGAGGTCGGACTGGAGGGCAGTTTGTCCATGGAAATGCAGCGGACTGAGGGGAGAGGAGCTGAGGGGCAGAGCGAGACTCGTGAACAGCCTGTAAGGTTTGAAATTCCTAAAGAATTAGTGGTCAAACCAAAAGAAGTTACATTAAAAGCTTTGTGGGATTTAGTTTCTAACCTAGGACAAACTTTCTTAAAACAAACAAATGAGGTATTACCGAAAGTAAAATCCTAGAAAAGTGACTTGCAAAAGAAAGAAGAGCAGATTAAGAAGTTGAATGAAAAAGTTGTTAAAATGGATCAAAGAATAAAGAAGTTTGAAACAGTACAACCTACTATGATGAAAGACTTGACAAATCTCAGGGGTAAAATGGAAATCTTTGACAATTATACTAAAAGTCATAACCTGAGATTTGTCAATTTTCCTAAACTACAGAATGTTGCTCCTCTGGAGATGTTGAAGCGCTATATGCATGAAATTCTATCTATTCCTGAACAGAATTTACCACCATTGACTATGGCTTATTATATTCCTGTGAAGGACATGATTCAATCTGATATTCCGATAGATGTTTCTCTTTTGCTTGAGACCTCTGATACTGAATTAGCGACTGCCGCTACATTGTTGGCGACAGTCGCATTATTACCAGACAAAAGTTGGATCTTTCGTTTGTTTTTCGGAAATAAAGATAAACCTTTTTTAGGTTTTAAAGTATTATTGTTTCCTGATGTCTCTAAGGAGACTAGACGACGGAGGAAACAATTTTTGCTCCTTAGGCCTGAAATTCTGCACTTGGAGGATTCCTTTTTTTTAAGGTACCCCTGCAAGTGCATAATAAAGTTTAGGGATAAGAAATATGTATTTACAGAACCTGCTCACCTGTCGGCGCTTATAGCCTCAGCAAAAGTGGATAAGCGTTAATAATAAGAGATAACTCCTCTTAGCAGAGTTCGCATTATCTTGTTTTTTTTTTTTTGCCTGTTATGTTTTTCTCCTGCAGATTACCAAAATCTTGGATCAGAATTTATGGACTTGAGTATGGTTTACTTGTGAAAATGTGAATTTTTATTTTCACTTTTTCTGTTCTTTTATGTTTAAGCAAGTTATAGATTACCAGATACTTTCCCAAACAAGATGTTTTCTTGTAATATGTTTGAAAATATGAATAAATAAATAATTTTAAAAAAGAGATAAAATTTAGAACAAGCCATAGGAAGCACTGTGTTAACAATTGCCTTGCCATATGGCACAGACACCTCAAAGGGTCTGGTAAGCCCCTATTTCCCCTAGCTTGATAAATGTGACCCCCTCCCAACTTTGGAGCTCTTATCCTTACATAATAGGTGCAACAGTTGTATATCTTTACCTCACCCAGAAAGACATGACACAGGAGACAGAGCGTACCAAACCTTATAAAATATATATTTTAGTTGAAAATTTAAAACCAAACCAAACAAAATCAGACATCTAGTCATTAAAAAGAAGTTATGCAAGATATACATAATAAAATCCCCCCCTCAAAAAAACCAATATATATTTACAAGAATTAGCAAACAAACAAAAGCAAAAACACATAAGGAGGGTAGAGAAATAATAATGAGGGAAGGACCATTAACCAAGATTGGGGGGAGAGGGTGTCAGGGAAGAGGATGCTGCCTGGCAGCTATATCAGTCTGCATCACATCTACCAGATGATGTACCATCACAATCTGCCCTTCTGTGGTGGTCCACAATACTTGCACCTCCGTTCACAGCTCCCTGGCAATAGACATCAGGATTTGAGGGCCACCATGAGGTGCTAGATGTGGTGGCTGCTGGGGGTCCATTTGTATCTGCCTCATCCTCCCCTTCAGACTGAGAAGAAGGGGATGAGATAAAGGCAAGTGGCCCCATATCTTGTCCCGGTGGTGCTGTGACAGCTAAGGAAGGCTGTGATGGTGCTGATAGGGATGGTGGTGGTGATGGTGCCATTGCCTTCCCGGAGCTGGCTGGGCCCCAGGCTAGTCTGATACTCCTGCATGCACTATGGACACATATTGAAGACAAAATGTAAGCCATAGGATATGACATATTGCCATTGTGTGCTACAAGTAAAGGCAACTGAAAAGTAAACTTTCTGCAGACACCTTCTCCATCACAAACCTCTTCTGAGGGTACCTGAAGTAAGGGAGGGATAGTTACATTACTCACAATGGCACAAAACCCTGGTGAAATTTGAACCCAGTTCCCCACAGTACAAATCTATTCCACAAACCATTACACTACACCTCAACTCACAACACACACTTTGTGGTGTAGACAATAATTGCAGGTACACGGGGTTGTTGCCACTATATAGACCAATTTCAATGAGATATAGGCATGCCATATACAGGGTATAACCTTGTGCAATATATACATATAACAGCATTGACAGTATCTCAGCTGCCAATGGATACGGTGTTGTATTTGCCCAATCACAGGTCAAAATACTGATACACAGTCCCGCACAGTCCACTGGCAGAGATGGCTAGTATAAACACATGTGTCCTTGGGGGGGGGGGGGGGGGGGGGGGGGGGGGAGGGGGGCTGATCAGTCTGTGTGCATGAGCATCTCAAAACATATTAGCTGACCAGCTATCCAGATGAACAGTAGGTTGTCTAGCATTCTAGGCAGGGCCTCCCCCTCGAAAAAAAAAATATGTATATAACATGCTGGAACAGAAGTCTCTTGAGTGGGCAACCTTCTGTGCTCTGGGTTGTCTACATGCGGGCACCAGGAAATGCAGATGCTAGTTGACAATTGAGGCACATTACCTACAAGTACTATAGCACATCATAGAGCAGCTCCTTACACACACACCAGAGGCTGTACCCCATCACTCTACAGCTGGTGAGTCCCTTGATAATTCTGCTAATTACCATCTATCTTGGATCTTAGAGCATTCCTAAATAAGCTATATTTTTCCAACCTATTGCAGCATTTGAAATAATTTTTTCTTGGAAATTTGTTTTGTAACTCCCTTTATGGAGAAGGCTTCTTTATTTACTGTGATCTGCTTTGAATTCTTTAGGTTAAGAGTGGGAGATTCAGCTTAGAATACAATAGAATATGGATAACAACTATCATGCTGTCCTCTGTGAAGGGTCATCCAAAGAGCACTAGGAAGACCATTTGTGACACACTTCCTGACAGTGATGTGGTCAAGTAAATACAGGATTATGGCCCCTCAGAAGGTGGCACCAAGGATAAACAAGTGAAGATAAGGATTGACCTCTTAGAAATAACTAACCTTGGTGAATGACATACCAAAAAATATGGTTGTGCCTAAGATGTGCTTAAATACACACAGGGTGGCTTGTTTTTACCTTTCCGGATCCTCCTGGTTGACAGAGCTGAAACATCTGTGGGCCCTGACCTTGGGACTTGTCTCCAGAGGACATGCAGCTGCATATACCCTTCCAAAGACCTCAAACCCAAACCCACAGCAATGCTGCCTTTTTCACGCACGCATAGATGAGCTGTCCCTTACCTCTCTTCACTGCCACTTCCTACCTAAGCTGTTGGAACAGGTCAGGGTGTTGTTGGCAGAAATGGCGGACCTTAGACTTCAGATCTTCCAGGTCATGCCTCATACCAAATGTTCTGTGGGGGCAAAGAAGCACACATTTCACCTTGTGTTCAGAGTCTTAGGACAATAGTCTGCCACCAGGACCTCCCCACCTCTCATCCATGTTTGTCCTGTCCACACTGAGGAGTGATATCACTCATCTGTCATCCGTTCTATATGCTTCATACTCTCCCATAGCTGTATAGAAGGACTTGTTACTATGTCTAGGGTGCTTGTGGCTCATTTGCACATTGCAGTGAACTCTCATCCCTGGTTTGTTCCTGTTCTATCTGTGCATGTATGGCTAAATATGGCAAGCAGAAGGTTTAGGATGGGTCCACAGTCAAGAGGCATCTATATGCCTTTGCCATTAACACCAATGACTGACCAGCTATACTACTGAGGGGACAACAATGGTGGGTCAGCACCAGAAAGCTGAAGGCATACAGGTTCTTACACTTGCTCACAATGGCTCTAATAGACTCTGCAGGGATTGACTCCTTTAGCACCTAGCTTACCTACCACGCTTGGCTCTTAATATCAAGCTGATTGGAATGCCTAACTTTTCCCCTGAGGTTTCAGAAGAACATAAGAGTTGCCATACTGGGACAGACCGAATGTCCATCAAGCCCCGTATTCTGTTTCCAACAGTGGCCAATCCAAGTCACAAGTACCTGGCAAGATCCCAAAAGAGTAATACAGATTTTATGCTGCTTTTCCTAGAAATACTGTCAAAATCCTAGTGGCGGTGCTCTACCGCAAATGTACGTGTATACCCCCAACTAAATGGTAGAACTAAAGTCAACTGGTCATCAAATTATTATGATAAGGGGGAGTCTCATACAGTCATCGAGGCAAATAGATTCTCATCAATATGATGTGCCTAATCACCGTGACAGTTATAATCATAGACGGCCCCCTGTCGTCCGTACCAATTTTTATATATTATTTTTTGAATGCTTATAGTGTCCTTTTTACTTCTTTTGGGTCAAACTTTAAATGTCAACTTATTCAAAAATATGACCAATGTACTCTCAGTAGGAGTTTTCTCATTTACTGCAGTGGAGATAACAAACACTTATCTGTGTGCATGTCTTCAAACAATTCCAAGAATCCTTACCACACTACCATAGCTCTTAGGGGTGAAGGGGGCACCTACATGTGGGTACAGTGGGTTTTGGAGGCCTCCCATTTACCAGCACAAGTGTTACAGGTAGGGGGGGATGGGCCTGGGGCCACCTGGCTGAAGTGCACTGCAGTACCCGTTAAAAGTGCTCCAGGGACCTGCATACACGCAGGCCTCTAGGACTTGTTGCTGCTGTATAACATTGGCACACCAGTTGACACCTGAAGACTAATCTCTCTGAAAATGTCCTTTATTGAAATAACCGCCTTTGCTCACAGTTAACTGCAGATCAGAGGTTGTGCCCCACTGGCAACGAGTCTCCCTGGTACTGAGATTAGCAGTAGGTCAGAGCTGGCAGAATGCTGTACAATGCCCTCTTTCAGCCACATTCAAGGTAAGAACTAAGTTCTGTAACGTGGCTAACACAGGAAAGGGAACTAAAACTGGCTTACAAAAATGGCCACTACCGCATGGACTACAACAGGAAACACAACAGGGCACACTCTGACCCAGTAGGCAGGGGGAAAAGCACCATGGGAGAAGAGCCTACCAACTACCAACATCGTGAGACTGTAACACAAGCTAATGAAATCACGGCGCCCAATACCCTAAACCCACCACAATGCAATGCTGATGTGACGCTGTAGTGCACCCGAGAGCCTCATCTGACCCAGGGAAAGGCTGTGACAGGATCGAACACATTCTGCTGTCATGGAGGTGGGTACGGCATTTGAGGCTGGCATAGAGGCTGGAAAAAAGTTTTTAAAGTGGGTTTTTTTTGGTGGGAGGGGGTTAGTGACCACTGGGGGAGTCCGGGGAGGTCATCCATCCCCGATTCCCTCCAGTGGTCATCTGGTCAGTTGGGGCACTTTTTGGGGACTTGTTCGTGAAAAAAAAGGGTCCAAAAAAGTGACACAAAATCGCAGTAAAAATGCCTTTTTTTCGATTATCAGCTAAAGACGCCCATCTCTCCTCAGCTGATAACCACGCCCCAGTTCCGCCTCCACCATGCCTCTGGCACGCCCCCGTTAACTTTATTCATTTCCACGACGGAGTGCAGTTGGAAATGCCCCAAATCGGCTTTCGATTATACCGATTTGGGCGCCTTTGCGAGACAAACGTCTATCTCCCGATTTAGGTCGCACTATAGGCGTTTTTCTCTTTCGAAAATAAGCAGGTAAGTGAACACAAGGTACTCTTTCTCCCACATAAGCATGGAACAAAGTTGGGCTTTTTGTTTTGCTTCATAGTATGTTTTCCTTTTGATAATTTCAATTTCTTAATCATTTAATAGAGTTATGAAATTTGTTTATACTAAATTTCAGTTTCCATAGGTTGTGAAGGCTTTGCATTGTTTTGAAGATTTAGGGTCCATTTACTAACTACTTATTTTTTTCCACAGGCATCTTCAATGCATTGGTCCCTTGATGCACATAAAGAAAGCCCTGCAGGAGACTTTCCTGCTTATAATCGAACGAGAAAAACGCCCAAGTTCCGACCTAAATCGGGAGATGGACGTTTATCTCACAAAAACGAATAACACGGTATAATCGAAAGCCGAACTTGGACGTTTTCAACTGCACTCCATCGTGGAAGCGTACAAAGTTGACGGGGACGTGTCGGAGGCATGGTGAAGGCGGGACTGGGGCATGGTTATCACCCGAACAGAGATGGGCGCCTTTCGCCAATAATGGAAAAAAAGTATGCGTTTGTAGCTAGAATTTAGGGCACTTTTCCTGGACCCTGTTTTTTCACGAATAAGGCCCCAAAAAGTGCCCTAAATGACCAGATTACCACCGGAGGGAATCGGGGATGACCTCCCCTGACTCCCCCAGTGGTCACTAACCCCCTCCCACCACAAAAAAATGATGTTTCACAACTTTTTATTTTCACCCTCAAATGTCATACCCACCTACTACTACTACTTAACATTTCTAGAGCGCTACTAGGGTTACGCAGCGCTGTACAATTTAACAAAGAGAGACAGTCCCTGCTCAAAGAGCTTACAATCTAATAGACAAGTGAACGGTCGGTCCGATAGGGGTAGTCAAATTGGGGCAGTCTGGATTCACTGAACGGTAAGGGTTAGGTGCCGAACGCAGCATTGAAGAGGTGGGCTTTAAGCAAAGACTTGAAGATGGGCAGGGAGGGGGCTTGGCGTAAGGGTTCAGGAAGGTTGTTCCAAGCATAGGGTGAGGCGAGGCAGAATGAGCGGAGCCTGGAGTTGGCGGTGGTGGAGAAGGGTACTGAGAGGAGGGATTTATCCTGTGAACGGAGGTTACGGGCGGGAACGTAAGGGGAGATGAGGGTAGAGAGGTAGTGAGGGGCAGCAGACTGAGTGCATTTGTAGGTAAGAAGGAGAAGCTTGAATTGAATGCGGTATCTGATCGGAAGCCAGTGAAGTGACCTGAGGAGAGGGGTGATATGAGTATATCGGTTCTGGCGGAATATGAGACATGCAGCAGAGTTCTGAACAGACTGAAGGGGGGATAGATGGCTAAGTGGGAGGCCGGTGAGGAGTAAGTTGCAGTAGTCCAGGCGAGAGGTAATGAGAGCGTGGACGAGAGTTCGGGTGGTGTGTTCAGAGAGGAAAGGGCGAATTTTGCTGATGTTAAAGAGGAAGAAGCGACAGGTCTTGGCTATCTGCTGGATATGCGCAGAGAAGGAAAGAGAGGAGTCAAAGATGACTCCGAGGTTGCGGGCAGATGAGACGGGGAGGATGAGGGTGTTATCAACTGAGATAGAAAGTGGAGGAAGAGGAGAAGTGGGTTTTGGTGGAAAGACGATAAGCTCGGTCTTGGACATGTTCAGTTTCAGGTGGCGGTTGGACATCCAGGCAGCAATGTCGGATAAGCAGGCCGATACCTTTGCCTGGGTCTCCGCGGTGATGTCTGGTGTGGAGAGATACAGTTGGGTGTCATCAGCATAGAGATGATACTGGAAACCATGAGATGAGATCAGGGAGCCCAGGGAAGAGGTGTAGATTGAGAAGAGAAGGGGTCCAAGGACCGATCCCTGGGGAACACCAACAGATAAGGGGATGGGGGTGGAGGAAGATCCATGAGAGTGAACTTTGAAGGTGCGGTGGGAGAGATAGGAGGAGAACCAGGAGAGGACAGAGCCCTGGAACCCAAATGAGGACAGTGTGGCAAGAAGTAAGTCATGATTGACAGTGTCAAAAGCGGCGGATAGATCCAGGAGGATGAGGATGGAGTAGTGGCCTCTGGATTTGGCAAGGAACAGGTCATTACAGACTTTAGAAAGTGCTGTTTCTGTCGAGTGAAGAGGGCGAAAACCGGATTGAAGCGGATCAAGGATGGCATGAGAGGAGAGAAAATCAAGGCAGCGGCTGTGGACTGCGCGCTCAAGTGTCTTGGAGAGGAAGGGTAGGAGGGAGATGGGGCGGTAGTTGGAGGGACAGGTAGGGTCTAGTGATGGTTTTTTGAGGAGTGGCGTGACTACAGCATGCTTGAAGGTGTCGGGGACAGTTGCAGTGGAGAGAGAGAGGTTGAGGATATGACAGATGGAGGGGGTGATAGTAGGAGAGATGGTGTTAAGTAAGTTGGTGGGGATGGGATCAGAGGAACAAGTGGTGCATTTTGAGGAGGAAAGAAGGTGGGCGGTTTCCTCCTCGGAGATATCAGGAAAGGAGGAGAAGGAGGTCTGGGTTGGTTGGTTGAGGGAGAGGGTTGAAGGGTGAAGAGGAGGAGGTGGCTTGGTAGTGAACTCAAGGTTGATCTTTTGCACCTTGTCGCGGAAGTAGTCAGCCAGTGATTGAGGAGAGAGTGACGGGGGGGTGGGAGCGGAGGGCACTTTGAGGAGGGAGTTAAGGGTGGCGAAGAGACGACGAGGGTTAGAGCTGAGAGAATTAGTCAATTGGGTGTAATAGTCCTGTTTGGCAAGGAATAGTGAGGACTGGAAGGAGGATAGCATGAATTTGTAGTGAAGGAAATCTGAATGGGTGCGAGATTTCCTCCAGAGGCGTTCAGCAGATCGGGCGCAGGAGCGAAGGTAACGGATGCAAGGGGTCAGCCAGGGCTGGGGATTAGTACGCCTTGTGGGACGGGAGGTGGATGGTGCAAGGGTGTCCAGAGCAGAGGAGAGAGTGGCATTGTAAGCGGAGACAGCCTCGTCAACAGACTCGGAGGACATGATGGAGGGGAGGAGATTAGAAATACTAGATGATAAGGTGGGAGGGTCAATAATCTGGAGATTCCTGGAAGTAGTGGTTAATGTTGGGCGGGGCTGAGGGGGAGGGTGAAGAAGTGTGAAGGTGATCAGGTGATGATCAGAGACAGGAAGAGCTGAGGTGTGGAAATTGGAGGGTGAGCCGGAAGAGGAGAGGACGAGGTCAAGGCAATGGCCATCACGGTGAGTAGGGGTGGTGGAACAAAGCTGGAGGTTGAAGGAGGATGTTAGAGTGAGGAACTGAGAAGCGTGAGAGTTGGACAGGTCATCAACGTGTATGTTGAAGTCTCCGAGAATGAGGGATGGAGATGAGGGTTCAAGAAAAACAGAAAGCCAGGCATCAAAGTCGGTGAGGAAGGAAGGGATGGATTTATCAGGGGGGCGGTAAATGACTGCCACTCTGAGTGGCAACGGGTAGAATAGACGGATGGAGTGGACTTCAAAGGATGAGAAGCAGTGAGACTGTGGTAGGAGGAGGGGTTGGAAGCTACAGGAGGGCGAGAGTAGTAACCCGACGCCTCCTCCACGGTCAACTAGGCGGGGAGTATGGGAGAAGAGATAGCCTCCATGGCATAGAGCCGCAACTGAGGCAGAGTCGTCAGGGGAGAGCCAGGTTTCAGTTAGGGCAAGCAGGTGAAGGGAATGAGAGATGAAGAGATCGTGGGTGAAGGGAAGTTTGTTGCAGACCGAGTGGGCATTCCACAGTGCACATGAGAAGGGGAGGGAAGAGGGGGGGAGGAGGGGAATAGATATGAGATTGGAGACATCCCGGAAACGTTTGCATGGATAGGACGAAGACAGGTGTGGGGGACCTCCCTGGCAGCAGTATGCAGGTCCCTGGAGCAGTTGTTAGGGGGTGCAGTGTACTTCAGGACTTCAGGCAGGTGGACCCAGGCCCATCCCCCCCTACCTGTTACAATTGTGCTGCTTAATGCTTAGTCGTCCAACCCCCTCAAACCCACTGTACCCACATGTAGGTGCCCCCCTTCACCCCTTAGGGCTATAGTAATGGTGTAGACTTGTGGGCAGTGGGTTTTGAGGGGGATTTGGGGGACTCAACACACAAGGGAAGGGTGCTATGCACCTGGGAGCTCTTTAACTTTTTTTTTTTTTGTAAAAGTGCCCCCTAGGGTGCCCGATTGGTGTCCTGGCATATGAGGGGGACCAGTGCACTACAAATCCTGGCCCCTCCCACGAACAAATGCCTTGGATTTATTCGTTTTTGAGCTAGGCGCTTTTATTTTCCATTATCGTTGAAAAACAAAAACGCCCAGCTCACAAATTGTCGAATAAAACATGGACGTCTATTTTTTGCGAAAATACGGTTTGGTCCGCCCCTTCACGGACCCGTTCTCGGAGATAAACGCCCATGGAGATAGATGTTTTTATTCGATTATGCCCCTCTTTGCCAGCAAGGAGCAGAAGATATTTCAAAAGATTGTGGTTCAGTATCTCCCAATGCCTACCAGCTTGGATGGGGTCATTGGCTTCAGACCTCTAGTTTTCTTTACAGAATTAATTGGGTAATTTAAATCATGTGCTTAAATAACTGGAAAGCAAGTAAAGCAACCTCCAGATTAAATCTTTCCAAAGTCTGGGCTCCTATCCTATGAGAAACCCCAAAAGGTTTTGAATGGGACTTTTTTCATGTTAGCTTGGAAATGACTTATATATCTTACTTTTATTTTTAAACTTGGCAGCTTCTATATATTCTACTGGTAACTATGAGAAATCTGTCACCAGATTTCTGTATATCTTGCCAGGATCCACAGCAAAATAATCTAATGAATTTTGCAATAGATTTCATCAACATCTGCAGATTTTATATTCCAGCACTGCATTAGACTGAAATCTGCTTCATTTGATTATGCCTTGAACAAAAATGTTAGTAGTCATTCTCATCCTGAATGCTCGTTCGGAGTGCTTGCTTTTCAATGTTTGACTTGAAGTATCTGAACATCTGGCTACATGTTGTATGACACATACTTTGAAAAATAATACATGGCAAACAAATCAGCTAATTCAGTTTAAGTGCATGAATGGAATGCAGGACTGCCTCTATGTGGGGATAACCGAAGCACTGGATATGAGGTATACCTGCAATATGGGCAGGTGTTATCAGTTCATCTCTAGATGACTGGAATGAACACTGAATATGGATGAGGAATGCAATGGCTACACAACTGCTTAGGACTATTGATTTGCTTTCATATGTGAATATACCTTATTTCATCCTTTCATTCTGGCATTTTTCCTCTAAATAAAGGAAGCAACATGCTCTCATTATAATAAAAAAACAAATAATGATATTGACAACCCCATTGGAGTTTTGAAAGTAGCAATCCCTTTGATAGTTTTATTTCATTTTATAAATTTCCTATCAATATATATAGGTGTCATACATCAGAGCATACATAACTAAAACAAAGCCTAGTACAATTAAAAATGATAATATTAGTAAAAAAAATAATGCTGACTGTGGTGTTTAAATCTATATTACAGTATGTTCAGTACCAGTTAAAACCAGTATATCAGCCTTGAACATCCAAGTACAGAGTGGCAGCTGGTAACTGCTGATATCTGGTACCGGTACCTGAATAAATATCCAGGTAAGTCAATGTAACTATTTTGCTGTTCAGACCTGTATGGATTGTTACACAGGTATCATTGATAGATATTGTCAATTCCTGGATAACATGACTTTTTCCTCGACTCTAATCCTAGACAGCTCTGTCACTACCCAGAGAGTGTTGAGTCGATTAGCGATCCTTTTCAGTGGCATTACCTGGATAATTAACCCAGTGGCTATATCCTATCATATATTTTTAGTAGAAGTACATCAATCAGGGCCCCTTTTACAAAGACACACTAAAATATTGCCTGCACTTTTAGCGGGTGATTTTCCAGTGTGCTCAGGCCAGCTCTTAGCTCATCGCCCAAAAAGCCGAATTTCTGTTTATGGCAGTAGTGGCCAGGCGCTAAGTCCAAAATTAGTGCCTGGCCATTTACCATGTGAGCCCTTACTGCCTCCTATTTATATAGTAATTGGGCAGTGCATGGTAATATGGCCTGCACTATCAATTACCACCAGGAATGCCCCCTGTGGTAGAAAAGAGAAAATTATTTTCTACCATAGGAAACTGCGCCTGACAACTTTGGAACTACTGCCAGGCTCTTGTGCTACCCCTGCCTATTTGGTGCATGCTACCAAGGCGATAGCCCTACTGCACCTTTGAAAAATGACCCCTCAATACTTCAAAGTAAATATCTTCTACTATATATATTCTTTAACCTCCCCTGTTTACAAAGCCATACTAGCAGCTGCCTGTGCACTAATGTCGACAAAGCCCACTCACTTTGAATAGGCAGTATCGGCATTGCCGCACGGCTTCGTAAACGGGGGGGGGGGGGTTAAATTTCTTTCATAAAAAGGATAATTGACCAACAGAAGTGAATTTCTATATTTAAGGAATGAATGGATTTTTTTTCCACCTTCTATTATCATCAGTCCGAAATATTCCTATTTTTTTCTTTTCAGGTCTTAATTTTGACTAATTATTCCCTTATCATATATATTTTTCATTCATTCTTTATTCCTCAAAAACAATAACTGCTGTGTCAAACAATAACCATGCTGTGTCGGCATTGCCTCGCGGTAGCCTCTAATGCGGCTTAGTAAACGGGGTAATACTGTACTTATCTTAAGATTCTCTTCAATTTTATTTAAGAGGACTCAGTGCTAACACATGTTTCGCCTCATGCTATTTCAAGGTTGCTCCTCTTTAGTAGTCATCCGACTACACATCATCTGCTCCCCCTTAATCTGGACTGATGATGATAGAAAGTGTAAAAAATCCATTCATTCTTTAAATATGGAAATTCACTTCTGATGGTCCGTTATCCTTTTTTATGAAAGAAATGTAAAGTGTACATATAGTAAAAATATCTATTTTGAGGCATTAATAACCTGGACAATGCCACTGAAAATCTGGGTATAGCACCACTGAGTGGTACATATCTAGGTAAGAGTTGCTCCTACCCAATATTTCAGAATGTTAACTTTATATTGGACTATTTTGAGTTCAAAACATGAAGGATTTTCCTAAAAATTTCATCAATTTGGGGCATTGATTCTTCTTTAACTGAATAATTAAAAAGTCATTGTAAAGACAGACATGATTTATTTCAAGGATTTCATATGCTATTAACCTATGATCGATATGACACTCTCAACATAATTACCATTTTGTTCCAGTCTTCTGCAGAATACTGACTTCTACCTTTTTTTTTTTAGCTTTTCTGTCACTATTTTGTCAGTAGAGTTTTAATTGTTTAACTTCTTTGTCTCTAATTACTTATTTTACTTAGGGGCCCTTTTACAAAGGGAAAGGGAATGGGACTTGATATACTGCCATTTGTAACTATATTCAAAGCAGTTTACATAGTATATACAGGTACTTATTTGTACCTGGGGCAATGGAGGGTTAAGTGACTTGCCCAGAGTCACAAGTGGTAATTCTACTGCAGACTTACCGAGTGCCAATCAGAGCTACCACTGGCCCAACAGAGGTGCAGGCGGTAGTTCCCCCCCCCCCCCCCCCCCAGTGTGTGGCATTTCTAGCGCTAGCAAAATATTTAAAAATATTTCCACAGGTGCTAACCCTGGCGGTAATTGGGCAGTGCCATGTGCTACCCAGTTACTGCTGAGTTAGTTCTTGAGCCCATACTGCCACCTCAGTGGGTGGCAGTAAGTGCACTGCCCCCACATGGCCACATGGTAAGTGAAACCTTCCTGCGTAGCCATTTCTTTTTTCGGCCTTTTTACCCACTGCAGTACAATGGGCCCTGCACTAGCAGCAGGGGCCATTTTTGCCTCTTGCTGAGTAAAAGGACCCCTTAGTGAATTCAGAGAGTATCAATCAACAATGGGACATGACTTTCCTGGCTCTTGGTATTATGTTTCTGAAGTTCTGCTCATCAGACTTATACTGATCACTACTGATAAGGATGGCAGAAAACATTCCACAGGACTCAAGCTACCATTCAAAATGTTTTTTTTTTTTTTATTTCATTAATTCTTTCAGGTATCTCATTAGTATGACATTAACTTGTTCATAAAGATTGAATTTCTGCAGCAAATGTGGCAACTTGAAACAAGAGTCCAAAAGAGCAGCTAGCTGGAAGTATTTTCTCTTCCTCAGTCTGTGATCTGTCACAATAATTAAATGTAGATCACAGTTTATAAGCAAGCATCCACCAGCATTATCTACTCTGCTTTGAAAGCACTGCATGGCCTTTGAACTTCTCGGATCAGTAACCTGATCATTGGGATTTCCTCAGTATAATGATATTGTATGTAGCTTCCTGAAGAGGCCTAAAAAGCAGTGGAAAGCATCCAGAAGAACCTACTGGAAAGAAATCTGTTCAATCCTATCACATTTTCCTTTATGTTGTATTAATGTACTGCCTTATTTTGAGTAAATCTTGCATTTGAGTTATGCACTAATCATTGCATGCTTATTTATATTACTTCCAAGATGATATCTATTTTAAATAAACACCAGAAATCATTGAGTATTGTCCTGGTAAATCTCATTAAGCCTACAGTGTTTCAGGCTGATATTCTGAAGTATTCATGCTGGCGATGAAGGTGATGAACTCATAAGTGCTATTTGTTAAAGCCTCTTACATTTAAACAGATATCTTTGGCTGTTTAAATCACCAAACAACCTAAAATATCCATTTGGAATCTGAAAAGAATTATGGGCTTTTCATGGAAGGGGCAAAATTCAGCTGATATTTGTTGAACTTTATCTATGTAAGTTTAAGACATAAATAGCAGGCAAACTTTTAAGAAGTTAAGTTTAGATTCACTGCAAGTTTGCATAACTTGTACAGATAACATCTACTAAAAGGTATGCAGTACCTTTGTGACTGAAAATTGACCTCCTTGTCTCCTCCTTCACAAAGTCAATATTTAGAAAATTATAAACAAAATCAGGGAGTATAACAAAATACGATTTCACAAAGACTCATAGTATCAGTCTTTTTGTATAGAGTCAGAGAAAAAACATGGAGACACAGTATTTTGATCATTGTTAAATGTTTTATCCAGGTTTTCAAAATGCTTTCCATGGAACACATAGTAGCTATCAACCTGGTCAGGAGCACAATAGCTGTTTTATTCTTTAGTATATCCATCATGAATATAAAGTATCTAAGACATATTAACATACAAATTGTCTTCAGTGTTCATTAAGAATCCCTGAAAAGACAGACTGCTTAGACCAGTCCTCAGGATATACTCTGACAGTGGGGTTTTCAGTAGGGTTACCATTTTGTGTCCTCTGAAAAAGAGGACACATGTCACGCCCCTACCCCGCCCCCGCCACGCCTCATGCCATGCCCCCTTCAGGTCGGGTTCCGCCACGCCCCCCCCCGTCACATAGTCCCCTCCCCCCCTCACTTACTATCTAGCCCTGGTGGTCTAGTAGCGTCTTCTCTTCGGGGCAGGAAAGAGCCCCCTCTTTCCTGCCCGGAGCGCTGCCTGCCCTTGCCTGCTGCATCCTCCTCGGTATGGCTGGGGATTCAAAATGGCCACCGAGAGTTGAAGCGGCCTCGCGAGAGTTCAAATCTCGGCGGCCATTTTGAATCCCAGCCAGACCGAGAAGGATGATAGACAGGGGAGGCAGCGCTCCGGGCAGGAAAGAGGGGGCTCTTTCCTGCCCCGAAGACGTCACTAGACCACCAGGGAACATGGTAAGGAAGGGGAGGGGATGGGAGACCAGGTCACGACCCACGGCGCCGATCGCGCGCCCACCGCACGCACGCGCCTGCCCGCACCCGTGCCCACGTTTGTCCAGAAATCCGGACAAACGTGGGTGCGGGCAAAATCCGCCGGACGCCCCGGACATGCCCTCAAAAAGAGGACATGTCCGGGGAAATCCGGACGTATGGTAACCCTAGTTTTCAGGATATCTACAATGAATATACATGAGAGCAATTTGCATCCATTATATTCCAAACTATCTCATGCATATTCATTATGCTTATCTTAAAAACTTGACTGGCTTGGTGTATACAAAAGACTAGATGAGGACCACTGAGTTAAGTTACTACTAAGAACTGGTTTTAATACCACTGAAGTATATTTTCACCATAAATTTAACACAATGAAAAAACATGATTCATATTCTACTCATATTAATGATTCTATTGCTTATGTATGACTTATTTTTGCTGTAGAAGAAGTGCTATTAGAAGAAGCGGACCCAGTATAATTAAGACATCCAACGGAGATAGTACTGAGATTGGAATAGTGAAATGTATTATAAGAAATATGCATATTTATTCCCTTGAAAAGGCATCAGCGAAATGGGACCTTGTTGGGTTGAAAAATCAAGATGTATGCAGTTTTTCACTTTGAATGCAGTTGTGCATATATTTACTATCACATATATGAAAAAGATACCAAGAAAGTATTGTTTTGATGTTTAATCTTATATAGTTAAATACATATTTGTAACTTGGTTCATATTAAGGATTTCCTGTTTAGTGGACGACGATTTTATTATGTTTTCTTAATTGGGACAAGATCCTTGACTCAATGTGTATCATGATTATGATTTGATTATTTCCTATTTCTGTATGCTGTTTGATAAGATGTATAAAGTGAAATTATAAATAAATAATTAAAAAAAAAAGATACCAAGAAAAAAAACAAACAAACTCAGCAGTTGCATCTATCCCACTAACAATCAAACTGATGGAAAGCATGGTAACCAAACAACTTACTGACTACATAAACAAGTTCTCAATATTACAGTAATCACAACCAGGATTCCCCCCCCCCCCCCCCCCCCCCATAGCACTGAAACTGTGCTAATCACTGTACTGGCCAAATTCAAGCAGGAAATAGCTACAGGTAAAAGCATACTTCTCCTTGAGCTCATTCGACATGGTAAACCACAATATACTACTAAGACTCCTAGATTACTTTGGGATTGGTGGAAACACACTTAGCTGGATCAAAGGTTTTCTATCCACCAGAACATACCAAGTGAAATCAAATTCAAACATATCACCGCTGTGGAAAGCAGACTGCGGAGTACCTCAAGGATCACCACTATCACCAATACTTTTCAACATAATGATGACTTAGCCAACCAAGGCCTCAACCCATTCATCTATGCAGACAACGTCATAATATACATTCCGTTTAGACATGATCTGACAGAAATCACCAACGAAATCAAGCTCAGCTTGAACACCATGGCCTCATGGGCAAATGCATTCCAACTGAAACTCAACGCTGAAAAAACACATTGTCTCATCCTCTCATCTCAACACAATACGCACAAACCCACAACTATAAACCCCCCAGACTACACCCTCCCTATCTCGGACAACCTGAAAATACTCGGCGTTACAATCAACCGTAACCTTACACTTGAGAGCCAAGTGAACTCCACAACTAAGAAAATGTTCCACTCAATGTGGAAACTTCAGCGCAAAACCATTCTTCCCAAGGGAAACATTTTGCAAACTAATACAAACAATGGTACCAAGCCATGCAGTCTACTGCAATGAAATTTATGCGGGATGTAAAGAACAACTCATAAAGATACTCCAGACTGCTCAAAACACAGCAGTCAGGCTGATATTTGGTAAAACACGATTCGAAAGTGTCAAACCCCTCTGAGAAAAACTGCATTGGCTCCCAATCAAAGAACGTATTGCCTTCAAAATCTGCACCCTGATCCACAAAATTATCTACAGCGAAGTCCCAGGATACATGACAGACCTCATAGACCTACTAACCAGAAACACAATCGAATCATCACAAACATACCTAAACTTCCAATATCCAAACTGCAAAGGACTCAAATACAAATCAACTTATGCATCAGCTTCTCCTACATAAGCACACAACTATGGAATGCACTGCCAAAAGCTGTGAAAACAACCTACGGCCATTTAAACTTCAGAAAATCATTCAAAACCTACCTGTTTAAAAAGGCATATCCTACTGACCCAACATAAGTGCTTGAACTCTGCAACACAGCACAACCACAGCTCATAATGGACACCACAGAACCTTTCCTCTCTTCTATTCCTACTGCACCCGAAACTCATGAACCTTATTTGACTACAACATCACCTTGTATTTGTTTCTCTACCGGACTTGTCAAATGCCTTTACGGTACTAAGTAAGCCACATTGAGCCTGCAAATAAGTGGGAAAATGTGGGATACAAATGTAACAAATAAAATAAATAAAAATTTATAAAACTTTATAAAAAGTTGGAGGTTTGGAGGTTTTGGCCAATGATGAATTGCAGCCAAAGCGGATGCTTTGTTCAGAAGAAACAATGGCACTATTGGCTTTCTTGAGGCCTTTTCCTCCATTTTTTAGATATTAATATTTTTGTGATGAATATCTATCTGCAACTTAGTCGTATCCTTATTTATCTTGAGATTATTTTTACTGTACACCACCTGAGTGAATTCCTTCAAAAGGTGGAAAATGAATCCTAATAAATAAATAAATATTGCAAACTAATAAATGAAACACTTTTACAATATATTGAAGATCTAGTTTGAAAGGAGAAAATGGTGAATAACATAATGCATATTTACATGGTTTATTTACTAAAGTTTGACATACATGCTAAGATCAGTTTGCATGCACAAAAATAGCATGAAAGGTACTAACTGGTGAGCAATAGACTAGAGACATTATTTGATCTGGTTAAGAAATTTCAGTCACTCCCTTCTGGGAGCATAATTCTAACACCAAATGTGAGTAAGGTTAATTAGTTGGAGGCAATAGTCAGAAATTGTTTTTTTTTTTGGGGGGGGGGGGGGGTAGAGTGAGGGGTGGGAAGATCATATTTCAGAGGATCAAGGTGTGTGATTATTTTCTAGTCCTTGGATGATCCATTCTCGTGTCCTTTGAGGTTTAGCACTGTTCTGTCTGATTTGACAAATCTATCTTCAACCCTTGGCTAATCTCATCAGATCTATTTGACTGGAATTTTACATAACTGCCGATTATATTGAACTTTGATTTAAGCTAGGTACTCCAAGAGTGGATACTTTTGGAAAAATAGAACTTTGCCTTTAAGTGGTCAATAATGAGTCTCAATACATTGAAACTGGATGTTTCTAGGACAGAAATATTTTGGGTTAGAAAGAAAAGTATTCTTCCTGTTGATTCAGTAATCATAGTTTACACTAGGAACATTCAGTCATTCAGTCATTTGAAACAATATGGGGAAAATCAACAACATTATCCTTGTTGTTTTTAAATATAAACAATAGGAATAAAGTTGAAATTTTGATTTTTTTTCTATTGTCATCAATAGTGCACTCTATTGAAATATTGAAGAACAGTGTGCATGCTTAACTGTTATGGCACTCATTTTCAAAAGAGAAAAAAAAATCTCAAAAGCAGCACAAAGCAGCAGATGGATGCTTTACATAGGAAAATGTCCAAACTGAGATTTTAAAAACTCTAATTTGAGATGGTTTTCTCATCAGTTCGTCTAAAGAAGTCATATTTGGAGCATGTTGCGGGCATATTTTGGACATGTCTAGAATTTGGACATTTTTCAGAGATAATGGACCAAGGGAAAACATCTAGGGCAAAAATTGGGATGTTTTTATCTGAACCTGTTTTAATCACAACTGACGTCCAATTGTATAGTCCCCTCCAAGAATCACGACTCTATTAATTATCTAACTGCATGCATCATGCTCTTATCCAAAATAGAGAGATAAGAATATGTAAAAATATGGAGGAAAAAGCCTCAAAAAGGAAGCTTCTACTTGATGTGGCAATAAGCATTTGTATCAAGGAGCATTCGTACTCATCATAGGCAAAAAACCTCCATCCGCCATTAATTATTCCTTATAACTCAATTTTAATTAGTATATGTTTTAGTATCAAAATTATCTGTACTTGTTGCTCAGCTGCTCAGTACGCCATGGCCAACTATGGCCAAAGTTTCGAACCTTTAAGTACCGGATGCCTAAGTAGTGAAAGCGATCCGCCACAGACCCTGAAAAAGGTTCAAAACTTTGGCCATTGTCGGCCATGGCATACTGATAACTCTGAGCATCTGAGCAACAAGTACAGATATGTTTTTGCCTATGATGAGTATGAATGCTCCTTGATACAGAAGGCCTACTGCCACATCAAGTAGAAGCTTCCTTGTTGAGGCTTTTTCCTCCATTTTTTTTATATATTCTTATCTCTCCATGTTGGATAAGAGCATGATGCATGCAGTTAGATAATTAATAGAGTTGTGATTCTCTGAAGGGAACTATACAATTGGACGTTATACAGAATATCCTCTCTAGCTCACATTAAATGTTATAGAGGACTCAATCACGAATAAGTCACAAAAAAGCTACCTTAACTGACCAGCTGACCACTAGAGGGATTAAGACATGACACCCCCTTAATCCCCCAGTGGTCATGGTCATGACCCCCATCCCACTCCCCAAAGATGTGACAGTACATACCAGCATCTATGTCAGCTTAAGATATTATCGACATTCCTATTAGAGCACAGTGTAGTGGACTGTAAAGAAAGGTACCCAAGTCCATATCCCACTCTAACTAATACTCTTGTGGTGAAGATTGTGAACCCTCCAAAAAAACCACAAACTACCTACTGTACCTATAGATAGGAGACATCTGTAGAACTGGGGGCTTATGTAGTGGAGTACAGTTAGGCACAATAGGTTTTTATATATTCCTGGAGGGCTCATAATAAAACAAGGGTGTTAAGTTTGGATTTGTACCTGGGTTCCTTTATGTGAAATCCACTACACTGACCATTAGGCTTCCCCTTTGTTCTACTGGGATGTTTGTATGGCCAGTTTACTAGGAATGGTGCCACACTGCCATCCTTATGGCTTGTTTTTGTGTGTTTTTCTCTAGGATGTTTTTTTTTTTTTTTTTTAAATCGTACTTAAAGAAATACATATATATTGAACACAAAATATTTTGAAAAATAGTGATTTTCAAAACAGAAAAAAATAGATGTTTTTCCAGTTTGAAAATTGCTATGTTCAGGATGGGAATTTTAAACATATTCTGAAAAACTACAGTTGGACATGGACATCATATCAAAAATGTCCCTCCATGGTTCTAACACAATGATTCATACCTTCAATATATTATGGTTTACCAAATCTGAGTTATGCCCACTGCAATTCATTCAGGGTGTCTTTTACAAAATGATGATAAGCCCAATGCGGGATAACCGCTCGCTAATCTGGAACTACCTCCAGGCTACCATAGCAGCCGGGTGGTAGTTCCCACCCCCAGCATGCTCCGCTTCCGATGCTACAAAATAGCACCGGTGTTTACATGGTAGTAATTGGGCAGTGTCGCACATTGGCCGGTTACCACCGGGTTAGTGCGGAAGCCTTACCACCACCTCAATGGGTGGCAGTAAGTACTCCCCCCCCCCATAAAAAATGGCAGCATGGCAAGTGCATCCCTTGCTGCGTGGCCATTTCTGTTTTTTTAAATACAGCCTTTTACCTGCTGCAGTAAAAGGGGGCTTCGTGCATGTCAAAAACACATGTTGATGCCAGCACAGGCCCCCTTTTACTGCAGCTTGGTAAAAGGACCCCTTAATATATAGATTCTTGTTCTTGTTTAGCCCTCAAGCTAGAAACCATGTAACTCCAACCCTGGATAATTTGTATAGGTTAGCAATTAATTCCCATATCTAGTTTAAGACCCTGTGCACAGTTAAGTCATGTTATTTCAAATGTTGGGGATAGATGAAACAATAAGCAAATATGATAGAAACTGAGGAGTGGACAGTTCATCTCAGAAATAAGTATGTAGAATTTAATAAGGTGTGATAATAATTCATCACCTTTAGCAGAGACAAAAGCAGGTGGGAAATGACACAGTAAAAGTCGATAACTATAATATTGAATAAGGTGTCCCTGATCCCTTTACTTCAACAAACTATGGACTTGCTCTAAGATTATATAATTTAAACAATTTTCTGCTGAAGGCATTTCTGTTCTCTCAGGCCTTGGTACTGCTGCGCTCAGCTCTAAGGGTCTAAAAATAGTATTAAGGATTAGTTTCCATGGATAGCAGACAGTTTAAGATTGGACATTGGTCACTACAGCAGAGATGATAATGATGATGATTTGCTGTTGCATTCATGTTGAAATTGTGCAGTTTATAACATTTCTAGTTGTTAGTGGCCATGAACTTTGGGAGATGATGGGTTCAGGGCCGTGCTAGGTAAGCAATGCAGGGGGGGCGCTGACCTCTAGAGGGCGCCACTCACTTGCAAAATCTTTGATTCTCCTCTCTCCCCTGCCCTTCCCACATCAGGAAGTGAAGGTAACCCAGCAGTGCTGAGACAGACACAATGCTCTGCTAAAGCTACTTCAAAGAGTACAACCAGCAGCTATTTATGGCTTTGATGTGTGAACAACTTTCATTCAGGGTGAGCTGGAACAACATTCAAATTAAAGAGAACAGGTTTGGAGGCAGGTGTGCAAGTGAGACTGGGGAGAAATAAAAAATAAATAGTGTAATTGTTATCTGTAAGTGGTTCAAAGTTTTTATTTTTTGAGCATGTACACTGAGAGGAGGGCATGACTGCAATGATGTGTACATAATTATCATAGCTCCAGCTAAAATCCATTTAATTGGCTGAGGTGACGTATAGTGTAGAATAGCTGGTAAGTAAAAATCTGATTGCTTTTTTTGTGTGTTTATTTTTATATAAAACATTCTGCTTGGATAGGGAGAGTTTGTGATATTTGAAAATACATTTTGCTTTAATGAAATTGCTAAACTTTAGAGTCAGAGACTTATCAATGAGGGATACATACAGTGGAATTGAAGCCCTGGAAACAGAGTTAAGAGGACAGATACCAGCAACAGAATCAGATACTGGGCCAGCATGATCAGAAAAAGAAAGTCACCAGCCAACAAAGGTAGAAAAAAATCATTTTATTTTCATTTTAGTGTTTGGAATATGTCCACTTTGAGAATTTACATCTGATATCTTATTTTGCAATGTATAGCAGTCTCCAAGAGACTGGGCTCCCAGTGAGCCAGGGAGGTCAGACTGTGTAAATGAGATGAAGAGACCCCCCCCCCCACTGTAACAAAGACAGGAACATGCATAATCAAAGCTTAGGTCTCTGCAGTTACAAGGGCTGGCCATTCCTAATTATGCTAATAGTTTTTAATAGGCTAAGTCCCACTGAATAGCCTCTCTATAAAGGCAGTGCTTTCTCTGGAGAGCAGTGTTAAGAAACAGCAGGAATTGTGTTTATTTTTTTAAACTGCTTTCCTGTGTAAGCTAATTTACAGTTTTCTAGTATATGCTTGACATTGAAGGGTGTGGTAGACCCTTTGTCAGGTCTGGCTGGGCCTGTAGTTTCAGTCTAAAGGAAAGACAGGTAGCAATGGAGAAACATCTAATGAAGAAGTGAGACGGGGGGGGGGGGGGGCACCAACTGATAGTCTGCAGAGGGGCACCAGAGACCCTTATCACGGCCCTGGATGGGTTACAACTGATTGTAAATAAATAAGGGGTCCTTTTACAAAGGCACGCTGAAAATGGCTTGCAGTAGTGTAGGCGCGGGTTTTGGGCGGGCGCCGATCCATTTTTTAGCGCGCCTGTAAAAAAAGGCCTTTTTTGCCAAAAATGGACGTGAGGGAAAATGAAAATTGCCGTGCATCCATTTTGGGTCTGAGACCTTACCGCCAGCCATTGACCTAGCAGTAAAGACTCACGTGGTAACCGGGCAGTAATGACATACATGCAACAAATGCCACTTGGCGCGCGTCCATTACGCGTGCCCAAAAATAAAAAATATTTTTCAGATGCATGCCAAAAATGAAATTACTGCAAGAGCCATGTGGTAGTTGGGCGGTAACTCCATTTTGGCGCACATTGGGCATGCGTAGACGCTTACGTGGCTTAGTAAAAGAGTCCCTAAATGGCAACTGGATAAGTAGCTGCTATGTGTATCTGCCTGGATATCTAATTAAATACCTTTTTGCATACATACTATATTGCACGCTTTTAAAATGGCTAGTTAAGGACAAGTCTATAGCTCAGGTCACAGTCTGTAATCTGTTGTTAGGCATGAATGCATCATATATGTGTTATACTCAAGCCCATGGTGGAGAATAAAATGGCTGCAACCGTATAGGTGTGTTCCTATCCCAAATCAGTGATACTAAGGATGCATTTTTAAGGAAACACTTTGCAGCCTTCAGCACAACAAGGTTTAGTCGATACACTTATGCATGCTATCTATGGAGGGGAATAACATTATTAAAAGGAGAAATTGGTTATAAAAAGGGAATATTTATTTCTATTGTGTTTCTCTTGTTCATATCCTTTTAAGTTTTGCTCTTTTTAAGGCACATTATACCATTTCAATATACAATAAAACAAGAGTATGGACATTATACAAAGTAGTTCCTGCTGTTTAATGCTAGCAGGTGCTACATGAAATACCATATTCAACAATGAAACAGAACCTAATAAATCTAAAATGTACATCCCTAGAAAAGCATCAAAAGAAAAAGATGTAGTGAATTGGGTAAGTATTGATGACACTATCCAGCTTATTTTCGAAAGTGATTGCCGACCATCTTATGACATAAATCGGGAGATGGCCGGCGATCTCTCAGATCTGAATAATCGAAAGCTGCTGTTTTGACACCATCGCCGCTTTCCTGTCACTGAGCTGGCGAAAGTTCAAGGGGGTGTGCCAGAGGCGTAGCGAAGGCGGGACCTGGGGGAGCATGGTTCCAGATGGCCGGCTTCGCCCGATAATGGAAAAAAGAAAGCCGGCCGTAACAAGAATTTGGTCCACTTTATTTGGTCCCTTTTTTTCAGGTCCAAGTCCCAAAAAAGTGCCCAAACTGACCAGATGACCACCGGAGGAAATCGGGGATCACCTCCCCTTACTCACCCAGTGGTCACTAACCCCCTCCCACCCTCAAAAATACAACTTTAAAAACTTTTTTTGCCAGCCTCTATGCCAGCCTCAAATGTCATACTCAGGTACCTCACATCAGTATGCAGGTCCCTGGAGCAGTTTTAGTGGGTGCAGTGGACGTCAGGCAGGCGGACCCAGGCCCATTCCCCCCTACCTGTTACATTTGTGGTGGAAAATGGGAGCCCTCCAAAACCCACCCGAAACCCACTGTACCCACATCTAGGTGCCCCCCTTTACCCCTTAGGGCTATGGTAATAGTGTATAGTTGTGGGGAGTGGGTTTTGGGGGGCTCAGCACCCAAGGTAAGGGAGCTATGCACCTGGGAGCTATTTTAAATTTTTTTACTTTTTAGAAGTGCCCCCTAGGGTGCCCGGTTGGTGTCCTGGCATGTGAGGGGGACCAGTGCACTACGAATCCTGGCCCCTCCCACGACCAAATGCCTTGGATTTGGCTGGATTTGAGATTGCCGGCTTTGGTTTCCATTATAGGCAAAAAACGATGCCTGCCATCGCAAACCCGGCCATCTCTGACATTTGGCCAACCACAACCGTATTATCGAAAACAAAAATGGCCGGCCATCTTTTTCGAAAATACGGTTGGCTCCGGCCAGTTGCGGAGCCGGCCCCAGAGATGGCTGGCCATGGAGATGGCCGGCGCCGTTCGATTATGCCCCTCTTTATATGATATTGAACAACAGTAAAAGTAGTAGCAGCATTTCTTCCTCATCTCACGCTCACATAATATACTTGGCTGGAAGAAATTGGGGGTTCCTTTATCAAAGGAGATAAAGTTTTGTGGTAAAATATCATATGACAAGAGCAAAGCCTGTGCATTAATTATTGTGTGTATGCATCTTACCATATGGATAGCTCTTAATAGCCATTCCTACCCATAACCTTAGAATTTAGGAGTCAGCACCCACAAAAAATATCTAATTGTTATTGTAGATTACATGCTGAAATTTTCTACCCAAGCCAAAAAAGCAAACAGAATGCTAGGAATTATTAGAAATATTAGTAATATTATAATGCCTTTGTATTGCTCCATGATACAACCTCACGTATTGTGTTCAGTTCTGGTTGCCATTTCTCAAAAAAGATATAGCGGAACTAGAAAAGGTTCAAAGAAGAGCGACCAAAATGATAAAGGGGATAGAACTCTACTCATATGAGGAAAATCTAGAGGTTAGAACTCTTCAGCTTGTCAAAGAGATGGCTGAGGGGGATATGATAGAGGTCTACACAATCCTGAGTGGTGTAAAACAGGTAAAAGTGAATCAATTTTTTACACTTTCAAAAAGTACAAAGACCAGTGGACAGTCAATTAAGTTACATAGAAATACTTTTAAAACAAATAGGAGGAAATAATTTTTTCACTCAACAAATAGCTAAGCTCTGGAATTCACTGTCAGAGGGTGTGGTAACAATTAGGTTTAAAAAAGGTTTGGACAAGTTGCTGGAGGAAAAGTTTGTAATCTGCTATTGAAATATACATGGGGAAGCCACTGCTTGCCCTGTTATTTGTAACATGGAATATTGATATTATTTGAGTTTCTGCCAGATACTTGTGGCCTGGATTGGTCTCTGCTGAAAGCAGGATGATGGCCTTGATGGACCATTGGTATTACCCAGTATAGTTATTTTTATGCTCTTATATTCTTATCTTGGGAGAGGCCACACTGGCTCTATATCCTGGCTTGTTGTTTTATTCATACTTAATTTTCCAGGCTTACCACACTTTCGGGGGCTGGGCATGGCTCAGTTATGATGAGCAATTTGTTTTTTGAAGGATTTGACTAAGGACAAATTGGATACATGTGGCTTCAGGATATAGATATATGCCTGTCAGAAATTATGCCAGCTAGGCACTGGGTACCTAGGGGTGGATTTGCTAATGTCTTATGTTTTTATGTTTTCTAAAATCATTACTTACCGCCAGGTTATATCAGATCTAGGTGGTTAACAATTAAGTACATGTATTGCTTTAGAATTGC
Source organism: Microcaecilia unicolor (assembly GCF_901765095.1). Lineage (NCBI taxonomy): Eukaryota > Metazoa > Chordata > Amphibia > Gymnophiona > Siphonopidae > Microcaecilia > Microcaecilia unicolor. Next base: position 331,042,914 of record NC_044031.1, on the reverse strand, counting down.
AGCCTGCTCACTTGATCACCACAAACTGCTCAAAGAATAAAGTACTGCAGTTTCTTTTGGATTCGTATTGGGTAAATGAAACTTTTTATCCTTACTTCAAATGGAGAGTGTATTTCCAATCTACACAATGATTAAGAAATATACACACTGACTGAGTCAGATTAGGATATATGCACACTGATCAAACCATCTAACTAAAAGCTATAAAACAGATATATAAAAGAAAGCTTAACTGGAGTTACCTGCAGCTGGGCCCATAGGAATAAAATGGGCCCTGTTGTAGATAACTCAAGCTAAGCTTTAGTAAAAGACCCCCCATGATGTACAACAAAATAAACCAGAGTATTAGACATAAAGCAAGTACAATACTGTTAACATCATCCGGAAAATGTAAATTTTTTTCAACATAGGAAAGCAATTTCATGTTCCTATATATTCCACCCACCAAATTCTTTTGTCTGTTCACAACAATAGACACTTTAGAAGAGTGTGGTTTGAATGTCAGTTCTGTAAATTGTACAGTTACTCCAAAGATGCAACATTTTACCAAAGAACATTCCATTGGAACTATAGGACAGCCAAGAGCTGTTTTCTTTATTTTCATGGGGGGGGGGGGGGGGGGGGGGGGAGAAAAAACCTGCACTTGAACTGAAAGAACAGAGTCAATGAGACTGTCAATATGGAGATATTTAAGGGTGTTTTTACAGCATTTTTTCAGCACTGATGCTGAGCAAGCAGTTCTGTATTCACTTAAGAAATGTTAGAATGATTTTTGCTAATTTTTCTAATGGTCAATAAAGTATAGAGCTCTGGACAGCTTAAAAGCTCAGCTCTTTAATTGTTGTCCTTAATATTCCATTTAATGTGGTGCCTTAATGCTTAATGTAAAACAAGAAAGAAACGAGACTGCAAAGGTGTTATCCAGGAAGTACAATAAGAGCTTGATTTTATAAAAGGTGACCTATGAGAGAAGCCCAAAAAAGACACCTATTCTAAGCCTCTCTATGAAGACAATATAACTGCTTACATGACTTTTTAAAATAGGATCCCCAGTAGTACACACATACAGCGGCACCAATTTACACTTGCTCTGCTTTAAATAAAAATATTTTTGGATCAGTGTCCATTAAAATTGTTGAAATAAATAAATGTGGTCATAAACCCAAGGGTTTGATTCTATAAGTGACAAAAGTCAGGCAGCAAAATGATGGGTGCTAAGGGGTAAATTCTATAAATGACGCTCAAATTTAGGCGCTGGGGAAAATCTGTGCTGTGCCGTTCTATAAAGTGTGTTCTGGACTGAGTGTTCTTTCTAGAATAGCGCTTAGACCAGATTCTTGTGCCCAAGTGTAGGTGTGAGGATTTATGCTTGTTGAAACCTGGTATAAATCCTGGCACATAAATTGGGCATATAACCCCAGTATTCCATAATACTACCCCTAAATGTTTGGAATGCTCATAACCCATACCCATGCCCCTCCTATGGCCATGCTCACTTTTGGTTTGCATATGAGACACTTTAGGCACACAGCATTATAGAAAGATGCATGTGTGCATGCAAATTTGTGCCAATTAACTCCAATTAACACCAATAATGGGTTGTTAGAGTCCAGTTGACTCATTAGTTTATGTGCACATTTGGGCTCCGTGTCCAAATTTAGGCGCCCAACTTTAGGCATCTTATATAGAATCAGGGGGTAAGTGTGAATTCTATAACAGCATCTGGGTGCCCAGATTCCGTCATAGAATACTAGCGTTAAGTCAGTATCTATACACCAATATTTAGGCATCAACAAGCACAGAAGAACAAAAGGACCTCAGCACATGTCAATGCAAGAAGTCAAACACAGCAAAGGTGACACAAAGGATGATGTAGATAAAACGTCCGATGGAGTTCACATCAGAAATTTTATTCAAAAATATATGCAATGGACTCGACGTGAATTGTGCTTCGGCCATGAGGGCCTGCCTCAGGAGTCCCTGTATAGTACACAAGTCGAACGTCTCTGCATTGTATGGCATCTGAAAAAACATGACCTAGTATCTGATATGTCGTTCACCAGACCGTGCACATCTAAATAGGAGCAGAATGTAGCAGACTCTGTGGTGCACACTACTATCTTCCCTCCAATGTGCCTAGATTTTTGAAACACCACACCCCACTCATGACCATGACCCCTTTTCAACTATATATAAACACACCACATTACAGAATACACTTAGCGAGTTGTGCATGTAAATCTCAATTAATACCAATTAGTGCTGATAATTGCTTGTTAAAATTCAATTGACAGTACTGATTAGCTAGTCAACCAATTAGGTTACACGCAGTGTTATAGGATATGCTTTGATGTCCGCACGGAAATTAAGGCATGATATACAGAATCCGGCAGTATATGCACAAATTCTTTATAATCTGTTGAGAGAACTTCATTACACAATCTTACTTATAATGAAAATACCAGGTCACAGCTGTACATGGCCAACTATGTCACTACAACACAAATTCTATGCACAGTTTATGAATACAGATAGTAAATTCAATAATACTGCTCACTTTGATTACTCAGATGTGATTAGCTAAAGACAAAAGCCTATAATTACATGCCTCCAGGACTCATTGCATTTTTCATACTTGAACTGTCTTCTTTAATTTTCTACTGTCAAGCGTATACTCTTGCTGCTGCCTTTGTACAGAATATAAATCAACCCTGTGCATCGATTGACATTCTGATTAAATGGTAAAAATACAGTAATATATTATAGAACACATGGAAAGTTGTCCAACAACTATTTTTAGAATGGAAAATAATTTGAGCAGGCTGCTGTTTTGATCAGGTTTTGTCAAAGAAGCCTTTGAAGGAATCCAGAATTCTAAAAGAAAAATACCTACCTGAAGTAGGCAATTCTTACGAGACCTTCCTTCTAAATAAACTAACAAAGTCTTTAGGCTTGAAGTTCATTTAGAATACAGTTTCTTGTATTTTGAGGTAGTTCCCTAATGTTCTACATCTATATATTTAGTCATCTTCTAAACCACAAAATTCTCATTAAACAAATATTTTTCCAAAGCCTAAGATCAAGGTGCAGCCCTCTTAACTTGAAACAAAAGCTATAGTACTGCACTAGCACACTAGCTTAAATAATATAAGTGATCTTTAATGAGGTAAATAATCCTCACATGCAGAAAAAAAGAACAACAAAGAGAAGCTGCACACACAATGGAGTGGAGGAGTGGCCTAGTGGTTAAGGTGGTGGACTTTGGTCCTGGGGAACTGAGGAATTGAGTTCAATTCCAGGCACAGGTAGCTCCTTGTGACTCTGGGCAAATCACTTAACTCTCCATTGAGCCTGCCATGAGTGGGAAAGCACAGGGTACAAATGTAACAAAAAAAAATGACTAGCTTTAAATGCAGCCGATTACTTCACACCATACAGTTCTATCGCATGCTACAAACACCCTCATCAGGATGGGAGCTCACCAGGCCATACCCACAGTCCTAAAATGTCTATTTTGACCTGCCCCACTAACTGTTCTTGACACAAAATTGCCCATATCTTCTCCAATGTCAACTAATGCTACAATGCTAACCCAAGTCTTAGTGTTAAGCGTCACCCTGTTCTATAGTTTCATTGCTTATTGTTATAATGTTATATTGTATAATGTTTATTGTTTTAATGTTTAATGTTACGATGAAAGCCGCATTGAACCAAACATGTTTTGGATAATGCGGGGTACAAAAAACAAATAAATGAAAAATAAAAAATGAAATATTTGCACCTAGGAGACTCAGCTGAGGAGGAAGGAAGAGCAGGATGTCCCTACATAAAGGTCAGCAGAAGCGGGAAGGAAAGTAAAAAGGGTGTGAAATCCTTCTACCTGTCTAAGTACCGTAAGGATTTGTAGATTTTTATTCATAAAGGCACACTTGCTGAAAGTTAAGACGGTTCTTGCTATCTGCCTCATACTCATGGTGGACTGGATGCCATAAGGTTTCTCCTTTTATAACTCTCACAGTATACGTTAAACTTGATTTTAATACATTTTCTCCAAATAACTTTTCAGCTGAGGGAGGGTTTACCACACTAATAGCTCATCTCTGTATGGTAACTCTAAGCCATACAAATAGAGGTAGGATGAGAGGCAGGTGCAAATGAAATCAAATTGGTTGAAAACATTAAGAAAAAACTAAGAAAGGGGAGTTATCAAGTTGCATTAAGACCATCAGTCATATTATTTGTCCCTTAATATGGCTTAAAGGTCTCTAATGCAGCTTCTCTTGCCCTACTGCAGAGCTATTGTATGTAAAGCAGCTAATTACTATTTAAAAACCATTGTGACAGTGGAATAGTTATGGGTGGGCCTGGGTGGGCACAAACTCCAAATTGACGCACGTTGGACACATGTAGGCTCCTACATGGCATAGTAAAAGGGCCCCTTCATTTTAATATTTTTTCTTTATTTTCATTAAGGGAGAAATATCATTACAAGATCACACTTTCAGAGAGTGTGCATACTCTTTTTGGAAAAAGTGTACATTCTTTTGAAATTATGCACAATTTTGCAAATGGATGCATACGTTTGCAAAAGTGTGTATTATTTGTGAAGCATGTCCACTCTTTCTGCAAAAGTGTTCACTCTTTTGGAAGAGTGTGCACTATTAATGACATAGAACAAAACCTGAAATTTTGGGGTTTTTCCCCCTGTGGTTTCAGGCAAAATATGAGGGGTGTTCCTGGGGGTGGGTCTGTGATACAAAGTGGGGGCTTCCTTGAAGGCATTCTGTGAGGCACCAGGGAGGCAGCTAGCTCTGGGGTGGGTGACACAAAGGGTTACTTGGGAAGGGGTTGTGTATCACAAATGGGTAGCTTAGTGGACCTTAAAAAAGGGAAAGTGCTAGTATACCTAATGGGGAGGAGCAATGATGCTGGGATTAGGCACTTTTACAGAGGGAGTGGCAATTTTAAAAAAGTTGCTGCTATGTTTATATGGGGGCTTTGTACATTGTTTTCCCCCCACATGAAGATTTCTAAAAATGCTGCTTCTGTGCGTGGGGATTTTTGCATGTAGTCCTGAACATATGTTACTAGAAGCTCAATATTTAGCAGAACTTCTTGTAGATCTCCTATATCCTAACACATTCCCCTAAAATCTGGCCCTAAGGGACAGTCTCCCATTGGTGCCTCTACTTAGGTGCCCCAATACATGCAGTAAGACCCCATTGTATATCAGCATCTGGGTCCCTCCCATGCTTCACCATGTGAACACCTCTTTGCAATTACACACATGCCCTTATAGGATAGTGCTTAGAAGTTTTGATACAACTTACACATCTAAGTGTATACTGACCCTCAAAAGTGACAGTATTCTATATTCCTGCAGGATCAAGTGGCATATAAATGTGGGAGCGCTGTTATAGAATTGTCTTTCACATGAAAGTGTGGCACTATATTGGTTATTTATTTATTTATTACTGAGGTCATTTTCTCACTCTAGGGCTTTCAAAGGAGCACGTAAGCTAATTATACTCACTGAAGTCACAACACTTCCCTTGAACTGAAATTAACCAATGTTCAGCCCTGGAAGTAGAAGAGGCAAAAACATCCCGAAACAGAAGCAACCAGAGCTAAAAAAAAACCTCAACGTTTCTGGATCAATGAGCAGTACAAAGCAATGGGTATGGTAGTTGGTGATTCCCTTTTGAGGGGTACAGATGTATCTATGTTGTCCAGGTGTGCTGTCTGCCTGGTGCTGAGATCCAAGATACTATGGAAAGTTTGCACAGACTTATTAAGCCTACTGACTATTATTTGATGCCGTCCATTGATGTTGGGATTAATGATACTAATAGGTATTCAACTGGACCTAGTAAAAACAATTACAGTGAAATCCGCTTAAGTGCAAGGGTCTGGGACCAAAGAAATGCATGCAGTTAACCAAAGCGTGCACTTAACCGTTGTGATCCAACGAAGCTTGACATCTGATAAACATATGTACAGTACTGTTTATTATTATATGTAGAGTGTTCAGTCTCCGTTAACTGACTGACATTAGGCTTACTTGAAGTAATAAGTTATAGTCCTCTGTACATTAATGGGTATGTGAGTTCCATAGATGGTAAAAACTGTCATAGCACTGACATCCAGTGGCCTCCAGATAGGCCTGCACGGTGTTGAGACTCTCCAGCGCTCTTGCAAAACTGACAGGTGGAGGTTGTTGAATTTCGTCAGCATGTGCCTCGCTGCTCATTTCATCTTCTATTTCATCATCAGCCATTGTTGCCTGTGTGTAGGCACATATCTCCTCTTCAGTAACACCGGCTGGTACATTCTGCTTATGTGGAGCTCCTCAAGGTCTCCGATCATAATATGATTTGGGTTGATCTGGAAGAGGATCCTTTTTATGCACAACACCCAGACTGGCCCTTTCCTGCTTACAGGGGGCATTGTGCAGCTGCAGAGACATCTTCGCCAGTCAAAATGAGCTTTTATTCAGGTGTCTATCACTGCTGCCTGTGATACTCTTACTGTTACTCAGGCAGCTCTCAATAACTTGATTCATGAGCAGACATCTTGCATGCTTGTTTATTGAAGTATCAGTTTCATGCTTTTGGTAATAAGGCTAGGAGAATGCTGGCTCAAGTAGCTAAGCAATCGGAGGTGGACTCCATATATTAGCCTTATAGAAAGAGGACTGCACTGAAATCTCAACCCCAATCCAGGGCAAAATTTGAGCCTGCTTGTCCGACATTGTTGATTGGATGTCTCAGCGTCATCTGAAGCTTAACATGACCAAAACGGAACTTCTCATTTTTCCCCCTAAACCCACCTCCCCTCTTCCCCCTTTCTCTATCTCTGTTAATGGCTCTCACATCCTCCCTGTCTCCTCGGCTCATAACCTTGGAGTCATCTTTGATTCCTCACTCTCCTTCTCTGCACATATTCAACAGATCACCAAAATCTGTCGTTTCTTTATCTACAACATTAGCAAAATTTGCCCTTTCCTTTCTTATCCACACCCTTGTCGCCTCTCACTTGGACTATTGCAATTTACTTCTCACTGGTCTTCCGCTCAGCCATCTCTCTCCTCTCCAGTCTGTCCAAAATTCTGCGGCATGACTTATTTTCTGTCAAAATCGTTTTACCCATACTAGCCCACTCCTCAAATCACTCCACTGGCTCCCTGTCCGCTTCCGCAAAAAGTTTAAACTTCTCTTACTGACCTTTAAATGCATCCACTCTGCAGCCCCCCATTATCTCTCCACTCTTATCTCTCTCTACATTCCTCCCTGTGAACTCCGCTCACTGGACAAATCTCTCTTGTCGTCCCCCTTCTCCTCCACTGCTAACTCCAGGCTTCGTTCCTTTTCTCTCGCGGCACCTTATGCCTGGAATAGACTTCCTGAACCTATACGTCTAGCTCCATCTCTACCTATTTTCAAATCTATGCTGAAAACCCACCTTTTCACTGCTGCTTTTAGTTCCTAGCTACTACTCAATTGCCCTTCCCTTGTCCCTTCCTTCCTTCTCACCCATTACTCTTTATCACCTATTACTTCATTACCCATTACTTTTCATCACCCTTAACTGTCTTGTCTATCTGTATTATTTAGATTTTAAGCTCTTTTGAGCAGGGACTGTCTCTTTGTGTCAGATGTTCAGCGCTGCGTGCGTCTGGCAGCGCTATACAAATGCTAATAATAATAACTTTGAATTTGTAGAATTTATTTATTTATGACATTTTTACCCCATATTAGCCCGAGTTGAATCATGTTCAATGTGGCATACATAACAAACAATTAAATAAATGATACATATTAAAAATTAAAGAAATGGATTATAAAGTAGAATAAATAATGCTATAACATTGGTTTTGTAAAACAAATATAACATATGTGGTGAATTAACCTGGATGCAACTGTTCTTAGGGTAGATGGACAGAGAAGAAGATTAAATCATAATTAAGTTTACAAAGTGAAGATGAATAAATATGGGTACAATTATGTATAAATTTAAAGTGGTTAAGAGTTATTTTACCTAAGAAAAGTTATCTTAGTTTACCATCGTGATTACTGATCTTTTAGCTCAGTTTTATAATATGTTTATTTCTTTTTTTGTTCTCTTACGTATTACCAAAAGCATGAAATTGATACTTCAATAAACAAGCATGCAAGATGTCTGCTCGTGAATCAAGTTATTGAGAGCTGCCTGAGTAGCAGCAAGAGTATCACGGGCAGCAGGGGTAGACACCTGAATAAAAGCTCATTTTGACCGGAAATGTTTTAATTTAAATGATGTCTAAGTGTCATTTACTTGATTTTTATCTTGGTTCTATGTTATTCTTATTTTTAGTTTAATTTTATTTGATGTTTATAAGTATCATTTTCTTGATTGTGTCATTCTTGCAGTTCTTCCTTTAAATGTATGCAGTGTTTTTTGGTTTTTTTTTAACCTTCTATAAATACCCTTTTAAATCTCTTCCTCTCCTTTCTTCCCTTAATTAATCTCTACACAATACTAATTATACCTGATATACTGGATTAACTATGTTAACAATACTATATAAGCCACATTGAGACTGCAAATAGGTGGGAAAATGTGGGATACAAATGCAATAAATATATAAATGAATAAATAAATCTGATGTTTTTATTGTTTATATTATAAGTTATCTATGTATTTTAATTTAGATAGCAGAGACTTCTGAGGCAGGCTGGTCGGCTGAAACACAGCCGTGTCGAGTCTTTAAAGTTACACAATAAATCTGGACAAATCAAGCATTGTCAAGAGACTTATTTTTGTGTCATCTTTGCTGTTTCTTGTGTATTTTACTGTAAACTCAGGTTACTAGTAACTAGGTCTCATTTTATAAAATGGGACCTGTGCTAAATTAGCATGAGTTAGTGGTAAAATAGCCCATATTAATGGTAGCCCTCTGACATATTTCACCTCATCTAATGCAACTTCTTATTTCTAGTGAGTGAGACATGGCAGTGGGAAAGACTTGTCCCAGCCAGGGGCCATATTTTTCAGAGATACCAGATCCACAGAGTGGTTAGAGAGAGAGAGGAAGAGATGCCAGGACTTGTAGGGGAAGGAGGCAGAGGTAGAGATGGTGGCACGAAGAGAGATGCTGGTCTCAGGGAGGGGGACAGGAGGAAAGGTAGAAAAATACTGGCCCTGGGAGAGGAGGCAGGATAAGAGGGAAAGAAGAAATATGGAGACATTCTGGTCCTGGGGGATGGGTGGGCTATATGAGATGATGGGAAGAGTATAAGGATAAGCTGAATATGGTGAGAGATAGGGATACAGTGGGGTAATGCTGGACATGGGGAGGGAATGCAGACACAGAAAGGTGAAACTGGACATGTGGGATGATGATAGGCACAAACTGGAGAGACTTGATAGGGCAAGGATAAGGACACAGAGATGGAAGAAGCTCAATATGGCAGGAGGATGGTTCTGAGATACAGAGAGAAGATGCTGGTCAGGGAGGAAAGTAACATAGAGGAAAGATGACTAATGGACCCAGAGAGAGAGAGAAGGAATTACAAATAGACAAGGAGGCCCTGGCAAGAGAGTTAAGAGAAGACAGAGAAAAGCTAAGACCAAAGACTGGGACCAACGTAATTTGAAAAATAAAAACACAAGACAACAAAGATAGAAAAGGGAATTTTATTTTCTATTTATTACCTATTTATTGATTAGAATATGTCAGTTTTTGGAATGTGCATCTGCCAGAATTATACATAGCTGTGGCCTGAAATAAAAAAAACACTCATTGGCCTTCAATCTCAAGCATAGCTGTGGTAAATATCCAGTTTTGGATTGGGCATCCTTGGCATCTCTGCCTGTGTATAGCAGGGACTTCTTTTGCATGGGCAGGCAGAAGAAAGAGAAGCAAGCAGCAACTGATTAGAAGAGGTACTGTCTGGGCATTCAGCTGTCATATAGTACTTAGTTTATCTGAATTGCATATTCATTAAAAAAAATTAACCTGTTTCTGCTATGCAATGTTTATGAAATAATCATAGAACACATATGCATGTGTCAGTTAGTATTATGATCTGGCAACCACAGAGTGGCAGCTGAGGAGCAAGACAAGGGAAGGGTTCAACACTATGGAAAGGGATTTGGAGTGGGGTATGGGGACAGGGCAGAGAACAGGGGTGAGGCAAGGGAAGGGCATGGAAAAGGGCAGGTGTCAGGCTTTTCTCAGGCAAACATTTGGCAACTATAGGCACCAGGTTCAATCCTAGCTGTTGTTTCAAAGATGATGGTGATGAGAGAGGAATGAGTGGGCATCATTCCTGCCTCTTTCAAAGTATGGAAGTCTGGAGCCCTGGAGGAGGGTCAAAGAAAACAACAGGGTAACTGATCTGCAAACTCCAAGATGAAAAACAACCAAAGCAGATACGTGGATAAAAAACAATATTTATTTAAAATAGGTTAAAATAAAATTGGAAAGCCTGACACAGGTCGTGTTTCGCCCAACTGGGCTGCATCAGGGGCTAGCAGATATCTGTCTGATCATATAAATCCTGAAGAATCAAAAACCTATTTGTTGAACTCACAAATATAGGATGGAATGTGAAGCTGATTAAACCAAATGTACTTCAAAATTGAAAATCATTATAATGCCAAGACTCGACATCAATTCAAACAGTAACTTTCAAAGAGACTGGGAGACTGGGCGTCTAAATGGTAGATGACGTTTAATGTGAGCAAGTGCAAAGTGATGCATGTGGGAAAGAGGAACCCGAATTATAGCTACCTCATGCAAGGTTCCACGTTAGGAGTCATGGACCAAGAAAGGGATCTAGGTGTCGTCGTTGATGACATGTTGAAACCTTCTGCTCAGTGTGCTGCTGTGGTAAGAAAGCAAATAAAATGTTAGGTATTATTAGAAAATGAATGGAAAACAAAAATGAGGATGTTATAATGCCTTTGTATCACTCCATGGTACGCACCTCGAATATTGTGTTCAATTCTGGTCGCCACATCTCAAAAAAGATATAGTGGAATTAGAAAAGGTGCAGAGAATGGCGACGAAAATGATAAAGGGGATGGGACAACTTCCCTATGAGGAAAGTTTAAAGCGGCTAAGGCTCTTCAGCTTGGAGAAAAGGCGGCTGAGGGGAGATATGATGGAGGTCTATAAAATAATGAGTGGAGTTGAATGGGTAGATTTGAAGCATCTGTTTACACTTTCCAAAAATACAAGCACTAAGGAACGTGCGATTAAAGTAGTAAATTTAAAACGAATCGGAGAAACTTTTTCTTCACTCAACATTGCCAGAGAATGTGGTAAAGGCAGTTAGCTTAGCGGAGTTTAAAAAAGCATTGGATGGCTTCCTAAAGGAAAAGTCCGTAGACCGTTATTAAATGGACTTGGGGAAAATCCACTATTTCTGGGATAAGCAGTATAAAATGTTTTGCAAGTTCTTGGGATCTTGACAGATATTTGTGACTTGGATTGGCCACTGTTGGAAACAGAATGCTGGGTTTGATGGACCTTTGGTCTTTCCCAGTATGGCAATACTTATGTACTTATGTACTTATGTACTCCAAGTGGGGCCTCAACAAGGACTTGTAAAGGGGCATCAACACCTCCTTTCTTCTGCTGGTTATGCCCCTCTCTACGTAGCCTTGCATCCTTCTGGCCACAGCCGTCGCCTTGTCGCAGTGTTTCTTGACCTTCAGATCCTCACACACCAACACCCCAAGGTCTCTCTCCTTAGTCGAGCTTACTAATTTCTCCCCTCCTATTCGGTATTTCTCTTTCGGGTTTCTGCACCCCAAGTGCATCACTCTACACTCCTTGGCATTAAATTTTAACTTATTCAAGATACTGGGTTTTAAATATATTTCGGTTCTAATCAGTAAGCTGAAAACTATTATAGAAACCAGTAGATAGAAAAACACATTATATATCAAAACAAAAAAATTCCTAATGAAAAAAAATGTTATACTAGAAATGTGTACTAAATATGTAGTAATGAATTGTGCTCAGTTTTTTTTTTGGTGTATTACAAGGACCCGACGACTCGAGATGTGTAAAAACACCATTCCACCATCATCGCACACCCTGCCTCTACTCCTACCTATTAAGTTCCACACAATGTGACAGTCTTCAACATAAAAGAACCAGCTACTTAGCTTGAGTGGAATTGGGAGGGATGAGATGGGGTCGTGATCTTCTTAGTGTTCTCAAAGATGTTGCAGTTCAGGAAATGATACAAGTCCCGGATTGATACAATACTTTTATATATCAAAATAAATCTGTGACATCACCACTATTGTGTCCATTGCTCAATGTTCAAGGTTCCCTACGTGGGCCATGTTTCGCCGTAATATTGGCATCTTCAGGGGAACTGGTCTATGTAAAATAGAAATAAAAATAAAAAACAATGACAAAATAATAATAAACACAAAAAAGCACAAAAAAATCTCTATGGGATCAATCAAAACTTTTATTTTAACTGCCAGACCCTTGACCATTCTTCTAAGGTTCGGAGATCATTTGAAAACCGATGCCATTGCTTTTAACACCTAAACCCACTGTCTGTTATAGAAAATAGACTGACAGATGAACACATACAGGGGTGAACCATGCACATCATCATAGATCTTTTAGTGTAGTTATATGACTAGTCCCATAGCTTCCTGCATTTCATCAGACAGACTAGGCCACTACTAATGAGTTTTGTGTCTTTATGTGGTTTATGGTGAAATAACTTAGAGATCCTTTTACTAAGGCACACTAATGGATTTAGAACGCAGTGATGACTAATGCGGGCTAAATGCTAAGATGCTGTTTATATTCCTATGGGCATCTTAGCATTTACCCCCCCCCCCCCCCACCCGATTCCATATAGTGCACCTAGAAGTCCACACCAAAATCGGCGCAGATTCTATAACAATGCATATAACTTAACATACTTAACAAGCTAATGAGCACTAACAGAACTTAACAACCAATAATGAGCACTAATCAGCACTGATTAGAATTTAGACACCCAACTCGTTAAGCATATTTTGTAACGATATGTGCTAAACTTAAAGTGCATAGGCAAAATGGGGCATTGTTATAGGAGGGGAAATGGGTGTTTCATGGGCATTCTGAAATTTATATACCTAGTTATCGAATATGGCCCAGTGTGCCTAAATGTATGTGTTGGGATTTATGGCACATTTTTGTTAGTGTAAATGGATGTGCATTGATTTAGGTGCTGAAATATCAACCAAGCATATTTATTTATTTATTTAGAACATTTATATCTCACATATTCCCAACATAGCAGGCTCTATGTGGCTAACAATATTTATAGAAAGAACATCATGCATATGCAAGGGCGGAACAGAGAAGAAGGAACATCTTGAGGGGGAAAGCAACAGAGGAAACAAATGAGGGACGACAGGAAGTTAAGAAACAGCAGAGTAAGTTTTATCACATAGATAAGTCTTGAGGAGTTTCTTGAACAGAGTGTGGTCGGCAGTCTCTTTTAAAGTTGATGGTAGAGCATTCCAGTAACGAGGACTCACAAAGCAAAAAGAGGAGGCGAAGAGCAATTTGTACCGTAGATTCTTGCAGTTAGGAGAGTGGAGATTAAGATAAGTACGGGAAGGCTTCTTGGAATTTCTGGGAGGTAGGTCAATCGGGCTGAACCTATAAACTAGGGCATCCCTGTATACGATCTTGTGGGTGAGGGCACAGATTTTGAATTTGATCTGCTCTTTTATCGGGATCCAGTGGAGCTTCTCTCTTAGAGGTTTAGCTGCTTCAAACCGAGATTTACCAAATAGTAATCTTGCCGCCGTGTTTTGTACCGTCTGGAGTTTCTTTAAGGTTTGTTCCTTACAACCGGTGTAAATCCCATTGCAGTAGTTGAAATGGCTCAATACTACAGTGTGGATTAGAGTCCGGAATAGGTGAAATGGAAGGAACTGCTTGATACTTTTTAGTGACCGCATGGAGAGGAACATTCTTTTCATAATAGCTGATTCCTGAGGATCGAGGGTCAGGTGTGAATCCAGAATGACACCAAGGAGCTTCAAATTATCTGCGATGGGGATGGAGTAGTCCAGCATAGAAATTGTGCCTGGGATAGATTTATTGAACTGGGAGGAGAGAATGATGCATTGGGTTTCTTCCTTATTTAACTTGAACTTAAATGAGTTTGCCCAACTGGCCACGATGGCAAAACTGTTCTGTATTGCGTCAGAGATTTCAGTCAAAGAAGATCAGAAGGGAATGTAGATAGTAACATCATCTGCATATATGTATGGGTGCAGGTCATGGTTGGAGAGGGCCGTAGCAAGTGGAGATATCATAATATTAAATAGGGTTGGTGACAGGGGGGAGCCCTGAGGAACTTCACAGTGGGATCTCCAAGGTGGTGAAAGAGAGGAATGGACTTTGACCTGATAAGATCGATATGATAGAAATTCTCTAAACCATTCCAAGACATAACCACCAATGCCAAATTCAGATAGTAAAGAAAGAAGGAGGTTGTGGTCCACCATGTCGAATGCACTGAACAGATTAAATTGAAGAAGTAAGATGTTTTTCCCAATTGATATTTTCTTCTTAAAGTTGGAAAGGAGTGTGACCAGTACTGTCTCGGTACTGTGGTGAGACCAGAACCCGGATTGGGAGGCATGGAGAATAGAGAATTTATCCAGATAATCAGTGAGCTGTGAATTGACCAAACTCTCCATAGACTTGACTAGCAGCGGGATAGTTGCAACAGGGCGGTAGTTAGATATTATGTTAGGCTTGGTCTTCGGGTCCTTGTTAAGCACTGATTATAGAATAGGGGAAAGAAAATGGGACTTGATAGGGCACCTTTCTGTGGTTTTTGCAGCTATATTCAAAGCAGTTACATAGGTACTTATTTGTACCTAGGGAAACAGAGGATTAAGTGAGTTGCCTAGAATCACAAGCAGCTGAAGTGGGCATTGAACCCAGTTCCCCAAAATCAAAGTTTGCTGCACTAACCACTAGGCTACTTCTCCACTCCAGTCCAGTTGCATAGTTTGCACTGATTTCAGTGCCATTTTTTTTAGGTGCCATATTTTCAAAGCACTTAGCTTCCCAAAGTTCCATAGAAACCTATGGAACTTAGCCTCCCAAAGTGCTTTGAAAATAAGCCTGTGCACTAACGGTTAGCATATGCTATCCATTAGCATGCCTTAGTAAAAGGACCCCCTTATGTTGAAGTTCATCTACTCCTTCTCTTCCTTGTAATTAATGACAAAAGAGATGTTTCATAAAGTAGAACTACAAGTGCAAAATTAAGCTTTTTCTCTTTTTTTTTGAACAGATTGCTGTACCACTGCTATTTATCCCAAAGACATCTCCCTATAGCCTGTAGCTAATAAGCACATTGCTGTCAGGTTCCAGATGCTCTTTTCATCTTACTTAAAGCAGCAAACCATGAAAGCTGGAATTTTTTTTTTTTGCTACAACAAAACAGATCTTATACGTAGATAATGCTAGCCTATAAATTTTACTTTGGATTAAAGAAATCAAGAATAATATAAGAATAATATGAAAACATATATTTCTAATTTACCTCTTTCCTTCTACTTCAAGTAGAACAGATAGAAACAGTAGCAAGGTTGAATGCATATGTTCCTGTGCTGGCATCACTCATCATAAGGTTGGCTGATGAAAACATACTGAACAAATTGTTATTGTCTTTAGTAAGACCTCCTGACCTTTTGTGTTTGTAGTGATAGTTTTGAAAGAATATTTTAAGTAAATAGTTTAGTTGATAGCATTACACTCATTTTGGAAATGGTTTATAGTAATGAAAAATTGCTGAGCTTTTCAATATCCTTACTTGTGACTTATTATCCTTGACCAAATTAGCTCCAGAATAAAAGGTATTTCAAGTAGTTTCTAGGCTCCACTTAAATGGTAAATTTTAGTAATTATAAATGAACTCATATGTTCAAGTATAGGAAAAAAAACATGGAATTATATACCTTGATATTCAGACCATGGCGGTCAATGAGTTTTAAGTATATGCCTACCAAGTAGATGTTATGCGAGTACTGGACAATATTCAGTACCAGCACCTGCATAGCTAAGCAGGCAATGATAAGACTGCTTTTTGTTCTCTCCCATCTTCCAACTTAGCAATGCAAGCATTGGCTATGAGTATGGCTGTTACACACATAATAATATAGATTAAAACAAGAGGCACTAATCTGCTTAATAAAAAAAGTTATAAAATGAGAAGTGTTTTTATTCATCAATTATTCGACGTGGCCACGTCTCACTCACAGGCTAGATCAGGTGTCAAAAGTGAAATTAAAAACAAATATAAAATATTTCATTATAAATATTCATGCAAATAAATAAATTAAAAACATAAATCAAGCAAACCTTGACTATCATAAACAAAAAAAAAAAAAATCACTGGGCTATATAGTGCTACACTACAGAAATCTCTTTAGGTGCACAGTGCCAGGGAAGAGATAGATAACTAGTCCAAAAATCAGAGAACACTTGCCTAAAAGGGGTTCTAACACAGCATTCCCTTAATAGTCAATATATTTGAACCACCTAAAAAAAGAATGTAAATAAATGTGTGTATATATACACAACCTTGTTGCTCAGTAATAAATCAATCAAAAAGGGGGAAATGACCATAATCTACTCACAAACCACACATCTCTAAATAAGTTTGCACTCCTTCTGGTCTGTCAAAGCAGCATAATCACAATCACTTTTATTGGCTGCTTATATACTCACTTCTCAGAGTTCAAATGTCACAGCACTAAAATCACTTTAAAGACTTTATACCAATATTAAAACATAAAAAAACATTGGAACAGCAGGGTTACAAAAGTAAAAGCTACCTCCAAATTATTTTTTTTAAATTCCAGAAAATCACAAAGAAAATCAAATTTAAAAATCAAACTTCAATCACATAATATCAATAATAATAAAGTGAATAGCTGAGACAACCAAAAATCATTTTAAAAGAATCAGGAATGCACAAAAACTTTAAATAACGCCAAAAAATATTTCACACTTATACATTTCAGTCACCATCTTGCCATGCATTCCAGTGATGTCAATAAATATCCAATCAGCTGCCAACTCAGATGTTATGTGAGTACTGGACAATATTAAGTATCAAACCTGCATAATTAGGCATGCAAAGATAGGACTGGTTTTTGTGCTCTCCAATCTGCCAACTTAACTATACAAGCAGTGGCTATGAGTATAGATGATATACACATAATTGCTGTCTCCTCCTTGACTAAGCCCATGGACTGCCCCAGTACTAACCGCATAGTGCCATGGCAGTCAGAGGAGATATTCAGTAGTACTGTGTGACCAAAATGCCATTAAAATCTGGGAATGGCAGAGAATGGTATGGAGTAGCTGCCTTTCTTAAAAGTGCAGCAGATGTAATTAGTAAAAAAAATAATTTAAAAATTAGTTAAAATGGTTAAAAAATTACATTTTGGTATTAAATACAGATTTAAGTTTAACCACCTTAAATTAGGCAAATTTAAAATGTCCAGTAAAACCATCTTAGAAGTTACTTTTAAAGTATTGAACTAATTTCAGTGTTTAATTTCTTTTTTTTTCTCAAAATCGTTCCTAAAACAAAAACCCTTTAGAATACCAGTACTATAATACCTTTCCAATATCAGATAAGTATCAGTATTAACTGTATTACTTCTCAACCCTTATATTTTATAGCATCAATTGTTTCTAATACTGAAAACTGATTTCTTCCTTATTTCCTTCCCTTTGAACTTCCATTAGGATTCCTGACTAGCTCTATAGATAATTTATATTATTTTTTCTCACTCTTTCCATTCCTTTTCCTTTTCTTTTAATTAAAAGTTTCTTAATTTTTCTAGTGTTTCCTAGTATCTCTGATGATGTCACTTCTAGTGATTACAGGTCTTCTTCACTCTTGAATTATAATCTTCTTGCTTGGGTTGAGCATCTTTTCTTCTGGGGTGATGCTTCTCAGCATAGTAGAGCACCAGAAGTAAGTATGCCAGCAGCAGCTAACTACTGCATAACATCTAAAAATCAATTAATAAGAAAACCTGTCACCCTATCCTGCTTATTTTCGAAAGAGAAAAACGCCTATAGTGCGACCTAAATCGGGAGATAGACGTTTATCTCGCAAAGGCGCCCAAATCGGTATAATCGAAAGCCGATTTTGGGCGTTTCCAACTGCACTCCATCGCAGAAACGAATAAAGTTGACAGGGGCATGTCGGAGTTGTGGTGGAGGCGGAACTGGGGCGTGGTTATCAGCCGAGGAGAGATGGGCGTATTTAGCTGATAATCGAAAAAAAGGCGTTTTGACCGCGATTTTGGGTCACTTTTTTTGGACCCTTTTTTTTCACGAACAACTCCCAAAAAAGTGCTCCAACTGCCCAGATGACCACTGGAGGGAATCGGGGATGACCCCACTAACCCCCTCCCACCAAAAAAAACCCCACTTTACAAACTTTTTTTCCAGCCTGTATGCCAGCCTCAAATGCCGTACCCACCTCCATGACAGCAGAATGTGTTTGATCCTGTCACAGCCTTTCCCTGGGTCAGATGTGGCTCTCGGGTGCAGTACAGGGTCACATCAGCATTGCATTGTGGTGGGTGTAGAGTATTGGGCTCTGTGATTTCATTAGCTTGTATTACAGTCTCACGATGGTGGTAGTTGGTAGGCTCTTCTCCCATGGTGCTTTTCCCCCTGCCTACTAGGTCAGAGTGTGCCCTGTTGTGTTTCCTGTTGTAGTCCATGCAGTAGTGGCCATTTTTGTAAGCCGGTTTTAGTTTCCTTTCCTGTGTTAGCCACGTTACAGAACTTAGTTCTTACCTTGAATGTGGCTGAAAGAGGGCATTGTACAGCATTCTGCCAGCTCTGACCTACTGCTCATCTCAGTACCAGGGAGACTCATTACCAGTGGGGCACAACCTCTGATCTGCAGTTAACTGTGAGTAAACGCGGTTATTCCAATAGTAACATAGTAAATGACGGCAGAAAAAGACCTGCATGGTCCATCCAGTCTGCCCAACAAGATAAACTCATATGTGCTACTTTTTGTGTATACCCTACTTTGATTTGTACCTGTCCTCTTCAGGGCACAGACCTTATAAGTCTGCCCAGCACTATCCCCACCTTCCAACCACCAGCCCCGCCTCCCACCACCGGCTCTGGCACAGATCGTATAAGTCTGCCCAGCACTATCCCCGCCTCCCGCCACTGGTTCTGCCACCCAATCTCGGCTAAGCTCCTTAGGATCCATTCCTTCTGAACAGGACGTTTTCGGAGAGATTAGTCTTCAGGTGTCAACTGGTGTGCCAATGTTATACAGCAGCAACAAGTCCTAGAGGCCTGCGTGTATGCAGGTTCCTGGAGCACTTTTAGTGGGTACCGCAGTGCACTTCAGCCAGGTGGCCCCAGGCCCATCCCCCCCACCTGTAACACTTGTGCTGGTAAATGGGAGGCCTCCAAAACCCACTGTACCCACATGTAGGTGCCCCCTTCACCCCTAAGTGTTATGGTAGTGTTGTACATTTGTGGGTAGTGGGTTTTGGGTGAGGGGGGTTGGGAGCTCAGCACCCGTGGTAAGGGAGCTATGCATGTGGGAGCTTTTTCTGAAGTCCACCGCACTGACCTAGTGTGCCCAGTTGGTGTCCTGGCATATCAGGGGGGCCAGTGTACTACGAATCCTGGCCCCTCCCACGACCAAATGGCTCGGATTAGGACGTTTTTGAGCTGGGCGTTTTTAGTTTCCATTATCGCTAAAAAAAACAAACGCCCAGCTCAAAAACATCCATTTTTTCAAAAATACGGTTCGGCCCGCCCCTTCACGGACCCATTCTCGGAGATAAACGCCCATGGAGATAGGCGTTTCTGTTCAATTATGCCCCTCCACGTGTAAGTTCTTTCTTTTGGTTTTTATCACTGACAAGTTTCTAATTTACTGTGTAACTAGCTAATGGGTATGTTTACTAAAGGGTATTATGCACTTAGGGGTCCTTTTACTACGGTGTGCTGGTAGTATTGAAGGCGTAGGTTTTGGGCACGCACTGATCCATTTTTCAGCGTGCCTGTAAAAGATGCCTTTTCAAAATTTTTGCCAAAATGGACATGCGGCAAAATCAAAATTGCCGCACATCCATTTTGGGTCTGTGACCTTACCACCAGCCACTGACCTACCAGTAAAGTCTCACATGGTAACCGGGCGGTAATGACTTAAGCATGTCAAATGCCACTTGACGTGTGTCCGATATGTGCGTCCGAAAATAAAAATTATTTTTAGTCGCGTGTATCAGATGCACGCCAAAAATTTATTTACTGCAAGAGCCACGCGGTAACTCTATTTTGGCATGCGTTCGGTGCGTGTAGATGCTTATGCGGCTTAGTAAAAGGGCCCCTTAAAGCATGATAACAGGGGCACCATGAGATGGTGTTAAGTTGCTCTGCCTGGATGTAGCATGGGCATGGAAACATCCTAATACTGTGTTCTAGTTGACATGCGTTAACTGGAGTACAATGGATTCAATGATGGATCACTTAGTGCCTCCTACATAGAGGATGCTAAGGGCTCCTTTTACCAAGCTGCAGCAAAAAGGGGTCTGCGCTGGCGTCGGCGCATGTTTTTCATGCATGCTGAGGCCCCCTCTTTCCTGCAGGAAATGCCCGTGTGGCAAGTAAAGCAATTGCTGCGCTGCCATTTCAGGAGGGAGCCCTTACCACTACCCATTGAGGTGGCAGCAAGGGCTCTCGTGCTGACCCAGCAGTAACCAGGCTGGATATGATGGTGCACTTGGGGTGGGAAGTACGATCGGACTGCTGCAGTAGCCCAGCGGTACTTCCTGTTTAGCGAGTGGTACGCCCGCGTTAGGCTTACCGCCACTTAGTAAAAGGGGCCCTAAGTCTCCCCATGTTAAATCTTAGCAGTAACCATACGCTAGTGACTACATTAGCACATGACCTGCAGAAAGCATACGCTGAAAAGAAAATTGTTAGATTAGCAGATACACTAAAATCAATGTTAATCCCAAATCCTAATCCCCTTTA
Organism: Microcaecilia unicolor; assembly: GCF_901765095.1. Taxonomy (NCBI): domain Eukaryota; kingdom Metazoa; phylum Chordata; class Amphibia; order Gymnophiona; family Siphonopidae; genus Microcaecilia; species Microcaecilia unicolor. Next base: position 331,021,841 of record NC_044031.1, on the reverse strand, counting down.
GTAAACATGGCCTCAAATTAAGAATTAAAAGGATAATCATAGTTCCCTATCTACACTGATAATATTCACATCTTTCACTAATGAACTTGTCTGTTAAAAAAGCATAAACTTCAAATATATATTTTTCTCTAGTGAGTCTTCAATTTTAACCCACTCTACATCTCTCATAAGAGTAATTTGAAGTTCCTTCATAGAACTCCTACCCTAGGTCTGCCAGGTGAAGATAAAATTTTAAGCATGCAACCTCTTTAGCTTTTTCTCTAGCTCTAACTGTCAAAAATTCAAGATAGCTGAAAGGTTTGCAGGAACAAAGCTTCAGGAGCAAGACTCACAAGAACAATGCTTCAGGAGCAAGACTCACAGGAACAAGGCAGAAACTTGGCAAAGCTGGAGCACATAGGCGCCCGGTATAAGAGGCTTGGGGAGGCTAAGCCTCCCCAGCCGCCCGCAGCAGTCTCATTTTCCGATGCGACGCCGGCCCGACACGCAGTCTTTCTTGATCCATTCACCATCCGTCCGTCCTCTCTGCAGTGCTCTGAGCGCTGCCGGCCGGCTCACCATGAGCTGAGCGCCATGCCCAGTTCCGGCGCGCCGCGTCTCTCCTCCTCCTCTTCTTGTGTTGACGCGGGCCGTGGATTGTGGGAACAGACAGAGCTCGCATGGGAAAGGGGCAAGATGGATCGGCGGAGCGGGTGGAATATTCATGATGTGCAGGCTCTCAGCCAGTCAGCCTTCCCTATGCGAGAGCGATGCAACTTCCTGTTCCCCACGGGAGGGGCCATCAAAGTATGGAAGGGAAGGCTCAACGCTCAAGGCTGGTTACAATGGTTGTCTGAGGTGTTCCCACTTCCTTCAAGAAGAGGAAATTGTGGCACGCAGCGCACATTGGATTTCAGGAGAGGTAGGTGCTGACTCTGAAGGTTTAAGTCAAAATAAAAAAAATAATATTTTGTTTCATGCAGATCTCTTTTTGTTTAAACATAACTAAATGGACTATAAGCCCCTAAAGCTTTGGGTTCCTATATTTTGTTTGTGATGACTTATACTGTGCCAAAATTGAAATTTGAAAACTGTTTTCTCTATCTGGTCATTAATAAAAGGAGCTCATTGTGAATTTCCACCCTAAAAGGATGTTTTGTGGCTGTATATGATATGAGAATTGTGATATGATCCCTTGTTTCATATTGTTGACGGTCTGTGATGTTGTCCATTTGGGTGGTATATGGTGTATTAGGGTCTGCCCAGTGTAATATTTATGGTACAGTAAGATTCTGAGTGTGTTTTTGCACAAAGTTGTGTATAGTGTTTTGCAGTTGAGCGATTGTGGTTAGTATATGCTTTGAGCAACCACTTTATCCTTTGACATATGATACATATCTAATATCTAAATTTAATAAAGGGTATTAATTGTGACTTTTATTTTTATTTTTTTTCTGCATGTTATCAGACAATTATGGATTTAAGCTCCACCCCTGGCCCCACACCTAACCCCGCCCCTTTAGCCTCCCCAAACAGTTGAGCCACCAACCGCCTACACTTTGTAGCGCTCTAGAAATGTTAAATAGTAGTAGTAGTAGTATGCTGGAGCAGGAACTTGGCAAGGCAGACACTGGAGCAAAACAGTGACATGAAGTCATGGCTAAAAGACCTCTTGTGAATACAAAGCCTGAAAGTCCCAAGATTCCTTATAAAGGTCCTTACTGATGATGTCAGAACTTGGAACACACTGAGAAACACAGCAGGCCACCAGAGCAAGACTAAGGTACTGGGACATCAGACTAAGGCTTGGATAGACTCTGAAGTAAAGCTTTGATGCAGGAACATCAGAGTGAGACTTGGATATTCTCTGGAACGAGACTTGAGAAACAGGGAAATAGACAAGAGTGGTATCAATACAGGGAGAGGCAGACTGGAGAAGTCACAGAACCTGAACCAGTGGCGTAGCCAGAAGGCAATTTTTGGGTGGGCCAACAAGTTAGATGGGTGGGCACTAGAGTTGCCAACTTTTTGAAAGAGAAAAAAAAACCCAGCCACCTAATACACCCATGCTTTGCCCCTACCCCACCCCATCCTGCACCTCTACCTCACTCCCCATTACTTCAATGAGGGTATCAGTGCAGGCTTCAGTGGCCAATTAATTGAGAGCTAAAGGAAGTACAAGGAACTGCACTCTTCTTCAGCCCCCACTGAGCCATGGTTCTCCAACACACATATGGTATTGAAAGCCAAACACTGAATGCCAAACACATTCTGCATCCAGAGCACCTCCTGGCCTTTCATCAACAATGGATGCAGAGCACAGCAAGGACATTTCCCCATAAAACTCACCATTCAAAGAAATTCTGATAATCTCAATAATAGACATGTTGTAAAGTAATTTAACCCTAGAACGCATGACGTTAAAAATATACAGTACATATTAACGTCATGGGGGCCTTTTAGGCCCCCATGCACATAATGTAGAAAAACACACTTAAATAACTTTCACAAGTTTATTTCAAAATTGCTCAATAAAATATGAATAGTGGACAACATTTTAATTATAATTTTTCACAGAAAACACCAAAAAATATTTTTTTCCCAAATTTCACGCAAAGACATGAAAACACACAAAAATGCATAGAAATCTATAGCAAACTAGCTGCAGCTACATTTTTATTCTAACTTTCTTTTCTATTATATTAGTCTTCCAAACAATTCTGACATGTTATTTTTTCAGAAGAGTGTTCTTTGCAAACAGTTTCCTTACAAGTGGAATAATATCGCTCAGTTTTCCTCTCTATGTTTCTTGGACACATGAAACAACGCTTTCGTTTTCTTTCTCCTGGCTCTGGAGTAATCTGAAACTGTACGCCACACCGTTTCATTGCTTCTTTAGTTTTCTTTGGCAAGCATTTCAAGTCGCTTCGCTCTATCATGTGAGGTATTACAAGTTCATGACAAAGGTCCTTCAAGAATAAGCGTCTCCTGTCCTTCCTCTGTGCATGAAATTCAGGATGAGTTTCTGTATAAATAATGAATGAATTTAGGGCTGCTACATCAAGCATATTTGAAAATAGTACTACAGGCCATCGTTTTGTTTGCCTCTTACACGAATATTCTCCCACCATCTCATCCATTTTATCTACACCTCCTTTTGTTGCATTGTAATGCAGGATGATTTCTGGTTTCAATTTTTGGTTATTGCTGTCAACACTGCAATCGTGATGCATGGTACTGAGTAAAATTACAGATTTCTCCTTCTTTGCCTTGTAAGATACCAAAGTCGCTTTGTTATTGAATCCAAAGACACTCTCATAAAGTGCTCGCTGACGATTGTGTTTGAGTGCTGCTGGAATTTCTCGTCTGTTTTGCTTTATAGTACCAACAAGTATAATAGCTTTTGCAAGCAGAAAATTGCCTAGTTCAACATTGGTGAAATAATTGTCCATGGTGATGTTTCTACCTGAATTGAATATTGGAACAGCAAGAGTTTTGACTATTTCAGACCCCAGATCCTTCTGTACTGGTGCACCAACCTCTTTGCCACAGTAGATTACGCCATTTATGCCATAATAATTTGCAGAATCACACATCCAGAAGATTTTTATACCGTACTTGGCTGGCTTGCTGGGCATGTATTGTATGAATTTGCAGCGTCCTCTGAACGGTACAAGTTGCTCATCTACAGTAACATTAGTACTAGGATTGTAAAGTTTTGTGCAATTTTTGATAAATATGTTCCAGATATAACTGATAGGGGCTAATTTGTCTGTTTCAAACCTCGCTGCACGAGTTCGCTTATCATCAAAGCGAATGATCCTTCTAATTTCCTCATATCTGCCCACTGACATTGTCGCCTTATAGTGTGGATCAGAAAGTGGGTCCAGAAATAATTCTCGTATTGGGACATCATACGATTTTTGACTCCCTGCCAGCAGGAAAAGTCCAATATATGCATAAAGTTCCTCTTTTGAGATATTTTTCCAGGACTTATTTTTTGCTGAAGCGATACGTCTTCCTTCTAGGTTTGAACATAATAGGACCTCTTCTGCAATATTGTCAGAAAAATAAGTACAGAATACATCTTTAGGGGTAAAGTAACTGGGACTTCCCACAGCTCCTTGAGCCTGTCTCACAATATTGTGTATTGGAGTACGTCCGACTAATGTAGGATTACTGTCCCAAAAAACATTCGTTTTGGATGTTCTACTTATCACTTCTTGAGGATCCACTAGATTCACTTCTTCATCACCAGAAGAATCACTGGATGAGGATGTTTGATTAGCTGGTGGCAGATATTCTTCATCAGACAAAGATAGTTCTTTCATCATCGCTTTGAAACATAATCGCTTCAGTCTCTTGGTCAGTCAGACACTTGGAGGAAGACTGTGCCATTGCTGACTAGATGTTAGAAAATGAAACAGATTTCCTCTCAACAGCTTATCTTATCACAGGTCCTTCAGCAATTAGCTCACAGTGTATACTGTCCTCAGTGTTCAGAGGACCTGAGGTGATGTCATGGCCTTATCACTCCCTCCAAAAATCACATGACATCCTCACATGTTATTATCCACACCCTGGCCCCTCCACCAGCATTACTGAGTACAAATAAAGTAACTTGAGACACAAACACTTCTGAGAACATGATAAAAACAGCGGGGGCCTAAAAGGCCCCCAATTCGTACAGATGTAGTTTTCACCAAACAAGCATTGTTACACCATAATGCCTATGAAAAAAAATTATATGAACAACTGGATATTATCAACAATGACATACTTGAGTAATACCTTGAGTTTCAAAATTCTAACTAAAGTAATTTTGCAGATAATAGCAAAAATGTAAGCATGGGGGCCTAAAAGGCCCCCAATATGCGTTCTAGGGTTAAAAAAATCTACAAACAAAAAGTCACTCAGAATCTAGAGCAAATCTACCTTGCCAGCACTAACTTCCAAAACAAGGATCCTCTACCTATGAAAAGCAGCTCTAAAATATTGATACATCTATCAAGAAAACTGAACAAGCCAAATTACTACAGAATGCTACATAGAATCTTCATGGTGACAGAATACCTCGGGGCTACACACACAGAACACAAGAGCCAAATACAGAATAAGTGACCACAAACTCTATAAATATAAATTAAACTGAAACCCCAAGAAACCAGACCTTGCATGTAGTACAACACTAGAGAAACAAAAAAGAAAGGCATTTCCTCCTGTGCAAAATATAAAGGTATCACATGCCAGGGGTGATGTTTTTTTTTTTGGGGGGGTGGGGGTGGGGGTACAAATAGGGCAATTGTGCTTGGCTTTCTGGCCAGAGAGAGCCCCAAGCCTGCCAGAAGCTGAAGAAAGTGCAGCCTGGTAATGGGCTTTGGGGTCCTCTCCTAGATTTCTTCCCTGGGCCCCAGCCATGTCTGACATATGCCAAATCTGACATAGTCTAATCACAAAATAGAAATAAAAATAATTTTTGTACCTTTTTGTTGTCTGGTCATTTTATTTTTCATATCATATTGGTCCCTGTCTCTGGTTTCTGCTTCCCTGTGTCTTTCCTATCCATTTGACATTTCTTCTGTCTCCATGTCCACCATCCATCTCCCATCTCTGTGTCCATATATTTCCTTATCCAGAATCTCCCGTGTTCATATCCCCGCATCCATCATCATTCCTTTGTGCACCCATGTACCCCATGCCCAGCATCTCCCATCTGTGTTCCTATTCTCCCTCTTGTCTGGTATCTCCCCTCTGTGTCCATTGTATCTCTATTCCCATACCTCCTCCCCCCCTATGTCCACTGTATCTCTATTCCCATATCTCCCTCTCCAGCCCCATGTCAGGCATTGTCCCTATGTGCCCATATGCCATCCCAATACAGCATCTCATCTGTGTCCCTGTCCCCTTGCTCCCATCCAATGCTCATCATCTCCCTTCTGTTTCTTTGTACCTCTCTATGTCCCCTTTCTCCCTCCCACACACCTTTCCTCTCTAACCCCACTCCAACCAGCAACTTTCCTTCTCTCTTCCCCCCCCCCCCCCCCTTATGCATCTGGTTCATTCTCCACTGTGGGTTCAGCATTTGACCCCCCCCCCCATTCCTTTATCTCCTTGATCCACATCCCTCTCCCTTTCCTCTAACACTAACCCTTCCCCCTCTCATAGGTCCAGTACTTCTCTCCCTTCGTTCTCGCCCCCCTTTCAGGTCCACATCTCTCCCTCTTCCTTCCAGCCCTCCCCTGCATATCCAGCACCTCTTCCCTTTGCTGCAGCCTCCCTTGCATGCCCAGCACCTTTCCCCTTCCCGCCTGCCCTCCCTCACAAATCCAGCAGCTCTCTCCCTTCCCTCCCACACCCTCACCCAGCACATCTCTCCCTTCTCTCCCTCCTACATATCTAGCACTTCTCTCCCTTCATTCCCACCCACATATCCAGCACCTCTCTCCCTTCCCTCCCACCCACATATCCAGCACCTCTCTCCCTTCCCTCCCACCCACATATCGAGCACCTCTATCCCTTCTCTCCCCCTACATATCCAGCAATTCTATCCCTTCCCTCCCCTCGCAGATTCACATCTCTATCCCTTCCCTCCAGCACCTCCTTTCATACCCAGCACCTCTCTCCCTTCTCTCCTACCTCCCACCCACAAGCATACATGTCCAGGGCCCCTCCCCTCCAACCCCCATGTCCAGCACCTCTCTCCCCTCCCACAGTTCAGGCACCGTAACCTCCGTGTGTTCCTTACCCACCCCCACCCTTGCCGCGGCGCTTGCTCACTCAGAAGTTCCCATATCAAAAATTTTCTCCCCACTCCCCCTTCCCACCCTCCCCCTTGCAACATTACAACTAGAAGACTACCAGAAACAGGTCCAAGTATCCAAATATCCAATCCATCCCTTCCCTCCCCTCCCCTCCAACCCCCATGTCCAGCGCCTCTCTCCCCTCCCACAGTTCCGGCACCGTCACGGCGCTACCTCCGTGTCTTCCTTACCCACCCGCCATCCTTGCCGCGGAACTTGCTCTCTCTATGATCGCCGCCCAGCAGGAACTTCAAACAGCGCATCAGCGCTGTGTCAGAGCCTTCCTCTCTGACGCATCTCACGCAACTTCCTGTTTACGCAGGCTGGGTGGGACGCGGCAGAGAGGAAGGCTCTGACACAGCGCTTATGCGCTGTTTGAAGTTCCTGCTGGGCGGCGATCATAGAGTGAGCAAGCGCCGCAGCAAGGATGGGGAGTGGGTAAGGAAGACACGGAGGTGGTGGTGCCGGAACTGTGGGAGGGGAGAGAGAGGCGCCGGACATGCGAGGGTGGAAGGAAGGGAAGAGGCGCTGTGCTAGACATGGGAGTGAGGTTGGAGGGAAGAGAGGGAATTAGTTTGGGTGTAGAGCTTCTGGGTGGGCCTGAACCAAGACTGGGTGGGCCTAGGCCCACCCAGGCCCACCCGTAGCTACGCCCCTGACCTGAACACCAGAAGAAAAGGTGAGTGTGGATGTGGGGTACATCTGCAGCCATGATGTTAACTTTCTAATTCTAATATTAGAGAAAGGGAACCTAAACAAAACACCAAAGGTTATGAATTATTTCATCATTTATTTAAGAAACAAAATTATCCACCTATGTGAAAAAGTAACTGTTCGTAAATGAAATAACTGGTTGCACCACCTTTGGCAGCTAAAATTACAATCAAAATGCCTCTTATAATTTAATTTCTGTTTTTCACATCACTGTTGAGAAATCTTAGTCTACTCTTCTTTGCAGAATTGCATTAATTCATAGGATTTTATGCATGAACTGTTTATTGCAAGTCCTGCCACAGCATTTCTATTGGGTTTGAGTCAGGACCTAGATTAGGCTAGTCAAAAATTCTAAACAGGTTTCTTCTCGGCCACTAAGATATAGATTAACTGTTCTTATGTATCATTATCTTGCTGCTTAAACCAATTACACTTCAGCTTGCAGACAGATAATGATCACCTTAAAATTTTTCTAATTTAGTGCAGAATTCATGATCCCTTCAATAATGGCACATTTTCGAGATTCTGAGGTAGCAATGCATCCCATATTATCACACTACCACCACCATGTTTGACTATTGGTATGATGAGCATATTGTGGAACGTTGTATTTGTTCTACACTACACATAATGGGAATGGGTTGCCAAAGAGTTCCACTTTTGATTTGTTTATCCATAGATTATACTAAAAGGCTTGGAGATCATCAAGTTATTCTTTGCAAATGTGAGATGAGCACTGATGATTCTCTTGGATAGCAACAATTTCCATCTTACTGCTCTCCCTTGAGTTCCATTTTTACCCAGTTTCTTAATGTAGAGTCTTGAAAACTGACCTCAGATGAGGCTAGAGAGAACTAAATTTCATTGGATGTTCTTCTGGGATGTTTTGTGACTTCTTGAGTTGTAGCTGTACCCTTGGAGTAATTTTGGCATGCCACAATCTAAACTATGGTGCTACAAACAGGTAAACAACAATCTCTCTATATAAAACGCACCTCCAACGTTCCAATGAAGCCGAAAGGCAGCCTGAAACCAGAAGATGTAGTTGTGTAGATCGCTTTTTCCCCATGAGTGTCTGCCCCGCCCTCGCGTCACAACGTGATGACGTTGAGAGCGGAGCACTGACACACCGAATCGGATCACCCAAGCCCCTCCACCCCGGCGCATCACCCAAGCCCCTACCCCCCTCGGGCACATCAAACCCCTCGCCACCTGCAGCCACCAATACTAATGCTGTCTGGCCACTGCTGCTTCTCCTGTTGAGCAGCAGAGGCTGGTACAAAAAGAAAAAAGCAAAAAAAATATTTTAAACCTGAAATGCGGCTCTTTAGACAGACATCTGGCATTGGCTGTCGTCTCTGCAGCCGCTCCTCCTCTCTCCTCTGATGTCACTGCCCCTGGAGGAAGTCCAATAAAAAAGGTATCATCTTATTTTCTTTTCTATGTTTTATTTTATTCTATTTCTACAGATTATACATTGTGTATGAAACCATCAGGCTTATTTTCGAAAGAGAAGTACGCCCATCTTTTGACACAAATCGAAAGATGGGCGTCCTTCTCACAGGGTCGCCGAAATCGGCATAATCGAAAGCAGATTTTGGGCGTCCCCCACTACTTTCCGTTGTGGGGATGGCCAAAGTTCCTGGGGGTGTGTCGGAGGCATAGCAAAGGCGGTACTTGGGTGTGCCTAACACATGGGCGTCCTTGACCCATAATGGAAAAAAAAGGGCGCCCTTGATGAGCATTTGGACAACTTTACCTGGTCCAGTTTTTCTTACGACTAAGGCTCACAAAGGTGGCCTGTACTGGCCAGATGACTACTGGAGGGAATCGGGGATTACCTCCCCTTACTCCCCCAGTGGTCACTAACCCTCTCCCACCCTAAAAAAAGAACTTTAAAAATCTTTTGTGCCAGCCTCTATGCCAGCTTCAAATGTCATACACAGGTACATTGCAGTAGTATGCGGGTACCTGGAACAGTTTTAGTGGGTTCAGTGCACTTCAGACAGATGGACCCAGGCCCATCCCCACCCTACCTGTTACACTTGTGGTAGAAAATGTGACAGGCCCATCCCCCCTACCTGTTACACTTGTGGTGGTAAATGTGAGCCTTCCAAAACCCACCACAAATCCACTGTACCCACATCTAGGTGCCCCCCTTCACCTGTAAGGGCTATGGTAGTGGTGTACAGTTGTGGGTAGTGGGTTTTGGGGGGCTCAGCACAGAAGGTAAGGGAGCTATATTCCTGGGAGCATTTTTTGAAGTCCACTGCAGTGCCCCCTAGGGTGCCCGGTTGGTGTCCTGGCATGTCAGGGGGACCAGTGCACTATGAATGCTGGCTCCTTCCATGACCAAAGGGCTTGCATTTGGTCATTTCTGAGATGGGCATCCTTAGTTTCCATTATCGCCAAAAATCAGAAACGACCAAGTCTAAGGACAACCATCTCTAGGGACGACCTAAATGTCAAGATTTGGGTGTCCCCAACCGTATTATTGAAACGAAAGATGGACGCCCATCTTGTTTCAATAATACGGGTTTCCCCGCCCCTTCGCCGGGACGTCCTGCGATGACTTCCTCAGGAAAACTTGGGTGCCCCTTTCGATTATGCCCCTCCATGGCTCCTTATCAAGGTGATCCCATCAGTGTGGCACCAGTGAGACAATTTTGTGGCCCCTGATGTCACAACAATGGTGATAAGTGTTATGTGTGTATCACCATTGGCTAGAATACATATCATTAGCACAGCTGCAGCCCATGATTTCTATATAAAAAGGGCTCTTATCTGAGGCAACAGGGCTATAGGTTCAGTGTGACTTTTATTTAGGAGTCTAGTTAAAAATTTATATGGGTTTACTCTGAGCTATTTCTATGATAAGACTTCCTGTGTCTCTATCCTTGCCTTCTTTAAACATGATCTTTGCTGCTTCTGTAAATAAATGTGCACTATATTTTTATAATACTTGATTGTAGAGTTAGTTTGTTCTATTATTTATGGTGTGGTGAGCTTGGAAATAAGGATAAGAGGGAATACATTTGCTTCTGAGACTTCACTCATTAAGACTGGTATTTCTTTTAGAATTTATGCTAAGTGTCAGGTACCCCAGTAACGTCTCAAAAAGGATTGTATCTGTATGCACTCACAATGCTATTCTGCAAATACCCACTAATCTTCCACAGCACATATTTGCAAGGGTATATACACAAGTGGAGAGCAGAGGTGGGACTCCCACTTACGTGTATAGGTTACAGAATACTATAAGTCACTGGTTCTCTAACTTGGTCCCGGAGGCACCCCAGCCAGTCAGGTTTTCAGGTTATCCACAATGAATATTCATGAGAAAGATTTGCATGTAGTGGAGACAGTGCATGAAAATCTCTCTAATGAATATTCAATGTGGATATCCTGAAAACATGACTGACAAGGGGGTACTCTAGGACCAACTTGGGAAACATTGTACTAAATGGTCTTAGCACACATGCTATGTTCAGGACTTTTACCTCTTAAATTCCTATTTCTTGGGTAAAATTATGTGCATTGACTGCTCCCTAAAATTAGTAAACAGCTGCAATCAAAAATATTGTTCTATCTTTGCTGTATGCCCGGTTGCACTCCTTTCTATCTAGGTCCTTAGAATTTAGCAGTACTTCTTTTAAAATATGTTCACCCAACCTCCAGTTATGTATAATAGACAATATGGGCTTAAGAGCTCTAGAAATTCCTTGAATTTTAATATTAAAATATAAACAGTTACAAGCACTTGCAGCAACTCTGCATAACAATGTAGTAATAGGTGTTGCGGAGAAATGAAGAACCACTTCAAATATATGAAGCAGCTGTCATCCACACAGACACACACAAATGAGCAGCCAATTAAATGAATAAATTCATTCAACCTTTATTCCAAATCTCAAAGGAAAACTCATCAGCTTATACCATAATAATATGGGCTGTGGAAAGTAACAGAAATGAAATCAGTCAACTATGCTAAAATAATCACATTTTGAACATTTTACCTACATTTGAAATTAAGATGTAGTTCATATGAAAAGACTCAGTCTGAGTAACAATAAATTAAAAATAAAAAGCATTTTTCCTGCCTAAAAATTGTCCTCCTGTGAGGTGGCTAAAAGTTTGCAAATATTTTTTAATGGGGGTAATTTTTCTAAAAGGTGATATTGTTTTTACCATGGATTAACATTAATGTACATTATAGCAGGTCCCATTTTATTTAATGAGACCCATGTACAAATAATGTTTGCTTACTATGTTAGTCCTTTAGCGGGAGATTCTATATATGGTGCCTAAAAAATTAGTGCTGAAATCAGTGCCAACTAAGCACAGGGCTTTTTTTGAGGGGGTACTTGGGGGTACTAAGTACAGGCACCTTTTTCATTGTCTGCTAAAATTGACCCATGGTCCCCAAGTTTTAATGGAAGAGCTCAGGCTCTACACACCAATTCTGCTTTGACATAGATTCTGTGACTGGTTGCAAGGGGCTTGGCTATTGTGGGGTGGGTCCCTCAGTGATCACCCCACCCCTGAAGGGTGGCCTATCATTTGAGTACCGGCACCTTTTTTGCTAGAAAAAAACACACTGACTAAGCATATTCTGTAATCAGTGACTAGATTTAGGCAGCAATTATAGAATATACCTAAATCTATGTGCATCCATTTACACCAATGAAAATGTGGTATAAATCCCAGCGCATAGATTTAGGCGCATTGGGCCATATTGTGTAGACGCGTAAATTTCAGAATGCCCATTTCCCTGCCCATAACCACACCTTTATTTGCCTGCACACATTAGAAATTTGACATACATCATTACAGAATATGCTTAAGGAGTTGTGCACCTAAATTCTAATCAGTGCCAATTCGTGCTCATTATTGCTTGTTAAGTGCTGTTATCAGCTTAATAGAATTATGGAATTGCCTAAAGGAATTGATTAGATCTTATTGCTAGATGTTTGAAATTTTGACAATTACACTTGAGACTCCCCATTAAGGTAATATCATATGCTACTGAAGCAGGTGCAAGCCGAAACGTGGCTGCATTGGACAAATTACTTTTGTACCAGCAAATGAACTATACATTATTAAAGATTTTTCAACCATATTACTTTGTTTTCTTGATTTTTTCCAACTCTGTTTTCTGCCTGTGGACTATCTGGGTTTCTTTTGCCCCTCTTTGATGAATTTTATAGTTCTTGAATGTACATCTCTACTATAATGCAGTTATTTCCTGACGTGGATAGGGCCGTCCAGGTACATAGAAAAACATTTCTTTAGTTAAAGAGTCAGGTGTTGGCATTGGGAGCTTTGTTTTACTTAAAGTTTCCATATAAATGCCTGATAAAATATCATGGATCTAATTATGGGGCCCTTTTACTAAGTTGTTCCGAAAAGTGGCCTATGCTATGATTAGTGAGTGGGTTTCTTGCACACTGAGGACACTTTCAGTGTGGCCATAAAATGGCCACATTTCCTACTTCCCCCATTAATGATTATGCATTAATTTCCAAATTAGCATATGGCTATTAGAGCGGGAGCCCTTACTGACACCTATTTTCTAGGTGGTAAGGGCTCTCGCATTAACCACCCACTCCCTCACACCCTGCAAGAACTAATATCTACCTGCCCTCAGTTGCTATGATATTGCCTTCTTCTAGATTCACCAGAGTTTCCACTTCCACTTGAAACATTATCTTAGGGACAGTAAGCTTGGAACAATTCAGTTTCCGAGGCTCATCAGAATATCTGCATTCAGCCATTTTGCTGCTCCTGGATGAGCAGCAATGGAATTGTCCAAAGGAAGAACAGGTTAATCAGGTAAGAGCTCAAGAAAAGAAGTCCATCAGGGTTACACGTTCTTGATGGATTTAAAAGGCCTTCCCCAAAATGAACCTTTGTGCTTCCTCATAAACAAAGTAAATTGTAGAAGTAAAGGGACAGGTAAAGCAGCAGAACACACCTCTCAAACAAACTCTTTGCTGAATATTGGGGAACAATTTTTTAAAACACATTTTTAAGGCTTTCAAAAGAAGGCAAAAATAACCAAGATTTATTAGAGAACATATGAACTGTGTAACACTTTTTTTTAGACAGATCTGACAAACCAGAAAAACTATACTAGTAGAGCTGAGAGAATACATACAAAGCTTGATGTAATAGACAATAGATATATTGATGAAAAAATATCTAAAGTGTAAAATTCTATATTCTACTCAAAGAAATATGACACATACTCCTGACTATATCTATTTCTAATGAAGAAAGATCTAGCGGAATAGTACATGATATAGAAAGGTGCTGATTTACAATAGCAGATCATGCATTAGTAATGATAGAAATAAAACTAGCCTTAATCATGGAAAATAGATACAATAAAACTGAAGTGCAAATGCATCCCTTTTGCTAAAAGAATCAGTAATAAATAACATAAAAGAGTCTTGTAAAATTTTTATAGATATGAATGATAAAAGAGAACTTTCAGTCAAACCTTTTCTGGGAGATGGAAGGTACTTATGAGAAAAAAAAACTGCTAGAAATAGCAGCTAAGGAATTTACTTAGACTTAGGTCTACCTGTACACAAGGGCATATTGGGCAGCGTGTGTACTCCAACAAGTTCAATCAACAGCAATGGTTTCCATTTTTTTTCAAAGTTGACGCTGAGGTACTGAAAATCCGTCTTTGAATGTGCTATGCTAGGGTTTATTTGGTCTGTTTTATTTTTTTCTATTCATTGGTGTCCATCACATGGCAAATTTAAGATGATGATTATGTACCTTTAGAATATATCCAGACAGCGGGACTCTTCACACAGCTCCATATCTTGGCATTTCCTGCAACCCAAAGGTTAAATTAAAAAAAAAGAAAAATATATTTTAAAGTAATTAAAAGTACCTGGGGTCTGTCCTGGAAATTGGTGGCCTGTGAGAATTGTTGTCAGGTGGTCTGGGGGGTCTCAGGGACAGGAACTGGCTTGTTTGCTTCCTTCTTTGTGGCTACCCGGCTGAAAACTGAGCTTCCCTGGGCAGCCACAATCAGGAAAATGGCTGTCTTGAGGCCTAATGCTGGGTCTGGAGGATCTGGCGGATCTTCAAATTACCTCAGAGCTGCGAATAGGCCCAAAATAAAGCTGGGGCCTCAATATTTGAGCTACATAGATGGAACTCTGAGGAAATGTGTGACTTTTTTGCCGCTATCGGGGGGGGGGGGGGGGGTCAAATTTCAAGGCCCTAGGGAGTCAGGAAAGGTTTCTGATTATTTTTTTTTGGAGATGGGTCAGGGGATGAGATTTTTGGAAAAATTAATTTAAGGGGTTAAAATGTGGGGTAGTTGTGTGGACTGGTTTTGGAGCCATTAGGTGGCTTGTTTTGGAATTTAATAGAGTATACTTCTGGGACCATAATTTAATTTTACAAAGGGATGTCTGAGGATTTTGGGTGAATTTGGACCATATCACATTCATTATTATGCTTATTTTAACATTTTAAAAACATGGTTTGGAGGAATAGGGTTACCATATGGCTCCAGAAAAAGGAGGGCACATTGATCCAGTCCGGGTTTTGCTTCCATTGAAAGCAATGGAAGTAAAACCCAGATTGGCTCAATCTGTCCTTCTTTTTATGGAGCCATATGGTAACCCTTGTTTGGAACATTTGAGTTGGATGAGGATTTGAAAATGGTTTATATTAAAACGTGTGATTTTTGTGATAAAATAGCTTTAACTGTATTGTTTCTATTATAATCTATGGAAACAGTTCATTTAAAAATTTAGATTCTGCTGGTTCAAATTGTGTTAAAGAACAGTGAAAGTTCTGAGAAGGGCTTTGTGAATGGCTGATCTAAAGAAGGTGGCCCAGCCAAGGCAGTGTTGCCAAGGCAATAGCTTCCCTGAATGCAGTGTTGCCAACCTCGCTTATTTCCCATGAGTTTTGACTTGATTTTTTCTGAACTTGCTTTTTTTTTTTTTTTTTTTTGTGAAGTCACAGGTAGATTGTTTTTGGGCTTTTTTTCTGTCCTCACTTGTTTTTGGGCTTGGAACGACTTACAGGAAATAAAACGCGAGTTCAGACAAAAAAGTGTCCTTCACGTCTTCTCTTTGCTGCTGTAACCTCAATTTCACTTTCAGACAGTCTCAACTGATAGACAGAGCAAGCGGCTTTAGATTTTACTCCTCCTCCTCTTTCTACTGCCAACATCACCCTGATAATTACAAATAGGTCTCACACAAACTCGTATCAGTTAGGGGTCCATTTACAAAGCTGCAGTAAAAAGTGGCCTGCGGTAGTATGGGTGCATTTTTTAGGCACGCACTGGGCCATTTTTTACTGCAGCTGGAAAAGGCTATTTTTAATGGGCCTGCATTAATATTAAAACTAGCATGCACCTATTTATGGCCTGAGCCCTTACCGCCACCCATTGACCTAGCAGTAAGGTCTCACGTGCTACCCACATGGTAATCATGTAGCGCGCACCAATGTGGGCGTGCTGCCGGTTACCTCCAGGAACGCCCCTGTGGTAGAAAATAGAAACTTATTTTCTAATGCAGGATTTGGAACATGACAAACTCAGAATTATCGCTGGATGCACGCACTACCACAACAGTAGTGCCAATTGTGTGCATGCTACCCACTTGCTAGCCCTCCCACGCCTTTATAAAAGCCCCCCCCCCCCTGCGTTACCAAGATGGCGGAAGTGTGAGCATGTTTGGTGAGATCGCTCCCCGCTGCTCGAGAGTGAAGCATTTTTTCTTCTTTCTCGATGCCGCATACAAAACGAAAAGGAGCCTTGAGGCTTCCACTGTCGCCTGCAGCTTCCTCTTCTCCACTCCAGGGTAGCATGGAGCGCTTCCTGACCCGCCCGTCGCAGAATGTAGGGATGGGGTTGCCTGCTGCAGGGGCATCCGGTGGAGTGGAGCCCCTGATGGGCTTGGAGACATCTCTATCCCCGCCCCCCGACTCTAGAGGCCCTCCGTGCCCGGCTACAAAAGTGGTGAGGGGTGCAGGTATCCGAGAACCCGATAAGGGGAATAAGGAGCCAGCAGACGGAGGACCCATGCCACATAAAAGTAGCCAGGAGAGAGAGGTCCTTGGGTTTAAAGGACCCGAAACAACCCCGGAGGTTAATCTAGAGAGGATCTGGCTGAAGCTGAGCAAGATGGATTCCACGCTTCAAAATGCCTCAGACAAGGTAAATACTTTATCTTTGAGAATTGAGGACATGGTAAAAAATTTAGGAATGGTTAAAGAAGACCTGACCACACAATTGAAAGATTTAAAAAAAGATATGGATCAATTGCAAGAATTTAAAGTGACGGTGATAAAAGATAATCTGGCAATGCATAGAAAAATTGAACAGATTGAGAATTTTAATAAAAGATTGAACCTTCGAGTATTGAATTTTCCTAAAATTCCTGATAAAACACCTATTGAGTTATTTAAAAAATACCTGCAAGAAAATTTGAAAATGCCTCAAGAACTTATTCCTCCTATAAATAAGATTTACTATCTTCCAACAAGATTAAGTGGAAAAGAAGAAAAGAAAGAAGGTTTGGATGTTATAGACTTTAACAATCTGTCTGAAATTCTAGAACAAACCATCGAAATAGTTCCGCAAAGAGCCACTCTTTTGGTTTCGTTGGTATTTGAACAAGATCTCAATGCAATATTGAAACTATACTTTAAATTCTCAAAGGTTCCTTTTTATGGAACAAAAGTATGGATATTTCCAGATGTTACTAAAGTGACGCAGGAACATAGAAAATTATTTTTGGCATTGAAACAGGATGTTCTTAAATTGGGTGGTTCTTTTTTGTTAGTTTATCTTTGCAAATGCCTGGTCAGGTTTAGTGGGATAAAGTATGTATTCTATGACTCAGAACAGCATGAAACAGCTCAATCTAGAACTAGTTAAATGATATTGTGACGAATTATACACATAAACCGCATTTAATATTTATTTATGTTAATATGCCTGTATAAAACTCCACTAAACTGTAACACCCTCCTCAATTTGAGATCTAAGGAAGCATTTATAATTTTTCTTATTACCTATTTCTTTAACATTTGTATTATGCTGTTTTTCTGTAACAAGTAATATGCTTGTAAGAAATTGATAAATCTTATAAAAAAAAAAATAAATAGGGCCCCCCCCCCCCCAATGCCTTTTGACAGAAACAGCATGTATGGACCTTGCTTTATTTAGTGGAAGTCAGTATCTTTGCTTAGGTTTGTTTACTTGCTAGTCTTAAAGATGCCCAATGTGGTAACCAACTCGGAGCTAAGATAGGTTGTAATTTTTGAACTATTTTAGCTTTTTGATTGGGAATTACCGCAGAGTTTCTTACTTGGTGGATGACAGGGACATAGGATTTAATCATCTCTGATCTTAGAAATGAATCTAGCAGACAAAGGGATTTAAACAAAAATAAAAGGCCTTAATTAGAGTAGATCTCTAATTCGCTGTCACACATTGTGCTAAGTTTTGTGATAATGCTTAATTTTATTTCTGCTAATCCAACAGCATTTTGTACCCCCTGCTATCCATTCTCATAACTGTGTAGTTATCTGTGCTCTTTACAGTGTGCTAGACACTGTTGTAGATAGGGTCCTTCACTTTAAAAAAAAATTGGGCTTATTTTTGTGCTTGTTTTTGAACTGATATCACTTGTTTTGGGTTACAAGACTGGGAGACCTGGCATCTAAATGGCAGATGACATTTAATGTGAGCAAGTGCAAAGTGATGCATGTGGGAAAGAGGAACCCGAATTATAGCTACATCATGCAAGGTTCCACGTTAGGAGTCACGGACCAAAAAAGGGACCAAGGTGTCGTCATTGATGATACGTTGAAACCTTCTGTTCAGTGTGCCGCTGCGGCTAAGAAAGCAAATAGAATGTTTGGTATTATTAGGAAAGGAATGGAAAACAAAAATGAGGCTGTTATAATGCCTTTGTATCGCTCCATGGTGCAACCGCACCTCGAATATTGTGTTCAATGCTGGTGGAATTAGAAAAGGTGCAGAGAAGGGCGACAAAAATGATAAAGGAATTGGGACGACTTCCCTATGAGGAAAGGGTAAAGTGACTAGGGCTCTTCAGCTTGGAGAAAAGGCGGCTGAGGGGAGATATGATAGAGGTCTATAAAATAATGAGTGGAGTTGAACGGGTAGATGTGAAGCGTTTGTTTACACTTTCCAAAAATACTAGGACTAGGGGGCATGCGATGAAGCTGCAATGTAGTAAATTTAAAACAAATCTGAGAAAATTTTTCTTCACTCAACGTGTAATTAAACTATGGAATTCGTTGCCAGAGAATGTGGTAAAGGTGGTTAGCTTAGTGGAGTTTAAAAAAGGTTTGGACAGCTTCCTAAAGAAAAAGTCCATAGACCATTATTAAATGGGGAAAATCCACTATTTCTGGGATAAGCAGTATAAAATGTTTTGTACATTTTTTGGATCTTGCCAGATATTTGTGACTTGGGTTGGCCACTGTTGGAAACAAGATGCTGGGCTTGATGGAACTTTGGTCTTTCCTAGTATGGCAATACTTATGTACTTACGTACTTATGTAGGATGAGGGAGGGGTGGGTTAGGTGAGAGACAGGGAGGGCTAAGAGGATGAGGGACAGGGAAATATGCATGGTGATCAGAAGGTGACAAAGCAGTGGAATTTCATGGTTTATAATGGGCTAGAAAACTCAGATCTTTGTTAAGTCCTGTCTGGTGGGTGTCAAAATATGTGATCATTTTGTCTTAAAAGGTCTTGCGTTCCTGCATTGTTTTAAAGTTTCCTTTCAGTATTCTCACCATAAAACCATTGGTACAGTGTTTTGATTTTGTAAAGTGCTGTCCCACAGAAGTAACAGAGGTAATATATGTCATCGAATATAAAAAATGTGACAAAGGGTGCTATATTGAAGAAACAAGCCATATGCTGAAGAAGAGATTTAATTTGCATAGACATCATATGAAAAATTCCAGTGCCAACCAGGATGTTACCTCTGTGGTACAGCACTTTACAAAATGTGAGCAAGTGCAAAGTGATGCATGTAGGAAAGAGGAACCCAAACTATAGCTAAGTGATACAAGGTTCCACGTTCAGAGTCACCACCCAGGAAAGGATATGTGTGTCATTGTTGATGATATGTTGAAACCCTCTGCTCAGTGTACAGCAGAGGCTAAGAAAGCAAATAGAATGTTAGGAATTGTTAGGAAAGGAATGGGAAAGAAAAAGTGAAATGTTATAAAACTTTTCTATTGCTCCATGGTGCAATCCACCTTGAGTACTGTGTGCAATTCTGTTCACCGCATCTCAAAAAAGATATAGCGGAATTAGAAAAGAAGCAGAGAACGGCAACAAAATGATAAAGGGGATGAAATGACTTCCCTATAAGGAAAGGCTAAAGCGGCTAGGGATCTTCAGCTTGGAGAAGAGACAGCTGAAGGGAGATACGATAGAGGTCTATAAAATACTGAGTGGAGTGGAACAAGTAGACGTGAATTGCTTATTTACTCCTTCCAAAAATACTAGCACTAGGGTGCATGCAATGAAGCTACTAAATAATACATTTAGAACAAACCAGAGAAAATATTTCTTCACTCTACACGTAATTACACTCTGGAATTTGTTGCCAGAGAATGTGGTAAAAAGCAGTTACATTAGCAGGGTTTAGAAAAGGTGTGGATAATTTCCTAAAAGAATGGTCCATAAGCCATTATTATGAAGGGCTTGGGAAAATCCAGTGCTTAATTCTAGGATAAGCAGCATAAAATCTGTTTTACGTTTCTGGGATCTTGCCAGGTAGTTGTGACCTGGATTTGCCACTGTTGAAACAGGATGCTAGACTTGACGGACCTTCGGTTAATCCCAGTATGGCAATGCTTATGTCCTTATGTTTGTTCGATATTGCTGATTACGTCAAAATTGATTATTTAACTGAGTAAAGTGTATTATTTATTTATTTTATTCCTATCAATATTCAGCCTGTGATGGTCCGTGATTTATAAACATTGACTGTCATGGGTAGAATTAGTTCCTGATATTCAATATTAGGCAATGTCCAGGCACCAACACTGAATATCTATGGCTAATTCAAACTGAGCTTGCCACCAGACGTTATGCTGGTCCCAGCTGATATGCAGCCAGGACTTGCATAAGACAGTTTTGCGGGCACTGGCTGAATAACAGCTGGGACCTGCATAACAGGAAACAAGTGCCTCAGCCTTTCTGATATTCCCCTTCCCCCTGACTACCTCTTCAGCACAGTTAAAATTGCTTTGAATATTGGGCTGATTATGTCTTCATGTGTGGCACCTCATAACCAGTATTGACTGGTTTTAACTTCATGAGGCTGATTTTCAGAACACGGGATTTAGACCGGCTTACTCCTGCAGTTGGGGTTGAGAGCTGATATTCAAGATCGAGCCATTTCTGGTGACTGACACTGAATATCCAGTTTAACTTTGGCTGTTCAGACTTTAACTGGCCAAGCTGATATTCAGGTTAAATAAAGTCAGACTGGCCAAAGATATTCTAGAGTTTCATGTGGC
The DNA here is from genome assembly GCF_901765095.1 of Microcaecilia unicolor. Lineage (NCBI taxonomy): Eukaryota > Metazoa > Chordata > Amphibia > Gymnophiona > Siphonopidae > Microcaecilia > Microcaecilia unicolor. Next base: position 331,000,789 of record NC_044031.1, on the reverse strand, counting down.
AAAATATGGTTGTCAAACTTGGCTGATTTGACTTAAAAAAAATAGGCAGATAGCTGGTTATATCATATTTAACATCACAGGTGCCAATCCTGGCATGTCAAATGCAGCTGAATATCAGGAGGAGGGGGGGGGGCATGAATTGGGGCCTACTAAAGACCTGGGAATCAGAGAGATATCAGTGCAAAATGTGTGTTGTTCCATGTAATGTAACGTTTTTTGTAATATTGAGGGTTTATATATTTTAAACTTAAAATTTCCAAGTATTTTGGGATGCCAATAGGTATTGTTTGAAGGGCCCCAATCATAATTGGTATTAATATCAATTGTTTGCTCCAAAGCTTTTCTGCATCGATTTGTAAATCAATATATTTTATTTTCCCCAGCTGTTTTTCACCAATTCTACTGTCACCTGGTATTTGCCATGTCTAAAAGCCATACATTTTTTTCTCTTTTCTATGGCAGTGATGTCAGCATTGTTATATTCCAATTTTCTGTCTGTTTCTATTTTAATGTCCCATAAGATCTTAACTTGTTCAATTTCTTTAACCATTCCAATGTTATGATCCCCAAAATTGTTTTCTTCAACAAACCCATAATTTTCGTACTGATTCCAATGAATTAAATGGGGGAGGGGGTGGTTATCAATGTGGACTACTGTTAATTTTTGAGTTATTTTATTATGAACTGTGTTATTTTAGCACAGGGTCCATTTTAAGTGCTAAAGTAACCTGTGTTGTGATAAAATAACCCAACCTAACAGTAGCCTATATTAATAACTTTCCCTGTTCACCTCCCTTAACCATCCAGTCATGGCATTGTTTATAGTTACTTTGGGCTATTTTGTTAAAGCACAGATTAAATGCACCACAATTTCTTCTTTGGCTTTGCATAATCATCATTTATTATCATTTGATTTTTTTTTTTTTTTCAATCTTAGCTTCCATATCATTGTAGTGGTTGTTTTGGGGCTGCTGAGATCATTTCCTCAGTTTCTTTTTTAAGTGCTCCAATTTCCAGTCATTGCTATAATAATCTAATGTCATATTTTTCATCACTATCTTTTATGTATTGGTCGTGCAGTGGCTTGTCTTTCCAGTTCTGCATTCTGTTTCTTGCTTTTTACATTCTATTTTTGATTCTGATGTTTTCAGCATTTTTCTTTGTAAACTTCAATTACATGGACTCTTTGCTTTTTGTAATTTAGTGATTCAGGCTATGCTTTTCTTTCTCTATAGTTTGCTTCACTTGTAACAGGTCTCTGCCTCCACTGATTCATGGTATACTCGTATATCAATGTCACTTTGTAGGTGTAAGGCATGATTTATTCTCATCATTTTCCTGGTTCTTCAATCAAGTTTATCTAAATCAACTTATGTCTAGCCTACAGTTCCAGCAGTATATCTGATGACTGAAATTGCCCAATATTAATAGTTTTAATTACATTACTTTCACTTGATTTTGAGTTTAGAATTTTCTAAGCACATTTGATAGAGTGTGAGCTAGTGTTCATTTTGATCTGCTCATGTAGCAAATCTGAAGCTCCTTCTAAGTGGAGGAGTAACCTGATGGTTAGTGCAGTAGGCTGAGGACCTGGCAATTCCCACTGTAGCTCCTTGTGACTCTTGGCCAAATCACTTAGGAGGCCTTTTACGAAGCAACAGTAGCACTTTTAGCTCATTCTAAAAATCAGCTGGTGCTAAATGCTGAGACGTCCATAGGAATATAATGGGTGTCTCAGTGTTTAGCACCAGCTGATTTATAGCGCATGCTAAAAACACTAGCACTTCTTTAAAAAAAAAACCAACCCTTAACCCTCCATTACCCCAGGTACAAAACGTAGGTTATGAGCCTTCTCAGGACAAAGAATGTACCTGGGTACAATATGTAAACTGCTTTGATCATACCACAGAAAGGCAGAATACAAAGGAATCAAATAAATAAAAATCCCAGATGCCAATTGTTTAATGAGACTTCAAATCTCTAGCTGTAAACTATTTCCTATGGGTCGGATATTCAAAAAGGTTTAACTGGGCAAAAGAGGATCCTGCCTAATTAAACCCATTATCAGGCTCATTTTTGAAAGAGAAGGATACTCATCTTTCAACACAAATCGGAAGATGGGCATCCTTCTCACAGGGTCATCCAAATCGGTATAATCGAAAGCTGATTTTGTACGTCCCCAACTGCTTTCCATCGCAGGGCAACCAAAGTTCAAGGGGGTGTATCGGAGTTGTAGCGAAGGCAGGATTTGGGCGTGGCTAACACATGGATGTCCTCGACCCATAATGGAAAAAATAGGGTGTCCCTGACGAGCACTTGGACGACTTTACCTGGTTCTTTTTTTTTCTTATGACCAAGGCACAAAAGGTGGCTGAAATGACCAGATGACCACCGGAAAGAATCGGGGATGACCTCCCCTTACTTCCCCAGTGGTCACTAACCCCCCTCCTACCCTCAAAAAACAAACATCTTTAAAAATATTTTTTGCCAGCCTCAGATGTCATACTCAGCTCCATCATAGCAGTATGTAGGTCCCTGGAGCAGTTTTAGTGGGTGTAGTGCACTTCAGGCAGGTGGACCCAGACCCACCCCCCTCCCTACTAAGCTTGTGTAGGAAACAGCAAGCCCTTCAAAACCCACCAGAAACCCAATATACCCACATCTAGATGACCCCCTTCACCTATAAGGGCTATGGTACTGGTGTACAGTTGTGGGTAGCGGGTTTTAGGGGGGGGGTTGGGGGGCTCAGCACACAAGGTAAGGGAGATATATTCCTGGGATCATTTTATGAAGTCCACTGCAGTGCCCCCTAGGGTGCCTAGTTGGTGTCCTAGCATCTCAGAGGGACCAATGCACTAGAAATGCTGGCTGCTCCCACGACCAAAGGGCTTGCTTTTGGTCGTTTCTGAGATGGGCGCCCTTGGGTTCCATTATCGCTGAAAACAACCATCTCTAAGGATGACCTAAATTTCAAGATTTGGGCATCACCAACCATATTATCAAAATAAAAGATGGACGTCCATCTTGTTTCAATAATACGGGTTTCCCCGCCCCTCCAACGGAAATTTTGCGAGGACATCCTCAACAAAACAAAAGGGCATCCTTTTCAATTATGCCCCTCCATGTTGGCCATCCAGCAATACTTAGTGGCACTTAAGTGGTGTAATGGAAGTGAATTTTAAAAGATTGTTTTTCGACTCTGTCTTTGACCAAAAGTAACTTTTCTTGTAAATACAAAAATAAGTTGGAATGCAGGCACAGCTCTAACTAATTTGGTATGCAAAGGGGAGGATGGTTCTTGTTTCCAGGTCCAGCCAGGCCACCTGGAGATGGAAATCATGTGACCACGTTCCCACAGTCCTAAACAGAGAAGCATTCTGTAATTTTCCTTAGAAGCATTCTGCAACTTTCCTTAGCTCTGGACATGCGCTCAGAGCCTAATGAAAAGGGAGGGCTTGTCACAGCAGAGTGGAGGCTCATCTGTGAGTAGACGTACTGCGGAGAGGGTCTGTTCCTGGTCCAAAAACCTCCAGTTTTCGCTGTGAACCGGGCCCTCCCAGCTGATGATAAGAGCCTGGATGATGGAGAGCAGTGATGTTGTATGTATAGTGTAATTATTGCTTCTTTTCCTGGTCTAAGAACCTTTGGCATTGCTTAGATGTAGAGACCAGTGATGTAATGAATGCTTATACAGCTAATCATTGTGTGTATATGTGCTAATCATTGTAGAATTTAGCTCCTCTAATAACGGTTTTCATTTACTTATTATGAATCCAAAAGAATCCACAGTAGTCTGTGTCAGTGAGACAGTCTGTAAATCCATAGCAGTTCATCTTGGTGACGAGTGTGAGGGATTCATACAAAGAATGACACCTTTTTAAGAGGAATGCATGGGAGAGTTGAAGGAATGATGTTCTATGCTATTATAGCCACTGAGTGGGAGGAATAGGATTCTGGTTTAAAGGAATCATTGCCTTGCTGCAGGCAAAATGTTAAAACTGAAAGGGAGAGGGAATTACTATGTAAAAATGAGTTTATCTTGTTGGGCAGACCAGATTGACCATAAGGGTCTTTATCTGCCGTCATTTACTATGTTACTATGTAACAGTATTGTTTATCTGAAAACCCATTAGAGATGGGATAAATAGCATGGTTAAGGTACAGAATTGGAATGTTTAAGTGTGTGATTTACAGCTAAACTGCAGAATACTTTACTAAATGATCACTGCCATTGTAAAGTGTGACACAGTTGGAATGATGTGTGATTTACACAGTTAAAATGATAACTGAGCATGCCGTGTTTTTGTAAGTGTGACGTAGTGTATGTTTAGACTCATTTGGAGTCATTAATTGCACATATAAAGGAAAAGGAGATGGGAGATAAATCTTATAAGATCCAAGGACCATTTCAGATAGGGAAACTTTAAAACTGTCAAACATAGGAATGTGTTAATTACTCAGCTTTTTGTAAGCAGTGCTTATCAGGGAGGGGGAAAATGACCTTGAGTGAAGGGAAAGAGAGCAACAGGGGTTTTTTTTAAACAGTCTTTTTAGCAGACACAGATTGCTTTGGATCTGTGGGCAGTGCAATTAGAAGTAGAATTAGAAAAGAAAATACAAAGAACAAAATCCGGGATTGGGAGAATTCCCTTACTGCATGAAAAAGTGTCAGCCCTTCCAGAAACAGGACAAACTGGGCTAGAACTAAACTGAGAATTTAGGGCAATGTCATACATATATATATATATACTGATTCATGATCTGTGGCAAATAAATTAGCCATGTGGCTACCTACTTGGTACAAAAATAACTGGAAAATTAACATTAAAAATTTGTGGGGCAGAGAATTGTGGCAAGACATTTGGAATTGTGTGAAATACTAATGTTATTGTTTTTTATGTAGATGTTCATTGCAAGGGTGATACTCTAGAATGTCTCTACAGCGCAGTGGCTGATGACTGTGGAAGAGCCAGATAATTGCTCAGGTTTGGTGAAATGGGTGCACCAAAAATGTGAAGATCTGGGAAGAAAGGCCACTTACAAGTGGGCAACAGATCGTGGTATTAGTTTAATTATGGATTCTATTAAAACTGTTATGGTTGAATGTCTGGTCTGTTAATACCAGAATAGGCGATCTGTTTCCCACATGTCTAAGGGGTAATTAAAAAGGGGAAAATTACCTGAACAAATTTGGTAGAAGGATTATATAGGACCTTTACCCAATTTGCAAGGATGTAAATATGTGTGCACAGCAATAGATAATTATTCTAGATATGTAATTGCACATCCTTGCAGGCAACACTATTAAAACTTTAGAATTGATAATTCATAATGGTTCCCATTTTGAAGGCTAATTGGTACAACAATACACTTCAGGCCATAATATATATTGGATCCACAGGCAGCAGGTTTAATTGAATGAATGAATGGTCTGTTGAAACAACAAATACGTAAAATAGGGGGATCATTAAAGAATTGGAACATAAATTTGGTAGGGGCCTTAAGGATACTTAATAATCAGCCTATTGGGGAGGCAGAAACACCCCTAATGCGAATGGTTACTCCTAACCTACAATTCTTGACTATCAAACGTGACCAATTAGGATATTGGAAAATTACAGCAGGGGCTATGATGCCCTACAGGGCCACTCTAGGAGCGGCAGGGCTGGATTTATATGCTCTACAAATGGTTAAGTTGTTACAAAGAGATATTCAAATAATAATAAATACAGGTTTTGGAAGGGGTGATTGATACAGACTATCAAGGAGAAGTAAGGGTTATACTTAATATCCAAGGTCCACATGATGTGTTAATTCAGACTAATGATATAATTGTTTAATTATTAATTTTACCCGTGTTACAATCTAGAATTGTGAAGGTGGATCCACCCATCACCTTTACCACATGAGGGGATAAAGGCTTTGGATCCACTAATCTGTCTGCAGGTACAAAGGTGTGGGTTTACCCAAGAAAGTGGACCCCCACAGCCTGCTGAAATTATTGCCCAAGGGGCAGACAATACTATTCTGATCCTCCGATCTGGGTGGGAAAAATGGACTTATGTCCCAGCGAATAAATGTTATCTTAGAGAGTAATTAATCTGTTTCATTTATAGATCCTTGTAAGAGTCAGTATAATCCTCTTTCTTATGGTGTCTTTGGGTATTGCCATTAGGATGACTACATCTTACCACCGAAAGACAAGGCAAGCTGATTTGGCAGTGGAAGAATCAGAGTGAAATCTAACAACAAGATAATTACACATGTTCAGCTAACTAGATGTGTTCTGTGGCAACTGTCAACAACACTCAAATATGGAAAGAAGTCCTGTCACATGAATGAGTTTAATATGACTTGCACAAGTCAGAGACAGACAATACAGCATTGTTGACCCAAAAATGCAGACATCGTTGACATTTACACCACCGTGTTATTAGCAAATGTTTATATTCCTCTTATATGAATGCTACACCTATGAAGACCTGTGTAAAAACTGTAGTACTCTTAATTACCTTAATTGAAGAGTAAAATGAGTTTAGTATGATACACTGTAAGGAGCTTTTGGTACAGGTGTAGAGATAATAAATGCTATTGGTGCTGAAACTTTAGACAAAACAAAATGTATTAGAACTGACATTAATCAGCTTATTATTTTGCAATATGATAAAGGTTTTTATAATTATACTCAGATAGTTTAAAAGTAGAAATTAATATAGCATAATTTACTACTTGCATGTTGTAACATTTATTTGCCCTTATACAATGGAAGAAGGCTCAAGATGACTAACTCTAAATACTTGTGGAGGTGAATTTCACCAGTGGGTTCCTTCCACAACCTGATTAATAATTTCAAATACTGCCTTGTGCACTGACCTCTTTTGTTATGGGCAAATTATGTAGTTTAGTGTAGCTAAGCACTGTGTATTATTTGTAATACTGAATTTTGGTTAGTTATTAGTGGGCAGCATTATTACTATTTGCCCTTGGATTATACTTCCTGCTAATTTTAGTATGTTTGTTGAAATTAGTGCTCAGTAGTATATTATCCATTTGTATAATCTGTCTAGTTACTTTTTTTGGTTGTTTTACCTGATGTAGAGTAATAACTTATGTATGGACTGTCATTCAGACAGAGTTGAAAATCAAGGACCGATTGTAATAGAAGTGAATTTTAAAAGATTGTTTTTCAACTCTGTCTTTGACCGAAAGTAACTTTTCTCGTAATTACAAAAATAAGTTGAAATGCAGAAGATAAGACACAGCTCTAACTAATTTGTTATGCAAAGGGGAGGATAGTTCTGGTTTCCAGGTCCAGCTTGTCCACCTGGAGTTGGAAATCATGTGACCACATTCCCACAGTCCTAAACAGAGAAGCATTCTGTAATTTTGCTTAGAAGCATTCTATAACTTTCTTTAGCTTTGGACATGTGCTCAGAGCCTAATAAAAAGGGAGGGCTTGTCACCACAGAGTGGAGGCTCATCTGTGAGTAGACGTACTGTGCAGAGGGTCTGTTCCTGGTCCAAAAAGCTCCTGGCTTTCGCTGTGAACCGGGCCCCCCCAGCTGATGATAAGAGCCTGGATGATGGAGACCAGTGATGTTGTATATATAGTGTAATTATTGCTTTTTTCCTGGTCTAAGAAATCTTGGCATTGCTTAGATGTAGAGACCAGTGATGTAATGATTGTTTATATAGCTAATCATTGTGTGTATATGTGCTAATCATTGTATATATCCTAATCATTGTAGAATTTAGCTCCTCTAATAAAGGTTTTCATTTACTTATTATGAATTCAAATGAATCCACAGTAGTCTGTGTCAGTGAGACAGGCTGTAAATCCATAGCTGCTCAAGTGGTTAGCCAGGCCCAGGCACTATCCAGGTAGTACTGGAGCATCTCCAGACATGGAGCCAGAACTTAACCAGATAGCAATAATATTAAGTCCACTAAGCATCTAAGTAAGCAGATAAAGTTAGTAGAGCAAAAAGGCATTCCTCACTTTATTAGCTCATCTAACTGGGCACCAGTTTGAATATTGTTTGGTGCTCAGTTTACTTTCAGGCAGATATGTAGTGTTGGAACCCGGACATGGCCTGGCATTGAATATCTGGGGTTAATTTAGATGGTGGCTGTAAGCAGCTTTAAAACCTCTGACCATGGCAGGTCATACCTAACCCTATGATTGTACATCCCTTAATTGTCAATATTGCATGTTTGTTTAAGTCAGATTTCATTCATGTGTCTTCACTAGAGATGTGAACCATTCTGAGCAAAGATCCAATTTCATCTTTTTGTTTGTCATATAGTTTTCAGTCATCCATATAGAGTAAATATTTTATTTATTTATTTGTTATTTACTTTATTTTGAAATTTGATATCAATAGTTTTATTTAGTATGTTTTATTTAATAAAACCATCAGCAATACAAATAGCAGGAATCATAGTGGATCTCCTTGGAATATCCTTTGACTGATTTTGACTTCACCTAGCTCTTCTACATTTAACACCAGGTTTGTCTTCCAAGAAGCTATTGAAGTTTACTAAAAATTCTCCAATACTTTTACTCACTTTAAAAATGTATATAGACATTTTATGATCCAACTATAGGGAAGTTGACCATATGCCTTTTAGTAGTCAATTCTAGCAATGAAAAGATTATTTTCCTTTTTTTAATTTTTCAAAAACATTTTGTTAATCATCAATCGGTCATTTGTTCCTCTTGAATTTATCAAGTTGCCTTTTGCTCTGCTGGGACTTATTTTTCTTCAAATAGTATACATAATGATGACGATGATGATGTAAGCCGCTTAGGGGCTGCTTTATGTGGTAATAGGCGGGGTATAAATGATCTAAATAAATAAATTATTATTAATATAACATTACAGAGCATATACAGTACTTTAAACAGATGTATAAGAGGCAGTCCTTGTATCTAGAAGCTTGTAACAGAAAACATATAAACACTAGGCTCTAAGAAAGGGGTGAACAGAGCAGAAAAGAACAGCAAAACAAAGAAGCAGACCCACGTAGTAAAATGAAATTATATTTATTCAATGCAGATAACATAAAAACAGCATACAATTTTGCACTAACTGCCCAAAATGGCCATGTTTCACGCTCACAAGGGCTGTATCAGGGCTTAACAAAAAACTGTAAAATAAATAAATAAAAGGTAATCAGATAGTATGATTTAATAAAAAAAAACAAAATTATAAATTAATATAACCTAAGTATATATTTACTCTGTTACCTATGTTTTTATTATTTTTCTTTTATTTATGGGTTAATGTGATCTGTTTTTTTGTCTACATACACCCCTCTGTTTACTAAGCCATTCTAGTGGCTGCTGCAAGCAATGCTGACACAGCCCATTCTTTTTATTTAACAATATTTGTTTCAATGCAGTACATATTTATGATTCAAATACACCAAAGAAATACATGCAGTCAACCAGAGCGTGCACTTAACCGTTGTGACCCAAAGAAGCTTGACATCTGATAAACATATGTACAGTACTGTTTATTATATGTACAGTATATAGTTATACAGTCTCCATTAACTGATGTTAGACTTACTTGAAGTAATCAGTCATAGTCCTCTGTACACTATTGTGTCTGTGAGTTCCATAGACTATGTCTGCCAGAGGGTATAAACTGTCATAGTACTGACATCCAGTGGCCTCCAGATAGGCCCGCACGGTGTTGAGACTCTCCAGCGCTCTTGCAAAATAGACAGGAGGAGGTTGTTGAATTGTGTCAGCATGTGCCTCGCTGATCATTTCATCATCTGTTTCATCATCAGCCATTGCCTGCATGTAGGCACATATCTCCACATCAGTGCTGTCGTCAGCTGTTTGTAGACCGTAATCAATAGCTACGTAGGGATGAAACTCCTCTTCAGTAACAACAGCTGGGATGTTCATCTGACACGTTTGCAACAGCTGCATCTGTTTCGTCCCTCACCACATCCTTAACAAAGCTTCCCGCATGTAGCAGCTCACAATGGTTGCCTGTGTAACATGATTCCAGGCTTCTTTCTGAATATGAGGGGAATCCAACAGTGATAGATTATGAGCCAGTTCAACAGCACGTTTATCCTTGCCAATCTGGTCATCCATAATGCTCATCAGACGACGTAGCACAAGAGCCTGATAATGATTTTTTTAAATTGGCTCTTATGCCCTGAGCCATAGGTTGGATCAGAGAGGTAGTGTTTGGTGGCAGGAAGACCACCTTGACGTTAGACAGCCTGACATCATCCCTGTGTGCAGCACAATTATCACAAAGCAACAAATTCTGACGCTTTTGTGCCCACATTCTAGTGTCTAACTTCTTTAGCCACTGCTTCCAAATTTCCCCAGTCATCCATGAATTTGCGTTAGCCTCGTATGACACAGGAAGTCGTTTAACATTCTTGAAGCAACTGGGCTGTTTGATCTTTCCAATGACGAGTGGTTCCAACTTCTCACTCCCATCCATATTGCAGCAAAGGAGGATCGTCAGTCAGTCCTTCGACGTTTTACTTCCTGTAGTTTCAGCTTGTTTGAATGTTCTATTAGGAATTGCTCACTAGTAGAGATCGTTTTCGTCAGCATTGAAAATGTCACGAGGTGCAAACTCGTTCAAGATGGTAGGAAGAACTGAAACAACCCAATTCTCAGCACCAAAGTCATCAAAGTCTTGTTTTTCACCATGCTGTTTTTTGAATTTTATGTTGTTCCTCTCCTACCATCTTTCCAACCATCCAACAGTAGCTTTCAATTCAGTTAGTCCAAGACTTTCAGCTAGCTGATTAGCTTTCTCCATAAGCAGTGGACCACGGACAGGAAACTGTCTGCTCCTGACTTGAGAAAACCGCCTGTTTAAGTTTACTGTGTGGATTTGAATTGCTTTGCCAGTCTTCCAGAAGCTGATCTTTCTGCTTCAAGATACGTGAAATTTGACTGGGATTGACACCATATTCTTTAGCAATAGATGTTTGTTTTCTAATTTTTTTAAGAATTTCTATTCGTTCAGCCAGTATTAAAGTCTTACAATTGCGCAATGACGACGACGACTCTAGTGTACACTCTAACAACTTTCTTTCGCTTATTCTGCCTGTGGCAGTTAACCAATGAGATTTCAAATTTATTGCCCCTTTGTCACGTGCCATGCGTATGCTAATGCGGAGTCTTTCCTGCAGAGGAGCGGTATTAAACCATGCATATAAGCGAATCTTGCACTTATCAGTGGTGCGCTAAACCGAAGTTTATTCCCATAGAAATGTATGGTGCCAAAAACGGAACCGAAGTACGGCATGCAGTTAAACAGAGCATGCGTTTAAGTGCACTGTGTCTATAGATATAGATATGTATGTATGTATATATATATATATATATATAATTTTTTTAATCTATTCATCCATAACAGTTTTATGCTGTCCCTAATGCCCCTGAAGATTGATAGATTGATAAGGTAGCTGACAAAGGATGAGCAGTGGTAGCTATGGATAGGATATTTCAGTAACTCAGAGGAAACTTTGTGATTCAACTTTTTATAAAAAATTGAGAATTGACCCTACTCCTTCACTCAAAGAAGAGATTGCCTCTCCTTCAAACTGCAAAAAAATGCTCAGTTTCTCACTAATAAGAATTTGATTTTCTTAGTGTTTCATCTCTTATCTCCTGTCATCCCTACTATGAATGTGCTCCCTAAGATTCACAGGTCCCTGGAGTCACCTCCAGGGATATTTATTATTTCAGCTATAGGATCCTTACTGGAGCCATTGTCAACATTCACAGATACATTTTTAAAGTCATTTGTTGAAAAGATTATATCATACATGAGCGATTCCTCAGATATAATAAACATTCTAAAAGATATTGTATATACAGAAGATGTTAATTTAGCAACCTTTGATGTGGAATCTCTTTATATGAATATTCCCCAATGAGAGGCAGTACAAATTATTAATGAGAGACTTTTACCTAAGCATACCCACAGAATTCATTGTTGAGATTATCACATTAGCACTGACATGAAACTACTTTACCTTTAATGGCACTTTTTAAAGGGTACAGCCATGGGAGCTACTATGTCACCGTCAGTGGCTATTTTATGTGTGACTAATAATGAAAAAAAACTGTATTTAACAGAACACCAGTACAAGGAAAAGATTATATTTTGGAAATGGTATATAGATGACATTCTTGTGATTTCGAAGGGTACTGCAGATGCGATTTTGGAATTTTCATTCTGGTTGAACCAACTAGATAATAATCTTAAATTCCAAATGAGTTATGACCCTATCAATATCCACTTTTTTTTTTTTTTTTTTTGGGGGGGGGGGGGATATCCAGATTATTATTAGTAATAGAATATTTGTATTATATCTATCTATATATCTATATCTATATGTATAGATATAGATATAGATAGATATAGATAGATATCTATATATCTATCTATCTAAATATATATATATATATATATATATATATATATATATATATATATATATATATATATATATATATATATATGAATGACACTGTTTACTAAGCTGCACTATAGGTGCTTAGCAAGCACTAATGATAGAGACAGCCATTATATTCCTTTGGTTGTCTCTATCAGCGCATGCTAATTTTTAGCAGGTGCTAAAAGGTTTGCAGGATAAAGTGTGGCTTAGTAGACAGAGCCATTAGACTACTGCAGTTGGCACAGTATGGGCTCCTTTTACCAAGAGGCAGTAAGCCCAAAGCAGGCTTACTGCTCACTATACCCATTCCAAACAATCCAAGTGGGCTACATCAACACCAGATCCGCTGTAAACAAAACAGCAATACTAGCAGGCTGGATCATGGCAGAAGACCTTGACCTACTCTTCATTAATGAAACTTGGATCCATGACCAAAAGGACCCTATAATCCTAGATCTATGTCCTCCAGGATTCAAAATCACACACTGGACCAGAAAGGAAAAGAGAGGCGGAGGCATAGCCCTAATCTATTGATCCTACTTTACCACAGAAACCACTGCCGAGTCCATGACACCTCAACTTGAAATGGCCTCAATCAGAATCCACAACAAAACCCCTCGCGATCATTTGAATTGTGTCCTGTTTTACAGACATCCAGGTAATTGGAATAAAGGCCAGGCTAACTTCATGGACTTCATTTCAAACACATGTGTAACCAACTCCAATGTACTAGTAATAGGAGACATCAACCTTCACTTAGAAGACCCAAATTCAATCAGCTCACGAGAATGTAAGGAATTCCTCCACTTATGGGATCTCAAATGGCCACAAATGCAAGCAACCCATGACAAAGGGCACACACTTGATCTCATCTCACACAAACTTTCAACAGACCAGAACTTAATAATAACAGATATTAAATGGACAGAAACACCCTGGACTGATCACTACAAACTAAACTTATCCCTACACTGGCGGAAGAAGGGAGTACATCAAATACAAGAACACACATCCTACAGAACAAGAGGTCAAGTAGAGACGAAAACATTCTGGCAACAGATGTATAACAATGAATGGACAGCACAAACAGACTCCATACACTACCTCATGGAATGGGATAAAAGATGCAAATACATACAAGATGAAATAGCACCCTTAAGAACAAGATCTTCACGTAAGCATAACTCGATATCATGGTTCAACGATGAACTGAAAAAGCTAAAAACACAATCCAGAAAACTCAAATGAGCATGGAAAAAAACAAAAGATTAGCACACACTCAACACATGGAAACAATCACAAAGAAAGTACAAATACGCTATAAGACAGACCAAAAGATCATTTTATAAAACTAAAATAGGGACAGACTACAAAGACATGAAGAAATAAGTACATAAGTAATGCCATACTGGGAAAAGACCAAGGTTCCATCGAGCCCAGCATCCTGTCCACGACAGCGGCCAATCCAGGCCAAGGGCACCTGGCAAGCTTCCCAAACGTACACACATTCTATACATGCTATTCCTGGAATTGTGGATTATATCAACTCGTGAACAAACTACTAGACACCAACCTGGTCACTACATCGAATACAGACATCCCATCTGCAGATGAACTTGCTAAGTATTTCAATGAAAAAATTGTAAACCTACGCAACACGCTAGCTCAGGACAACACTGACATTGAAAACTTCCTTAATGAGCTAGACCCAACCACTGGAGAATTCCCGGCTGACCGAACCTGGTTAAATTTTGCCCTCCTCACCGTCGATACAGTTGCACGGGCGATCAGCAGGTTCTCCAACACTCACTGTAAACTGGATACATGCCCCATCTACCTAATGAAATCCGCCCCTGACAGCTTCATAGTAGACCTCACATCCCACCTAAACTACATGCTTCAGCAAGGTCTCTTCCCTAAGCAAAATTGCAATATCCAACTCACCCCGATACCAAAAGACACCAAGAAAAAAACAAATGAAATCACTAACTACTGTCCAATAGCATCCATCCCATTGTCAATCAAACTGATGGAAAGCATGGTAGCCAAACAAACTTACAGATTATACAAACAAATTCATAATATTACATGAATCACAGTCAGGTTTTTGATTCCTCCACAGCACAGAAACAGTACTACTCACTTTCCTAGGGAAGCAGGAAATAACAACAAGCAAAAATATTCTCCTCCTTTAATTCAACATGTTGTAAGCCTGCAGGGGTGCGCAGCAACCCTCTAGTGGCTACTACCTAGCCTTACCAGTCCTTTACTTCAGGAAACAACCTTGAACCAAGACTCCTCTGTGAGTCGGTGACTCTGGCCTCTATGTTTGGGGCTCCTCTTCCCCTCAGGGTGACCTCTTCATTAACATCCGCTCATGGACCTGCCTCCCCGCTGTATCTCCTGGTAACCGACCCCCTTACCAGTTCTTCTGGTGGGGCCCCCTGGTCACCCTTCTCTGGAAGATAGCACGGATTCCTCTGCTTTCAGAAATATGCAAATTAGCTGAGTACATGTAAATTCCATTTATTAGAGCTGTGCTTCTTCTTGTGGGAACCTTTCTTTCCAACTATTATTCATTTACTACCAATTCATTCCCTGAGCCCATTTACTGTGGGACACCTGGGTCTCAGGGTATAACAGCCACCACCCCTGGATAGGCCTTCTTTACTCTCCTTAACCTTACAGTCCTATCCTCCACCACACGGCTGTTTGTTCATTTTAAACACTTCACAATTTCAACCTCAGTACTTTGGGGACTTCTTATCTCAGGATTTTCAGCCTGCTTCTCAGTACTTGGGACACACAGTTCTGGAACCCACAATCCATCCTTCTCAGTACTTGGGACACACAGTCCAGGCTTCAGGTCTCCAGGTTCCCATCTCTTCTCCTTCGGGCAAAACTCCCTCCTCTACTGAGAGGAAGCTATTTATGAGGTGTCCAATAAACCTCCCCACCTCTTGAGACCTCGCTCCTCTGGTTCCAGAAAGATCTGGGCCTAGAAGTCTCTTCTCCCTCCCCCAGCTATCTATCTGGAGCTCCCTCTACTGGCCCATGCAAGTCAACACTCATCTAGATCCCTGGAGCTCCCCCTAGGGACCAGAATGGGCATTTTCCCGGTTTTCCGTGGGAGAGCGCCCCTCTGGCGGCCTCCTCAAGTAAGGGCAGACACTGTGTTTATCACTTACCCCCACCCTTAATATATTGCTGCTCCCTCAAATATCTTTTTTGAGGAGCAGCAATTCCTGACTCCCCTAACTCATCTCGGGGTCAGGTTCCTTCTTTCCCCTATTACTTAGGAGGGATTCTCAGGAAGGCTTTATATCCCGTGGTTCGCCTTACCACAAAGGCTCTGCTTTGCTCTAGGGGACCTTCCTCTGTAACCCCTAGAAACTCAAAGATCCCTAATCCTTTCTTTCTACGCCTTCCTAGGCCTCGGCGTCTAATCTCTTCACCCACTTTCCTAGCCCATGGGTACACCCCCTTCTTCACTCTAGGTTTTGGGTGTAGTTTCCTCAGGCCTAGTGCCCTTAGCACTTCAGGGAAACTTCTAATCAAACCCTTCTCCTTTCTACAACCCTGGGCTGTACTTCTTTGACCCCTAGGCCCGGACTGACTTTTGTGGGTTCTGTTTAGGGTTCTAAGTCTCCTTTTCTCTGAGACCTTTAAGTGTTTCCTATTCCTCCCTTTTGGACTAGGATAACCACTTTTAGCACAAGACTCCCCTCAGCCTCTGGGTGATCTAGCCTCCCCCTGGCACCCTTCCTGATCCAGTGTCCCCTGCCTAGGAGCTCTTTCCTCCCCCGACTCTAATGTGCGGTCTCGGGGCCCTAGGATCAACCCTTTCTTCTGGGGCCTTTCCCTCCTCTGGGCAGCCTCTTCCCTTTTCTGCTTGCCCCTCCTGGGTTTCTCACCCACTTTAAACTTTACACCACCTCTCTCTGTGGTTTTACCAGGGTCCTTCTGACTCTCCCTGTCCTGACCCTTACTCATGGGCAGAAGTTGACTGACCCCTCCTGGTCACTCCTTCCCCTTGAGCTTTTCCTGTAGGGCTACAATGCAGGAGTGGGCTTCCTGAAGCTCTCTTAACCTCCCTTGCCCATCCTGGAAGAGCACATCAACTGCTAGGGTCAGCACTCTGCACTTCTCTTCCATGGCCTCCCTGCATCTTTCTGCCCTTTCTGTGGTCTCTTTGGCTTGCTGTCTCTCTACAGCCCACTCAGCTTGGGTCTGCTGCAAGGCCCCAGTTAACTCTACCACAGCTCTATCATACCCCTGCTGTTCTTCCCTCAGCTGACTTTCTTGCTGGCCATTTAATTCTCTTAACCATTCCTTCACCTGGGTCAAACTCCCCCTCAGCTCTCCTATAGCTGTTTGCTGTAGTTTACCCACCTCCTTAATAATATCCTTCAGGGCCTCCTGCTCTTTATGCCACCCCTGGCGAGCATTGAACTCAGCTTTAATTAGGGATACCCTCTGCTCCTGGTCTTGTTGCAATTTGTCTGTGAGGTCCCTTATCTCCTGCTCATGGGTGGACTGCAGCTTTGCTAATTGGGTCTCATTTAAGGCTTGGGTCTCTTCAGGGTAGCTGTAAGATGAGCTACTTCTGCTTCCTTTTCCTCCCTTAGCCTAACTTCTGTGCGCAGCTCAGCCCTAACCGTGGCTAGCAGTGCCTCACAGCCTTCCTTCTGCCTAAGGGACTCCGCCAGTTTGGCCTCTAAGGCATGCCTTGAAGCAGCCATCTCTTCCTTACAAGCTGACTCGAATAGGACCCATTTCTGTTCATTCTCCCTCAGACTATTCTCCATCACCTTCTGGGACACCTCCTGCTGCTGCTGTATATGGCCCACTAAAGTTAACATCAGTCCTTTGTTTAGTTCCAGGACCTCCCTCAGACATTGCTCCGGATGCCTATAGACTGCCCCTGGTTTACCTAGGGCCTGTAATTCCCCTTCTAACTGCCAGACACTCTCTGTAAGGGATTTTAACAGTGGGTTCTCATTCTTTTCCCGGGCCTCCCAGTATTTCTCCTTTGGGGCAACGCTCCCTGGTTCCTCACCCCATGGAAATACTGCCCGGTCCTCACCGTAGCATGGGCAGCCTACTTTATCTTCAGCTGTCTCACCCCCCCTGCTCACAGTGTACATTGACTTCCCCTCCACAATCAGGACTACTCCTTATCCTGTCACCTGGGAAGTTCTCACCTGGGCCTACACCCCCTTTCCCTTTCCTAGAGGGTTCACCCTTCTTACCAGGACTTTCACTATCCTGCAAATGGGGCTTTACTTCCTTGTCCCAGCACCCATCCTCCCTCTTAGCCCTTTTCAGGTTTGTGGCCTCCCCTCTCCCTGAGACATTGGGTGCTTTCCCTGCAGTGGGTTCCTCCTGACTCCCATGGCCTTTGGGCTTCCTCTTGCCTGCCATGTCACCTAACCCCCACCAACTGACTGTAGGATTTCCTCTCTCCTCCCAGTCTCCCAGTTCATCCTCTGAACTGCCTACTGCCAGCCACCACTCTCCAACATGGCCTATTTCCCCACATTCATAACACACTGGCTCAATTTCTTCTCTTCTCCTTGGGGTCCAGTCATCCCATGACACCCCTTCAGGCTTACACAATGTCCCAACAGTCTCTGAACACAGTCCCCCTCCAAGTCCCAGAACCTGGATCATGGTGTCCAACTCTGCCATGTCCCTTCCTTCTGCTGGCGACTTGGGCTCCAGCTCCTTGGGCCTCCGGACCTCTCTCTCTGGTCTGAACCGCCTCCGCCTTCCCATGGCTTCGACGCCCTCCTCGACCGTCTGTTGGGATGCAGCCTGTAATACAAGAGAAGAATCCAAGTGCGGACTGTCTGTTTCCCTGGTCCTACACTTGCTCTACTTCTTAAACTCGTACCCAAAACTCCACAAGAACAAGACTTTCTCTCATTTACATGAACTGCACTTCTCTCAGCTTACTCGATCCTCCCTCGCCTCCCCCTAGGTACCCTTTACCTGGGTAGGCGAGTAATGCGCCTTTGTCAGCATTGGCCCCCTCGACGGGCTGCAGGAACCTCCCCAACACCACCTCCACACTCTGGCCACTTGTCTGGTCTCTGGAACTCCTCCAACTCTCCTCCAGAACTCAACTGCTCCCCCTATCGCCACACAGGAGACCTCGTAGAACCCTGCCTACTCACCTCTAGAACTCTGTTCCCACTATCCCCACACAGAAGCCTCCTCTGGACACTCACGCCTTTTCCACTCAGCTTCACTTGGAGTTCTCTGGTCCCCCAGAACTAGCCTGTTGGCCTTTCTGCATACTTCCCTGGGGATACAATTACTGCCTGGGTCTAACCAACCCTCTGCTCTTCCCTTGGCTTCAGCTTTCAGACAGTGGTATTCAACTGCCAAGGGTAGCAGGGATCCTCTGATGTCCTGGTCTTCAGGTGGTTGTTTCCTAACAAGGTCCGATCTGTAGTGCCATTTGTAAGTCTGCAGGACTGCTCTCAGATGTGCAGTAACCCTCTAGTGGCTCCTGCCTGGCCTTACCAGCCCTTTGCTTCAGGAAACAACCTTGAAACAAGACTCCTCTGTGAGTCCGGTGACTCTGGCCTCTATGTTTGGGGCTCCTCTTTCTCTCAGGGTGACCTCTTCATTAACACCCAGTCACAGACCTGCCTCCCCGCTGTATCTCCTGGTAACCGACCCCCTTACCAGTTCTTCTGGTGGGGCCCCCTGGTCACCCTTCTCTGGAAGATAGCATGGATTCCTCTGCTTTCAGAAATATGCAAATTAACTGAGTACATGTAAATTCCATTTATTAGAGCTATGCTTCTTTCTTGTGGGAACCTTTCTTTCCAACTATTATTCATTTACTACCAATTCATTCCCTGAGCCCATTTACTGTGGGACACCTGGGTCTCAGGGTATAACAGCCACCACCCCTGGATAGGCCTTCTTTACTCTCCTTAACCTTACAGTCCTATCCTCCACCCCAAGGCTGTTTGTTCATTCTAAACACTTCACAGTTTCAATCTCAGTACTTTGGGGATTTCTTACCCCAGGATTTTCAGCCTGCTTCTCAGTATTTGGACTACACAGTCCTTGTACCCACAATCCATTCTTCTCAGTACTTGGGACACACAGGTTCCCATCCATTCTCCTTCGGGCAAAACTCTCTCCTCTACTGAGAGGAAGCTATTTATGAGGTGTCCAATAAACCTCGCCCCTCTGGTTCTAGAAAAATCTGGGCCTAGAAGTCTCTTCTCTCTCCCCCAGCTATTTCTCTGGAGCTCCCTCTACTGGCCCATGCAAGTCAACACTCATGTAGATCCTTGGAGCTCCCCCTAGGGACCAGAATGGGCATTTTCCCGGTTTTCCGTGGGAGAGCGCCCTCTGGCGGCCTCCTCAAGTAAGGCAGACACTGTGTTTATCACAATGTCTAGTGCATTCGACATGGTAAACCACAATATATTAATAAGTGTACTAGATAAGTTCGGGATTGGTGGAAACATACTTAGCTGGATCAAGGGTTTCCTAACCACAAGAACATATCAAGTAAAATCAAACTCAAACATATCATCACCATGGAAAGCAGATTGCGGAGTACCACAAGGATCACCGCTATCGCCAATCCTTTTCAACCTAATGATGACCACTCTAGCCAAGTCCTTATCCATCCAAGGCCTTAACCCCTTCATCTATGCAGACAATGTCACAATATACATTCCTTACAAATCTAAACTGACAGAAATCACTAATGAAATCAAGATCAGCTTGAACATCATGGACTCTTGGGCAAATGCATTTCAACTAAAACTCAACAAAGAAAAAACACACTGTCTTATTTTCTCATCCCAACACAGCGCGGACAACCGCACAATTATCAACACCCCAGATTACACCTTTCCTATCTTAGACAGCCTGAAAATCCTTGGCGTTACATTGGACCGCAACCTAACACTAGACAGCCAAGTGGCATCCACAACAAAGAAAATGTTCCACTCAATGTGGAAACTCAAACGCATGAAACAATTCTTCCCGAGGGAAACATTTTGCAACCTTATACAATCAATGGTACTAAGCCATTTAGACTACTGCAATGAAATTTATGCAGGATGCAAAGAACAAACATTAAAGAAACTTTAGACCGCCAAAAACAGGGCAGCTAGACTTATCTTTGGGAAAACACGATTTGAAAGCACAAAACCCCTCCGCTAAAAACTACACTGGCTCCCAATCAAAGAACGCATTGATTTCAAAATGTGCACTCTGGTTCACAAAATTATCTATGGTGAAGCCCCGGAATACATGACAGACCTGATCAACCTACCAACTAGAAACACATCCAAATCAACACGAACCTACCTAAATCTGCACTACCCCAGCTGCAAAGGACTCAAATACAAATCAACTTACGCATCCAGTTTCTCCTACATAAGCACACATCTGTGGAACGCATTACCAAAAGCCTTGTAAACTACGTATGATCACCTAAACTTCCAGAAAAAAACTAAAAACTAACTTGTTTAAAAAAGGCATATCCTATCAATCCAACATAAATGTCTCTGCAACACAACAAAACTAAAGTACGTAATGGACATAACACAACTCTTCCGTTGAACAATTCCCTAATGTGGCTGTGCCACATGAACTTTATCTTATCACAATATCACTTTGTACTTGTTTACACTGGAGTCTGCAAACACCTCTCCAGTACTATGTAAGCCACATTGAGCCTAAAAATAGGTGGGAAAATGTGGGATACAAATATAACAAATAAATAAATAAAATAAATATACAGGAAACACCGTTGGGCTTCCATAGCAGCCTGGCGGTACTTTCCACCCCTAGCGCACCGTCATTTCTGGGTCTACAAAAATTTATTTATTTTCTAGCACCGGAGTGTACCTGGCCAGTGCCTGGTTACCACTGGGTTAATGTGGGAGCTCTTACTGCCACTTCAATGGGTGGCAGTAAAGGCTCCCCCCGAAATGACCGCGCGGCCATTTCATGCAGGAAGGCGATACTTCACTTTTAAAAGCTGCGGTAAAAGGAGGCCTTGGCCCATGTGTAAAACACATGGCCATGAGAGGATAAAATCCACTGCAGTGCCCCCTAGGGTGCTTCACTGCTCTGCTGGGATGACTGTGTGGCCAGTCTACTAAGTATGCTGGCTCCTCCTACATCCTAGTGGCTTCATTTTGTGCATTTTTCACCTGGCCTTTTTTCTTCAAAAATGAACCAAAAAAAATAAATGCATAGAGCACAAAACCATCTAGCAAGTGGCCATTGAGGTGGCTATAAGGGCTCCCATTCTAACCCAGTTGTAACTGGGTAGCACATGGCACTGCCTGATTACTGTCCTGTTAATGCCACTCTAACAAATAGAGCCCTATTTTCCCTAGCGTGGGAAATGGTGCTTGCTGGGGCTAGAACTATTACCAGCACCTGTGTTGGGCCAGCGGTAGCTCCAGATTAGTATGTGGTAAGCCCGCATTGGGCTTACCGCCACTTTGTAAAAGGGCTCCTGAATGAGTTGTTGTTGCCTTTAAATGCTCTATACACTTAGGGTATATAAAGTTCTATTTCTTTGTTAAATCATATTATCTGATGCCCTTTTATGTATTTATTTTTTCAGTTTTATGTTAAGCCCCTGATGCAGCCCTTGTGAGGGCGAAACATGGCCATATTGGTGATTTGGGGAAAATTGTATGCTGTTTTTATGTATCTGTATTGAATAAGCATCATAATATTTTACTATATAGATTTGCTTCTTTGTTTTGCTATTTCTGGATTTTGCAGACCGCTTGCCTGTGTGATTTTTGAAAAATGAGGCCATGACAGGACAAAGTATTCAAGGAGAGTTATAGGTGATATTAATTGAAGGGGAAGCATTAATTGAATAAAACTATACCTTTCACAGTATTTTTGAGTAAGGAATATGATTACAAATATAGGATAAAGGGTAATGGATTTGATATGCTGCCTTTCTGTGACTGAGATGATTTTGCAGGGAGGTTTTGAGAGGGTTCATAAGAAATATTATGTGGAACTAGGAAACACAACACTGCAATTACACAGGCATATTATGGATGTTTGTTACCTTAACATTTTCCTGTATCAAAATCTTAAATTTGCTTAATTTGAGAAGGATTTATGATTGAGCCTGAGGTGTTTTCTCTTTAAATAGCTGTTTTGTGTGCATGACTGATGCTGAACTATATTAACTTCAGCTATAATTTTGTTTACACATTTCAAGGTAGAAAGATAGTGAAGCACAGAGAGTTTTTTTTAATCCTTATGTTCACATTCAATTTGAGCATCCTCAATCATGTCAAAATTTACCTTTTTCCAATATTCACCTGACAAGGTTGGTATCTCTATTTCCTTATTACCTGCCTCTTCTCTGTTGTTCTGAGAACTCCAGCATGCTGTAAATTCTGCCTTGATGGATGACATCAACATACCAGACCAGAGTTGCACAAGAAACCATCTTCCAGAACTTTATTAGACATCTTGTCAGCATGAGTGAGAGCCAGAAATGCTGGGGTGAGCGTGGAGACTTACCTGACAATGTTGTCTTCTCTCTCCCTTTTTTTGCCTGCTTGTCCACAGCTGCTATGAGGACTCAAATGTGACTTAAGCTTCACGTCCCCCCATGGATGATATCATTATGCCAGACCAGAGCTCTTTTACAAGATAGCCACCTTCCAGGACTTTAATAAACATCTTGTCAGTGCAAATGAGGGCAAAACAAACTAGAGAGAGTGTTGGGACTTGCCCAACAAAAATGGCATCTCTCTCCCCTTGTTGCCTGCTTATTTGTTGCTGTTTTGAGGACAAGTGCTCGCTAAGTTTGTTCTTTCCTCATGGAAGATATCATTTCACCAGTAAACCCCACCAAAGAGCCATGGCTCTTTGTGTGGCCCTTAGCATAGGCGCCCGGTATAAGAGGCTTGGGGAGGCTTAGCCTCCCCAGCCCGACTTTCCACACCTGCTTTCTTTCTAGTATTGCCCCTCTCTTCCCTCCCACTGCCCCACCTCCTACCTTAGGCTGTAGATGTTTTCCTTCCCTGTCTCCTGTTTCAGCCTCTGCCGTTCGTACATCACTAATTATAAAGCAAAGCTGCGTGGAATCATGTCTCTGCATGCTGCAGCTGCTATCTCATCTTCCGGCTGACCTCCTTTGAAAGAGGAAGTTATAGCAGAGAAGGCGAAGTCAGCTAGAAGTGGTAGCTGCAGCGTGCAGAGACCCGCAGTCCCACAGAGCTTTGCTCTATAATTAGCGAGGCAGAAATGGCAACAGGAGGGAGGGAGTCTCTGCTTTCATAGACACGGCTGGTCACACTCCCTCTGAGGCTCTGACATCAATTTCCTGTTCCAGAGGGGGAAGGACTGTCAGAGAGCAGCCACACCTATGAAAGCAGAGATTCTGTGGTGTTTTTGATTTTTAAATTGCTGCTCTTTTGAGGAGAAGCAGAAGGCTCAGCAGGAAATGGAAGGGAGTTCAGAGAGAGAGTAGAGGTGCTGGTTGAAAGAGGGCAAAGAGAAAGCAGGGGATATTCAGTGTGTGTAGTGGGGGTTGGAGAAAGAAGAGGCTAGCTGCAAGGGGATACAGAGAAAAGGGACATTGCGGCTGAAAAGGTAAGTGGGGGATGGGGGGAGAAAGGTGGGAGAAACACTTTTTATAAAAGGTGGAGAGAAAAGGGGATATGCTAAATGAAAAGGGGGAAATAGAGGGGAGTTGCTGGATGAAAGATGGAAGAGAGGAGACATTTTGTCAGGAAGGGGTAGAGTGAGAGGAAGACACTGGCTGGAAAGGGTGGGGGAAATGCTGTATGGAAAGGCTGGAGAAAGAGAGGGGAAGATGCTGCATTGAAATGAGGAGAATGGAGGGATGCTGGAGGGAAGAGAGGAGAAATACTGGCTGAAAGGAATGGAGAACATGGGAAGAGCCAGATGGAAAATGGTAGAGAGGAGAGATATTGAATGGGAGGGGGAGAGGATAGAATTAGTGAAAGACTGGAGAATACAAGGAAGGGGAATAGAAGAACTGGGATGAGGGAAAGAGTTAGAAAGCTGTAGGTAGATGCAGTTAAAGAGGGAAATTGAATAGTAAGAATAAAAGATTTGGACAGAGAGATGGAAAATTAAATAGAATAAAGCTGATAGGAAAAAAAAATCAATGTTGGAGACAGATCTATTAGAGGAAATGAAGATGACAGCAGGAGAGAGAGAAATGACAAACAGAAAACCCTGTGAAGAGAGCTAAGAGAAGACAAAGGAAAGTAGAAACTAAGAACTGGGACTGATACAATGAGAAAAATTGGCCAGACAACAAAAGGTAAATAAAAAGAAATTTATTTTTATTTCAGAATACATCACTGTTCACATGGCCAATAGGAATATGCTAGACTGAGGAGCTAGGACTGACCGAGAGCCAAGTGTTAAACTACCTGCACATACTATTCTCTTTAGTATATTGTATTATTTTACATTTTTTGGTACATAATTCCTGGAGTGTACTCAGTGTGCATGATACCATCAGTTACAGAGGTACTAGAGGGAAGCAGCTGGTAGGGGTTCTTCTGTACTGTGCTTAAAAATGCATCTGCTGTCCCTTTCCTGTTGATATAGGTGTTGGCCCCTAAGGTTTTTAACTTGACCCCGCCCACCTTAGCCCCACCCACCTTAGCCTCCCCAAACAGTTGAGTCACCGACCGCCTATGGCCCTTAGTATGGACCAGGTGTGTGTGTGTGTGTGTGTGTGTGTGTGTGTGATAGGGTTATACATATGGAAATGTGAATATTTCTCTCATTATTGGTATGAATATTTGAGTTTGATGGGTTGGGGATTCCTGCCTGTTGCTCCAGTTTGTTAAACATTTAATAAATTGGAGCATGGATGGTTATAATAAAAACTTAGATTGTCTTTGTGGTTAAGTATGGTCTATTTCAATACCAAGATAAAGCATGGCTCTCTTTCTATGGGAAGTTGTATGTGAGAGAGAATCTTAAATATTTGACTTGTAAAAACAGAAACTGCCCAAGTCTTGAAAGTGAGGGGACATTAGAGTCAACAGATCATTTCCTCAGAGTGTGTCTCTTCAATGTACAAGTTTACAAAGGGTATTGAAAGCCCTGGTGGTGCCCTATTTTTTGTGCCTGACTATAGGATCCCCTGAGAAACTGCAAAACCAAAAGCACTCACTATTACACAAAGGAGCCGGAATGAATGTAATGAAATTGCTCCTAGGAATCTACTCCTTAACATTGGCCCAAATACTGCTAGCCACACATCTCGATGATTATAACACCATACTAATACTACACAGCCGATTCAGGATTACCAGCCACACCAACCTCAACCAAACCGGCAACAGAACTTACAATAGCAAAACATTATCCCACAAACAAACTGCACAACCAACACAAAAAAGCTCTAATAAATCCAAATCGACATACAAACGACAACTAATAAAGGTTCCCACTTTCACCATTACGGAAGATCCATACCTTACAATTCAAATAGGTTACATCAATGTCAGATCAACAGTACACAAAACAGAAATGATAAAAGATTGGATCACATCGGAAACCTTAGATTTACTCTTCATCAGCAAAACCTGGATCCATGACCAAAAAGATCCCATAATACTGGACCTTTGCCCTCCGGAATACAACATTACACGCTGGACCAGAATAGGTAAACGAGGCAGAGGCATTGACATAATCTACAGATCCCATCTCACTTTAGAAACCACTGCTGAATTCATCACACCTCAACTAGAAATTGCCTCAATCAGGTTGCAACATAAAAGTATAGCCAGCAATCTAAGTTGTGTCCTATTCTACAGACCACCAGGCACTTGGAGCGAAGCATATATAACCCTAATGAATTTCATATCAGCCACTTGTACATCTAACTCAAACATACTAGTCATTGGGGACATAAACCTTCATTTAGAAGACCCAAACTCAACTGGTGTCCAAGATTGTAAGGAATTCTTCCAACTATGGGATTTTGGATGGCCACATCCGAATGCCACCCACAGAAAAGGCCACACACTTGACCTGCTAACCCATAAATTTGCATCAGACCAAATCATTAAAATCATTGACCACAAATGGATGGAAATTCCATGGTCAGATCACTTCAAATTAAATCTGACCCTACATTGGCTGAAGAATGGGCATCTCAAAGCTGATGAAAAAAAATCTTACCAAACCAGAGGTAAAGTGGACACAACTGCATTTTGGCAATCAATTTACGACAACAATTGGTCTATTCCATCTGATTCCATCAACTATCTTGCAGATTGGGAATTGAGATGTATCACCGTTCTAAATGAATTAGCTCCTTTACGAAGAAAAACCATTCACAAACCAAACAGGACCCCATGGTTCAACGAAAATGTGAAACAATTAAAATCTAGAACCAGACAACTCGAACAAGCCTGGAGAAAAAACAAAAATTATCTAAATCTAAATGCTTGGAAAGAATCACATAGAAAGTACAAATATGAAATAAAAAAAAATCCAAATGGAACTACTATAATGAACAACTAGGTTCTGACTACAAACACACTACCTAAGGGCTATGGTAGTGGTGTACAGTTGTGGGGAGTTGGTTTTTTTTTTGGAGGGGTGGGGGGTTCAGCAAACAAGGTAAGGAAGCTAAGCACCTGGGAGGTTTTTCTGAAGTCCACTTCAGTGCCCCCTAGGGTGCCCGGTTGGTGTCCTGGCATGTGAGAGGGACCAGTGAACTACGAATGCCGGCTCCTCCCATGACCAAATGGCTTGGATTTGGTCATTTCTGAGATGGGCGTCCTCGGTTTCTATTATCGCCGCAAATCGGCGATGACCATCTCTAAGGACGACCATCTCTAAGGGCGACCTAAATGTTGAGATTTGGGCGTCCCCGACAGTATTATCGAAACAAAAGATGGCCGCCCATCTTGTTTCGATATGGGTTTCCCTGCCCCTTTGCGGGACGTCCTACGAGGAAGTCCTCAGGAAAACGTGGGCACCCCATTCGATTATGCCCCTTTTTTGAGATGTAGTGACCAGAATTGAACATAATATTCAAGGTGCGGTCGCACCATAGAGCGATACAAAGGCATCATAACATTCTCATTTTTGTTTTACATTCCTTTCATAATAATACCTAACTTTCTATTTGCTTTCTTTGCCGCAGCAGCACACTGAGCAGAAGGTTTCAACGTATCATCAACGAAGACACCTAGATCCCTTTCCTGGTCTGTGACTCCTAATGTTGAACTTTGCATGACGTAGCTATAATTCGGGTTCCTCTTTCTCACATGCATCACTTTGCACTTGCTCACATTAAACGTCATCTGCCATTCAGACACCCAGTCTCCCAGTCTCATAAGGTAATTTTTCACAATCCTCCTGCGATTTAACAACTTTGAATAAGTTTGTGTTATCAGCAAATTTAATTACCTCACTAATTACTCCCATCTCTAGGTCATTTATAAATTTGTTAAAAAGCAGAGGTCCCAGCACAGATTCCTGGGGAAACCCACTAACTACCCTTTTCCATTGAGAATACTGACCATTTAGCCCTACTCTCTGTTTTCTATCTTTTAACCAGTTTTTAATCCACAATAGAACACTACCTCCTATCCCATGACTCTCCAATTTCCTTTGGAGTCTTTCGTGTGGTACTTTGTCAAATGCCTTCTGAAAATCCAGATACACAATATCAACCGGCTCACCTTTATCCACATGCTTGTTCACCCCTTCAAAGAAATGTAATAGATTGGTGAAGCAAGATTTCCCTTCACTAAATCCATGTTGGCTTTGTCTCATTA
Source organism: Microcaecilia unicolor (assembly GCF_901765095.1). Taxonomy (NCBI): domain Eukaryota; kingdom Metazoa; phylum Chordata; class Amphibia; order Gymnophiona; family Siphonopidae; genus Microcaecilia; species Microcaecilia unicolor. The sequence goes on along the minus strand of NC_044031.1, from coordinate 330,972,515 downwards.
ATCCATGCTTTTGAATATGCTCTGTAATTTTGTTCTTTATAATAGTCTCTACCATTTTGCCCGGCACCGACGTCAGACTCACTGGTCTATAATTTCCTGGATCTCCTCTGGAACCTTTTTTAAAAATCAGCGTTATATAGGCAACCCTCCAATCTTCTGGTACCATGCTCGATTTTAAGGATAAATTACATATTACTAACAATAGCTCCGCAAGTTCATTTTTCAGTTCCATCAGTACTCTGGGATGAATACCATCCAGTGCAGGAGATTTACTACTCTTCACTTTGTAAAACTGCCTCTTTACATCCTCCAGGTTTACAGAGAATTCATTAAGTTTCTCCAACTCATCAGCTTTGAATTCCAAAATGCGCAGCCTAGTACAAAAAAGGAATGACCCTCTTACTTCCCCAGTGATCACTGACCCCTTCCCACCCCCAAAGATTTAAAAGAAACAATATATATCAGCCTCTATGACAGCCTGATGTTATAGCCAGGTCTATTAGCGCAGCAAGCAGGTCCCTGGAGTAGCCTAGTGGTTGGTGCAGTGCACGGTGAAGAAGGGGACCCAGGCCCATAATCCATGGTAGCTGATACACTTGTGGTGGAACATGTGAGCCCTCCAAAATCCATCAAAAACCTGCTGTACTCACATATAGGTAACACCTGAAACCGTAAGGGCTATTGTAATGGTGTACAGTTTGGTACACTAGGCTTTTGGTGGGTTTTAGAGGGCTCACTATACAATATAATGGTGCAATGATGAAATGTGTACCTGGGAGCATTTAGATGAAATCCACTGCAGTGCCTCCTAGGGTGTCCCACTGCTCTGCTGGGATGTCTGTGTGGCCAGTCTACTAAGAATTCTGGCTCCTTCTACATCCTAATAGCTTGATGTTGTTGTTTTTCACTTGAGACAATTTTTTTCAAAATTGGACCAAAAAGATAAACACAAAGAGCACAAAACCACCTAGCAAGTGGGCATTCAATTAAAAAAAAAAAAAAAAGAAATGCTGTTTTGAAAACGGCTATATTTGCCATCCGGATTCTGAACATTTTGAGCAAAACATTCAAAGTTGGACTTAGGAATCATATTGAAAATGCCCTTCCATGTGGAATGGGTCTAAAGTACCCAGCACCAGGCCACAAAACAGGCTGTCAGTACTCTGTTTTTGATTAGTGTCATTCTGCTCTATTTCACCTGGATGTTGAGGTGTGAGGTCACTACTGCTGACACTGGATATAGTAGTATGGAATATCTTTGTATCATCTCTTGAGAGGAAGAAATTGGGAGAGAGAAAATGGAGAGTGTATTCGAAGCAAGTGAAGTTGAACTCACAATAGATGTTTTTTTCTGTTTAGTCTTATGGGAGGGGTTTGATTGTCTTTTGTTTTCACATGATGTTTTTATAGTTTGTTGTTTTTCTTTTCTTTATATAAAACTGTGAGCTGTGTTCTGTTATTTGTTATAAGTCTTCAAATAAATAAACTCTCCAGTATGATGGGGCAAAGGTATGTACTCTTGTATAGGGTTTGTACTTTGTAGAGGAAGAAGAAAAAGGGTGAATCTCGATGTTTCATTGCAAAATCTGGACAGATAAGTCGTATTGTTCTGGAGAAATTATTTCACATGGGACTTTTGAATTTATGCTCAGCAGTTAATAAGTCCATATCAATTAAAGATCTGATTTTAAAGAAGGGATTTCATTTGTTAGCACTTCGTGAAACATGAGTAAGACAGGGCATTCTATTTTTCTCGCTAATTATTGCCCTGCATTCATTTTTCAGGAGTCTATATTAAGAGAGAAAAAGGTCATGTGGTGGCTTTAATCTTTCACAAGAACAAATTTCCAGCTGATTTCTATGTATGTTAGTTCTGGTTGTAAAACTGTTTTTCTTAAGAATTGGGTTTGGTTTGAAGTTTTGCTTTTGCATTTGGATGTTTGTCATCCGCTCTAGGTGATTTACTACTCTTTAATTGGTCAATTTGGATCAGTACATCTTCCAGGTTCACCGAGATTTTTTTCAGTTCCTCCACATCATCACCCTTGAAAATCATTTTCGGTACAAACAGATCACTTACATCTTCCGTAAAGACTGAAGCAAAGAATTCATTCTTTTTCTCCACTATGGCCTTGTTGTCCCTGAGTGCCCCTTTTGCTTCTTCATGGTCTAACAGTCCCACATATTTTCTCACTGACTTTCTGCTTCTCATGTACCTGAAAAAGTTGTTACTGTGAATTTTAGCCTGTGTGAAAAGTTTTACTTCATATTCTTTTTTAGCCTTCTTTATTAATGCTTTTCATCTGACTTGTCAGTGCATATGTTGCTTCTTATTTTCTTCATTTGGATCATTTTTCCATTCTTTGAAGGACAATCTTTTGGCTGCGATGACCTCTTTTACTTCACTTTTTAACCATACTGGTTTCCATTTTCTCTTCTTTCTACTTTTGTAAATATGCAGAATGCATCTGCGCTGGAATTCCAAGATGATATTTTTGAATAACGCCCAAGCCTGATTGAGTTTCCAACTTTAGCAGCTAATCCTTTAGCTTCTTTTTAATCATTTTCCTCATTTTATTATAGTCGCCCTTTCAAAGGTTAAATGCAGCTACAGAGGAGGTGGAGAGGACAGAACATGGGGGAGGAAGGTCCCTACTAAAGGACTAGAGTGGTAGGATGTCCCTAGGTGAGAGAAGGTATAGACCACGGGGAGTAGATTGAGATAGTATGCAAAGAGATAGTGCCCTAGTACTAAAGAGTGATGGGGGAGGAATTTGAATGGAGATAAAGCTAAAGTTACACCCTTAAGGGGGTGTCTTTGGTTGCCTAGGAATCTTTGGTCATCTACAGGTCTTTGGTTGACTACAGGTCTGGAGTTGCCTGTACATCCCCTGTCATTGCCCAGGAGGGAGGATAGAGAGGGAAGTCCTAAAAATTGGAGAGATCCACTGAAAGTCAGATACAGGTTGAAGCTCCAAAAAGTGGAAACCAGGGCGAGAGTGTACTACAGGTGGGTAGAAGAGGGGCCAGCCCAGGAGCATTGGATTGGAGCCAAGGAGAGCTCATCTCAGAACCAGGGTGGACCAAAGTTGGGGTCATCACTGAATAAGGGTCAGTTTGAGGGAGGTCTGAGCCTAAAAAAAGTAATTCAGTGTGTTAAGAAGAGAAATACAGCCTTATTGGGAGGCGGGGCTAGTGCTGGGCAAGACTTCTACGGTCTGTGCCTCGAAAATGGCAGATACAAATCAAGGAAAGGTATACACAAGAAGTAACACATATGAGTTTATCTTGTTTGGCAGACTAGATGGACTGTGCAGGTCTTTTTCTGCCGTCATCTATTATGTTACTATCAGGCTTATTTTCGAAAGTGATCGCCGGCCATTTCCCGACATAAATCGGGAGATGGCCAGCGATCTCTCAAAAGCGGCAAAATCGGTATAATCGAAAGCGGCTTTTTTGACAGCATCGCCGCTTTCCCGTCGCCTCGCTGGACAAATTTCAAGGGGACATGTCAGCGGCGTAGCGAAGGCGGGACATGGGCGTGGCTACCAGATGGCCGGCTTTCGTGGATAATGGAAAAAAAAGCAGTATTTCGCCTAGTTTATTTGGTCCTTTTATTTTCACGACCAAGCCTCAAAAAGGTGCTCCAACTGACCAGATAACCACCTGAGGGAATGGGGGATGACCTCCCCGTACTCCCCCAATGGTCACCAACCCCCTCCCACACTAAAAAAAATACAAATCAAAACCTTTTTTTTTACCAGCCTGTATGCCAGTCTCAAATGTCATACCCAGCTCTCTGACAGCAGTATGCAGGTCCCTGGAGCAGTTTTTAATGGATGCAGTGCACTTCAGCTAGGCAGACCAAGGTCCATCCTCCCCTACCTGTTACACTTGTGGTGGTAAATGTTAAGCCCTCAACCCCCCCCCAAAAAAAACCCCACTCTACCCACATGTAGATGCCCCCCTTCACCCATAAGGGCTATGGTAATGGTGTCGAGTTGTGGGGAGTGGGATTGGGGGGGATTTGGAGGGCTCAGCACCCAAGGTAAGGGAGTTATGCACCTGGGAGCTTTTTTGGTATTTTAAAAATATTTTTAGAAATGCCTCCTAGGGTGCCCGGTTGGTGTCCTGGCATGTGAGGGGGACCAGTGCACTACAAATACTGGCTCCTCCCATGATCAAATGCCTTGGATTTCGCTGGGTTTGAGATGGCCGGCATTTTTTTCCATTATCGCTGAAAAACAAAACTGGCATTCTCAAACCAGGCGAACTCTGGCATTTGGCCGGGCTAAACTGTATTATCGAAAAAAAAGATGGCCAGCCACCTTTTTCGATAATACGGTTCCAGCCAGCTGTTGCGCCGCTACCAAAATACATCATTGACGATCTATTTCACCGGCAACGTTCGATTATGCCCCTTCACGTTACTATCTCTCTATAGGATAGGCACAGATAGAAGAATCTGTACATACCTATCAATATAACATTAAGTATCCTGTAAATATAATTTGGGGAAAGAGTGGAAAAGGGAGTTCCTTTTTGGGAATAACACCAGGAATACTTTGGATTGCTAATTTGCCATTTGCTGTTTGCCTGCTGCAAGAGTTCAAATAAAGGTTTTGCATTTGTTTGAGACTTTTTGAGTACTGCCTGGTTTATGGAAGAGAGAGAGCTGAGGGAACTGATCAACTTCAAAGTGTAAAGCACAGCCTCTCAAACCCTCAGATCTCTATTCCGGATCATTGACCCACACACAAGCTCGACTGCATATGTGCTGGAACTGATGAGTGAGGGGAGATTGGCCCTGATTGTGAAACTGAATTGAGATCTGTTTTGTGGCCTGGAGGCCTGGAGCCAGAGCTAGCACGCAGATGAATCGCAGCTTACATACATATGTATCATGCAACATTACTGCCATGTACACGTGTGAATGGACATCAAAAGATGTGGGCTTTGAATGTGGATGTGGTAGCCTGGCCCAGACTATAAGTATATAACCATTTTCCTGCCACTTGCATGTCTTTACCCTCTGTAGTCAAACAGAAGAAAAATAGCACCAAACAGACAATAGTCCAAGAAACTTTCAGATGAATTTTATTATGTGAATGAAACCCCTTGACTGGGGAACAGATTTTGTGGCCACATTTCATCTAAAAAGGCTGAAATTAGGGGTCATCATATACTCTGAAGTAGTAGATCAATGATGTCAGGATCTGTGATGTGCCAATTGTAACATCAACCAAAATACAGCATACTGTAATGTAATTAGCTCAAATTCTCTAATGATACCTGACAAATCTGCTACTGTTATACACCATCTATAATAATAATGTTAAATAATTTACTGTTCTCGAGAATTAAGGATATGGGGATTTGTTTGGCTCAGATAAAGACAACCCGAAGAAGGCTTTTCACATTTTCAGAGAACAGATACATTCTGAAGAGCAAAAGTAGATACATACCTCTACATGCATTGTAGATTATAGATTGTGGTTTTATTATATTTCTAAATTCAAACAGAATTAGTTTTTCTGAATAGGTTCTACTCCCACAAAACCATCAGCTATGTTAGTCAAACAGTAAATGTATACAGCAAGTGAAGCACTGACAAACAAATTGTGAATGTCAAGATTAAGCAGATTCCTGCTGTCAAGCAGATTTCCATGACAATGCTGCATATGAATTTTCTTATAGCAACTTATTACCAACCTGCTCAACATAAAGAAAAAAGGATTTTGGTCTTAGCAAGTGCTGCAGCTGATAATGCATGCATGGTACATTTTTACTCCTACAGACTGATAATTTTGTGTATTTTTAGATATGAACACCAGAAAATATTTAAGTGACTCATTTTCATTTCTATTATATGGCCATAAAATACAAAAAGAAAATACTGGAAGGATGGAAAACTACTTTTTAGTATACTAATTTGAAGCCAGATGTGATGCATGTGATAGTACGATATATTTCAGAAACGTTAATGGTCATACTCAACAATCATAAACACGTTTGCAACATTATTCAGGTCAGCTTGAAGAATATTTGGCAAGTTTGCATTTCTATTTGGGATTGTACAGTGTTAGTGAACGTATAGATGTCAGTAAATATGGAGATGTGCTGATGAGATCTTCAATGAAGTTTAGAAACTTTCCTTATCAATGCAAAGATGGCAATAAGCAATTTTAATGTCATTAGGTTTACTTGGACCCAGTGATCTTCCACTGAAGGAACAAGAAGGTAGTTTCTGCCCTCAGTCGGGATTTTCATCTCCCACTTTATATTTTATTATTACTACTACTACTACTACTTAACATTTCTAAAGAGCTGTCCGGGTTACGCTGCGCTGTACAATTTAACAAAGAAGGACAGTCCCTGCTCAAAGGAGCTTACATTCTAAAGGACAAAAAGTGCAGTCAATCAAATTGGGGCAGACTAGATTTCCTGAATGGAGGTATAATGGTTAGGTGCCGAAGGCGACATTGAAGAGGTGGGATTTGAGCAAGGATTTGAAGATGGGCAGGGAGGGGGCTTGGCGAATGGGCTCAGGGAGTGTATTCCAAGCATAGGGTGAGGCGAGGCAGAAAGGGTGGAGCCTGGAGTTGGCGGTGGTGGAGAAGGGTACTGAGAGGAGGGATTTGTCCTGTGAGCGGCGGTTACGGGTAGATGTAAGGGGAGATGAGGGTAGAGAGGTATTGAGGGGCTGCAGATCGCGTGCATTTGTAGGTTAGTAGGAGAAGCTTGAACTGTATGCGGTACCTGATTGGGAGCCAATGAAGAGACTTGAGGAGAGGGGTGATATGAACATATCGGTCAAGGCAGAAGATAAGACGCGCTGCAGAGTTCTGAACGGATTGAAGGGGGGATAGATGGTTAAGTGGGAGGCCGGTGAGGAGTAGGTTTGCAGTAGTCAAGGCGAGAGGTAATGAGAGAGTGGATGAGAGTTCGGGTGGTGTGCTCAGAGAGGAAGGGGCAAATTTTGCTGATGTTATAGAGGAAGAAGCGACAGGTCTTATTATCACATATTAATACTGCCCTACTTCAATAGAGGATTCATGATTGTTTACTACAAAATCTCACAATTCAGAATATACATCTCTTTATTCCTGGCTTCAACTGGTGTTTATTATTATTATTAGTAGTAGTAGTAGTAGTAGTAGTCGTTTCCATTGTGGCTTCTCACAACTCAGGTTCACCTCCTCCATCCTCTTGTACTAAGACCACACTTCCTACTGCAAGCTAGCCAGAGAAACTGTTGAGCATGGCCTTTCCTTTCACAAAAGGGAAGCCTATTTTAAAAGTTATTCTTACAGGTAGAATAGTTGTTTGCATGTAGAAATGTGATTTTATTGAACTCACTGCAATGAGGATATATCTTAAAGTCTATCTTCTTTTGGTTGCCAACTTAAAGTTAGACTAGGGTGGTGTAATACATGGGATTGAGGGTCAGCTGGGGATGGAATGAGTGGAATGTTTTGGCTGTAATTATGTGTTGATATTCTCTGTTATAGGAAACAGGCTAGTTGTTTAAGGGATGCCAGCATGTCTGGGAAAGGCACCTTCAGCCTGTGCAGGTCTGGGGGAGATATTCTCTGTTATGGGAAACAGGCTGGTTGTTTAAGGGATGCCAGCTTGTGCAAGTCTGGGAAAGGCACCTTCAGCCTATGCAGGTCTGGGGGAGTTATGAGCTAGCTCATCTTCACACGTACAGTTGTTTGTTTCACACTATAAAAGAGGGGGGAGCACGGGACTTTCTTTAGAAGCTTGCCTGGACATAGGGACACCTTGTTCAGTGAAGGGTATTTCCCTGCAATCTCTGAGGAGAGCCAGTGCTTCCTTGGTCAGGACCGGTCTTAGCAAGTGCGGGGCCCTATGCAGACCAATTTGGTGGGGCCCCATCCTAGCCCCGCCCCTATTCTAGCCTCACCCCCGCCCATTGATAAGATTATTCAGTTTTTAGAAAATTTTTTATTTATGAAATTTCAAATAAAAACAAATGAAGCTAAACTTGTACAGAAAAACTGATTGAAATAATAAGCACAATGCTATCATGAAACCCACCCTCCCAAGAAATTATCAGTTCAAGTCCACAATTAGTAGTTCAAATTCTCATAACCCCGGGGGATCAGAGGTGCGGACACACAATCTCTCCACTGCAAAACACTATACACAAACTTGTGCAAAAACACAGTCAGAACCTTACCAAACCATAACAGCACTAATTCCAAGGACAGGACAAGCTACAACCTTATGCATGGAAAGGCAGAACTGTAATTACACCAGGCTCTAAGACACCAATACACTACCTTGTGAAAAAAAAAGGGCTGCAAATACTACACGCTAGCAGGATACTGTACCTTGATCACACATGAAAAACACATGACACAACAAATATGAAGGCAAAATACTGAATGGAAAGTTACCTCAAGAAGTCAGACTCAGCATGCAGCAATACTAGAAAAATTGAAACTTACATGCAAAATATCACAGATGCACATTTCTAAAAGCTGACATATTCCAATTAATAAATTCTGAATAAAATACTTTTTTTCTACCTTTGTTGTCTGATCATTTAGTTTTTCTATTCGCTTTGGTCCCAGTGTCTTCTGTTTTATGCAGTGTCTTCTTTCCGTTTGATATTTTTTCTCTCACCGTGTCCACCATCCTCCTGTGTCCTTATGTGTTCTGTCTACCATCTGTAGCCCCCTGTCCCTATCCTTTCTCCAGTTTCAGCATCTGCCTTCAAAGTGTTCCGATCCAACCCTTAAATTCAACAATTTTCCCTCCATCCACATCCAGCATTTCTCCTCTCTCCCCTCCACTCCATTTCCAGCAATTTCTCCTCTCCCTGGGCCCTGCCATCCCATCCAAGTCCATCCTTGGCCCTCTCTACCCTTCTCTCCTCCATCCACATCCAGCAATTCTCCTCTCTCCCCTCCCCTCCATTTCCAGCAATTTCTCCTCTCTCTGGGCCCTGCCATCCCATCCAAATCCATCCTTGGCCCTCTCTGCCCTTCCCTCCTCCATCCACATCCAGCAATTCTCCTCTCTCCCCTCCCCTCCATTTCCAGCAATTTCTCCTCTCCCTGGGCCCTGCCCTCCCATCTGTTCCTCTCTCCCCTGCCCCCCTCCATTCACCCATGTATCTAGCAATTCCCCTCTCTCCCTGAGCCCTGCCATCCCATCCATGTCCCTCTTTCCCCTACCCACCCTCTTCTCTCCCCCACGATCGATCATCGATCCCTTTCTTTTTTTGCTTTTAAATTTACCTCCAGTCCGGCAGCGTCAGTGAAAGCGCTCCCAGCCAGTAAAAGCGCTTCTCTTCGCTGTGTTCCGCCTTCTTCTTCATGAGAATATCTTCAATTAAGTTTTTGTCCATTTCTTCTGACTCTGAAGGAGGCCTGAATATCACACCAATGTAAATACATTTTCCATTCCCTCTTTCCAGTTTAACCGACAGCAAACCAATTCTTCAGTTCAACAGAAGATGGAGTTGGGGGGGGGGGGTGATTTTGTAGGTGGTAATATGTGTCCAGCTGTCCTCTTTCTCCATGAGATCTCTTCTCCCTTTGCTGGAGATCCACAATGTTTCAACATGCATCTCTGGGATGAATTTCTGGCTGTTACTGATGATTCTCAGTCTTGCCACCTCCTCTAGCAGTTGTCATACTTCTTTCATGAGGGATTCAATGCATATACATTTATCATAGGAAACCAGATCCTTGCCTTAGGCTAAGCATTCAGTCTGGACAGAGGCAGAAGCTGTAATAAGAGCAGCAGCTTTAGGTGTATGATGTTTCTTTGCCGTACTTCAACTATAGGAGGTTAATGTACCCCTGGATAAAAAGAAAAAAGAGAAATGCCTACCCAAGCTCCAACTCTATTATTCTTTCACCTGTTTTGTAAGTTACAAAAGCAGGTAGTTTTGCTATGAGGTCTAAGAACCTGTTCAGATTTACTTTGTGTATGTAGTTCAATGTACTTCCTTGCCTATTATTGGGATATACAGTGATTTTGATTTATTATAAGCTAATATCCTTCTATTAGATGTATATGAAAAGTAGCAAACCTGTGTTACTTATATATACTATATGTATGTATCTATGGATCTATATATGTTATAAAGAGATCCTTTAAAGTAGGAAAATCACCTGATAAAAAGCAGAAAGCCGAAGAGTCCCTGCAATCAAATCATTTGCTCTCACAAATGACTATAATATGGATAGAATTAATTGTAGGAGATAGACAGTGGATTAGGCAAACTATATGGGAAGTGTGACCCTTGGGGGGGGGGAGGGGGTTGAGGGGCAGGGTGGGAGGGTCTAAACAACCACAGGTCTGTAGAATATGTTAGCTGTCAAACCTATCTCCAAATGCTGTTCTAAACCACCTTACTACTACTCTACTTTGAAAGAAAAGCCTGCCTCCAAGATCAGGTAACTACTTTAGAGAAAAAGGTTGGGGAGGGGTCAGAACACCTATACAAATAACTTTAAAGTCTCAAAGGCACAGATAAATTGTCTGAATAATACCAAACCAGTGCTAACAATCTATATCAGTGAAAGACAATTTGAATTTATTTTTTTATATATAGAGAGGAAAAGTATAGAGAATAAGAACAGAAAGCCAGGAGTTTCAGGCAGATAAATAAAATATGCAGATATCTGGCTTAGCTTGATAGGGCCCAGCATCAGCATCAGCAGGCTTGATTCCACAGCTTTGTGGCCCATAATGCACAGTAGAAAGGCAAGGCTTTTTTCAGAAAAAGAAAGACACACCTGCCTCCAAGATCAGGTAACAACTTTAGAGGGCTCAGAAGGCTAATACAAATAACTTTTAAAGTCTCAAAAACATAGATATATCTCTGATTATTACCAAACCAGTGCTAACATGTGAGCAAAGGCAGTTAGGCACATAAATCCCAATATTCTATAACATCACGCCCCTGACTTGCCGATGCCCCTCCTATTGCCACAACCCCTTTGGAGTTACGCACTATGAAGTTGAGTTGCATATCTTATAGAGTAGAGGGCGTAAGGCAACCCTATATGTAACCTTGAATTACTGCCAATTAAGTGCTTGTTAACTCCATTCATTTAAATCAAGGATTTAAAATCAATCCTTAATTGAAACAATAAAAGACCTTTCTTTTTTCAAGTATTTAACACAATCCTTTGTTGAAATAACAAAGGACCCAACAAGGGCCGTATGCATCAGAAGTCCACAATATTTACAAGAAGGCCAAAAATGCACAATTAAAATACAAATACAGTATCAAAAACAAAGGTTAAGTGAAGGAGACTAAAAAAGAATTAGTTGTTAAATTGTGACACTAAAAATTTAAGAAAATATTCACTAATTAATGCTTAATAATGGACAATGAATCCATTAGTTATGTATATAACTTAGACACTCTTTTACCAAGCTGCACTAATTCAGTAGTAACCAGGAAACACATTCAGCTGCCCGATTACCATCTTTAAGCCCCCAGTGCTGTGCTAAAAAAAATGTAAATTATTTTTTAAGCGCTAGAAATGGTGTGTGACACACACCAGCACTACTGCCGGGCTCCTGCAGTAGACCAGTGGTAGGGTCAATTTGCCAAGTGACATTGACATGGTAGCCCTACCGCGGCTTCATAAAAGGGCCCCTACAAGAATATGCAAATGTTCAAATGGATATATATGTATATTTGGATGATCTAAAAAAATTAAACGTATGTCAATTAGAATTCATTTACCAAATGTGTATACAAGTGTACATAAATCACCATACATTTAAACTACATATAAATAAATAAAATGCTTAAGATATATCCCATAATGCATAATAATATATAAATATTGAAATCATAAATATGTAAAAGGTCATTAAAATAACTTAGCCATATATCAAATATAAAATACTTATAGTTTAGGACTAGTATATAACAGTATCTCAAATAATAAATACATATTATCAAAATCATTCCTCCCAAAACATCTAAAAAATCTTGAATTCATAAATACAAGGAAACCATCCAGCTCATTTTCAAAAGTGATCGCCGGCCATCTTCCGACATAAATCAGGAGATGTCCGGCGATCTCCTGAACCCGGGCAAATCGGTATAATCGAAAGCTGATTTTGGCCGAGTTCAACTGCTTTCATTCACGGAGCCGACGAAACATCAAGGGGGCGTGTCGGTACGGTAGTGAAGGCAGGACAGGGGAGGGACAGGGGCGTGCTCACGAGATGGCCGACTTCACCCAATAATGAAAAAAAAAGCCAGGCTTATAGAGCATTTCGCCAGCTGTACTTAGTCCCTTTTTTTCACGACCAAGCTTCAAAAAGGAGCCCCAACTCACCAAATGACCACCGGAGGGAATAGGGGGTTGACCTCCCCTTACTACCCCAGTGGTCACCAACCCCCTCCCACCCCCCAAAAAATGTTAAAAACATTTCTTTGCCAGCCTCTGTGCCAGCCTGAAATGTCAAACCCAGCTCCATGACAGCAGTATGCAGGTCCCGAGCAGTTTTTAGTGGGTGCAGTGCACTTCAGACAGGTGGACCCAGGCCCACCCCCCCCGATACACTTGTGGTGGTAAATGGGAGCCCTCCAAAACCCCCCAAAACCTACTGTACTCACATGTAGGTGCCCCCCTTCACCCATAAGGGCTTTGGTAATGGTGTAGAGTTTGGGGGAGTGGGTTTTGGGGGGATTTGGGGGGGGGGGCTCAGCACCCAAGGTAAGGGAGCTATACACCTGGGAGTTTTTTTTTTTTTTTTCAAATTTTTAGACGTGCCCCCTAGGGTGCCCGGTTGGTGTCCTGGCATGTCAGGGGGACCAGTGCACTACAAATGCTGGCTCCTCCCACGACCAAATGCCTTGGATTTGGCCAGGTTTGAGATCACCGGCATTATTTTCCATTATGGCCGAAAACCGATGCCGGCCATCTCAAACCCGGCGAACTCTGACATTTGGCTGGGCCCAACCGTATTAGCGGAAAAAAAAGATGGTCGGCCGTCTCCGTCCACTTACAGCGCCGGCCCCGAAGATGGCTGGCCAGCTATTTGGCCGGCCCCGTTCGATTATGCCCCTCCATATGACACAACTATGAATAAATTAACATTTAGAAGTGAAAATATGTTCAGAAACTAAAATATAAATTATATTTAAAAAAGAGAAAATACACTAATTAATGTAATACATCATATCTGTGTGAAGCAATATAGTGTTTAAAACTCTTGTATCAAATCAGAAAAGGGGGATCTCTAAATATTTCCAAATTACAAATATAGGGCCCTGTTTACTAAGATGCACTAGCATTTTTAGTGCATGCTAAAATTAGTGTTTGCTAAACGCTAGAGACACCTATATATTCCTATGGGTGTCTTTAGTGTTAGCGCATGCTATTTTTAGTGTGTACTAAAAACACTTTTACCAAGCATTGGTAAGCACTATGCATGCTTACCACATGCTAAAAACGTACTACCATGGAATATGCTCAGGAATCCTGTAGTAGTTCTGGGATCAGCATGCACCAATCCTGTACTAAAAAATATAACTACTGGTATCGTACTCAAAAAGTGATTGGAAAGTAGGATATGTGTAAAAATATCTATCTATCTATCTGTAGTGTAAGGACCCAAGGTCACCACACGTGAGCTATGTCAGCAAGGGGAAAATATTATTCCATCTATGGTGCTAAAACCTTGAACTTACGAAAAGAAACTAAAATCAAAAGCTGAGGGTCCCTTTTACTAAGCAGCAGTAAGCACTAATGTATGCTTACCTCACGCTAAAAGGCACTACCCCACGATGCGCTCAGGCATTCCTCAGTAGTTCTGGGATCGGCTTGCACCAATCCTGCTCTAAAAATATAAAATATTGTTTTAGCCTGGGGGTGTGGGGGCAGAGATTATCAATGCCCTGCATTAATTCAGTTAGTGCAGGCAAATTGCCATTTGCTGCCAATTAGCAATAATACAAAAGGGAAAAATCACCAAAGTGGAGGAACAAGACAACCACTACAGTAATGAAACAGGATATAGGAGAGTAGGGTGTGTGATGATTCTTCCAATACTGTGACAAAGAGAGGGAACCAAGTACAGAAAAAGACCAAGCAAAAAAAAAAAAAAACAGCACAAATGGCCTTTAAAAACAAAAGGGAACACAGTTCTTTCATTAAAATAATTCTTTAATAGTGAACTTTGATTGAAGAAAAACCTGACACTGCATTTTATCCAGAGACCCCTGACGCAGGTGCGGTAGCACCGAAACACGGCCCGTGTCGGGTTTTTCTTCAATCAAAGTTCACTATTAAAGGATTATTTTAATGAAAGAACTGTGTTCCCTTTTGTTTTTAAAGGCCCTTTGTGCTGTTTTTTTTTTTGCTTGATTCTTCCAATACAACACCAAGAGATCATGAAATTCCACAGTTAAGTATTTATTGTTGTAAGAACACCACTTAGACTTAAGATGGAGCTGTGTTTTGGCATACCCACCTGCTTCAGGAGTCTGTAGGTGTGTAATCTCTGGTCTTGTGATTAAAGCAGTGATTTATTTAAAAATTTTCTATATGTAATACCTTAAAGAAACACACGCCTTCTTTGCTCAAAAGCTGTCCTAAATTAGGCTGTTTAGCTATAGGGGTGCTGACACTGAATATCAGGCCAACAAGTGATAATTTTTTTTTTCCAAAAAAGCACCTGAGCCCCACCCTCCTCCAACACTGCCCCTTCTTTCCATCCCCCCTCCCCCAGCCCACAGAGAGAGGTCATAAGAACATATGAATAGCCATAGTGGGTCAGACCAATGGTCCATCTAACTCAGTATCTTGCTTCAGATAGTGGCCAATCCAGGTCATAAGTACCTGGCAGAAACCCAATTAGTAGCAACATTCCATGCTACCTATCCTGGGGCAAGCAGTGGATTACCCAAAGTCCATTTCTATAGCAAACTATAGACTTTTCCTCCAGGAACTTGTCCAAACCTTTTTGTAAAAACACAGATATGCTAACAGCTGTTACCACATCCTCTGGCAATGATTTTCAGAGTGTAACTATTCTTTAAGTAAAAAAAAAAATATTTCCTCCTATTTGTTTTAAATGTATTTTGGACAGGAGCTGCAAGGGGTAGGAGCAGGGGGCTGTATCTCCGCTGGATCACCAGGAATATAAGTAGGCCCGTGAGGAGTGACTGCGTAGATTGTGGGGGGATCTTTCAGGGGATTATTGCTGTGGGCTTAGGGAAGGGGAGGGAAAGATGGGGCATTGTCGTGGGAGGGAGGAGGCTCGGGAGCTCTTTTAAAAAATATGTGCTGGCCCTGACCTGATTATTCAGCTGTGGATGAATAACTCTTATGCTGGCCTCAACTGTAAATCAGCTGGGTCTGCATAAGCTCTGGCACCTAGCCCACCCGGTTAACCCTAATATTCAGTGCTAGAACCCAGACATGGTACAGCACTGAATATCAGGGGATAATTTAGCAGGTGACAATCAACATAAAAAAAAAAGCTGATAGCCGCTGGCTGTATCGAGTGGTGTGTTTCAGAGGATTGAAAAAGAGTTTTGTTGAAGCACTTGAATGAGAGAACAGCTTAACATTTTACACCAACTGGCTAAAAGCCAGAAAACAGGGAAACATGGCTCTGTTCCCTGAAATCTTGATTGGCATATTTAATCACAACTGGCTGAATCTGTACTTTTAAGTTGTGATTTTGAGACCCTGGACTCCTAAAGACTTCAAAGTGAAAATCTTACTTTTGGACTTATCTCTTAATAAACAGTGAATTTGTCATTGCTTAGTTTTGAACTTATTGAACTAGTCAAGAAGAATATGGAGCTACCCCCTATAGATTCCTATGGGTTTTCCCATGAATGATGTCCTTTCCTGGATGATGGGCACAATCTTCCTTTTACAATATGTATACCCTAGAGAGGAAGGACAGAGGGGTAAGATAGACACCGTTAAATGCTTGTAAGCAATTATATTGAGCAAAGAAGCCTTTAAAGCTCTAGAACTAGAGGATATAATATGAAAGTACAGGAAGGCAGAGTCAAAAACAATATCAGGAAATATTTTCTTCTCACAGAGAGGGTGGTGGATGCCTGAAATACCCTCCCAAAAGAGTTGGTGGAAGGTAACATGGTGCAGGAATTCAAAAAAGAGTGGGATTTACACAATGGATCCCTGACAGGTAAGAAAATATAAACCAAACATAGAGAACTTTTGCACTTCTAAGAAATAATGGGAAAAAGAACCTGCAATGTGCAGCCGGTACAAACCCAGCAACCCAAGTATAGGGAAAGTAACTTATACTTTCTTTTAAAAAAGCTCTTAATCAATGTGTCTCTTCCACTCTCAGTACCACATTAAGATTTTTCCAACCAGCATGTGCACTGAGATCTTCTCAGAAGATGATGCTTGTTATATCATCTTATTGTATGGTGCAATTATAAGAGTATAGTTTATCTATCTTCTTTATTATTGGTCCTAAACTGTGGAACACTCTGCTCTTTTAAGCTCAGCTCTGTGATATAGTATCCAGTTTAAGGAGTTGAAGACCTATCTTGTCCATTAAACCTATGGGATGCATGAGTGAAGAAAGTTATGTTTTTATTTAGTACATGGTTGAAACAAGATACTTACATTGTTTTTGTGTCAGTGTAGTAAGGTTGACTGGCTATTAGTCTTTATTTTGTTTTTTTTGTAATTTTAAGCAGTGTACTCTGCTTAGATTTATTAGATAATGTGGATTATAAATAAAATTATATTTTTATTATTATTATGCTTGCGTTGCTGGGGTTGTATCTGTGGAGCAGTGCATGTTACTTTCCCCATGCAACAACATATTTGGTTTTAAAGGGGAAAATCTAGATTCTAGCAAAAATCATTAGTGAGTAAATTAGATTATTTGTTTCTAGGCATTTAAACTAGAAGGTGGAGGTGGCATTTGGAAGCAGCTCAATTCAGGTAGTCATCCCCAGCAAAAGACAAGCTGTGACAGTAGTAAAGAAAACAATGAAAACAACAATCTTAGCAATTCACTTCTTAACAATACTGTAGAAGACGAGACTAAACAAAAACTATACAGAAGATGAGAGTGCCACTGAAATGTAGCTGGAAAGCAATAACCACATTCAGTATAAGCAACAAAGTTCATGATCTGCAAGCCCTGATGGTAGATGTTGTTGCTATCATGGAGACATGGTTCAATGACTCCCATGAATGGGATGCAAACATACCAGGCTATACTCTATTTAGGAAGAATAGAAATGGTTGAAAAGGTGGAGGAGTAGCTCTATATATGAGAAAAAATATCAAAGTGTCTAAAATGCAGGGGGCCTATGGAAAGGAAGAAGTGATATGGATCACCTTGAAAAGAGAAGATGGAACCTCTATCCATATGGGTGTTGAATACAGACCTCTGACACAATCGAAGCAGCTTGATAAAAATCTGGTTGTAGATGTCCAAAAGTTGGGAAAGGAAGGGGAAGTGCTATTAATGGGAGATTTCAACTTAACAAATGTTGACTGGAAAGTACCATCTGTGTATTAGAATTGTGAGTGTTCAACAAAATAGTAAGTCCCTAGGCCATGGAGCTCTGAACCAGAGAGAACTCCAAAATTCGCAGACAGTGTGACCAGCAGGGCATATCAGACACTGGAACTCCAGGAAAGGAAGCCTGACATGGAAAACTGAAGATCAGGAGACATGAACCTCGGGGTGCAGTCCAGATCATAGGAATTAAGAGTAGGAGACCAGAACTCAGGAGCAGAATTGCAGAAGCCTGGAACTTGCAAACAGATGAAGGCTGGACCTCAGGAACAGCTGAAGGCTGGACCTCAGGAACAAACCTTTAGATGACTGGAATTCAGGAATAGCTGAAGACTGGAACTCAGGAGCAGCTGAAGACTGGAACTCAAGAACAAGGCTGCAGATAACTGGAACTCAGGAACAAGGCTGCAGATGACTGGCATATCCGGAAAAGCAGAAGACTGGAACTCAGGAACAGCTGAAGATTCAGGAACAAGGTTGGCAACCACAGGCAGCAGAGCTGAAAGTGTTGCAGAGGTGTTGACTGAGAGTGGGGAACTATGGGAAATACCTCCCAGTCTGGAAGAGGGCCCAGTGAGAATTCCTTCCATGGTCCACAAAGCTGTATTTTTGGCACATGCCCATGCCCTTGAGTCCCACTATCAGTGAAGCAATGCATCCTCAACACCAGTGAGGAGAGCGCCATCAGGCTGCGATAACCCCCTCCCCCCGGACAGTAAGGTGGTAGGGCTGTCGAAAAGAAATTGAACGATCATGGATGCCTTTCAAAGTGATCTGCTCAGACAAATGATGATGGAACCTATGACGGAAGGATCAGTGCTGGATCTGGTGCTCACAAATGGGGAAAGTGTGTCTAATGTCTGAGTGTGTGCCCACCTGAGCAGTAGAGATCATCAAATGGTTTGGTTTGATATAACAGGTAAAACAGAGAGTAGCCACTGAAAACTCAAAGTCCTGGATTTCAAACATGCTGACTTTAATAAAATGGGGGCGTACCTGAAGAAAGAGCTGATGAGATGTGAGGACATACAAAAAGTGGTAAGACAGTGGTCCAGACTGAAAAGAGTTATAAAAATAACTAATGACCTTTACATGAGGAGAGTAAATAAAAGCAAGAAAAAAAAGGAAAATGCTATAGTTCTCCAAACAAGTGGTTGACAAAATAAAGGCAAAAGAGTTGGCATTCATGAAATATAGAAAAACTAAAGAAAAAGAACACAGAAAAGAATACTGGATGAAACTGAAAGAAGTGAAGAGAGATATATATCTTGCTAAAGCACAAGTGGTAGAACAAATGACTAGAAATGTAAGGAGGAGTAACAAAACATTATTTCAGGTATATTAGTGAAAGGAGAAAGGGAAAAAATAGAATTGTGAGAATGAAAGATGCTGTGGGCTATGTGGCAAGTGATGAGAAATAAATGAAACTATTCAACAAATAATTCTGTTCTGTGTTTATGGAAGAAAATCCTGGAGAAGGACCATGATTGGCTGGCAAATATTCATATGAGAATGGAGTCAATATCATACCATTCATGGAAGAAAATATTTATGAACAATTGGAAAAATTGAAGGTGGACAAAGCCGTGAGACCGGACAGGATCCATCCCAGAATATTGAGGGAGCTTAGGGAGATTCTGGCGGGTCCTCAAAGACTTATTAGATACTTGGAGATGGGAGAGGTTCCATGGGATTGGAGAAGAGCAGATGTGGCCCCCTCTTCACAAAAGTGGTGACAGAGAAGAAGTGGGAAACTTCAGGCTGGTAAACCTCACTTTGATTATTGGAAAAGTAATGTAATGCTGAAGGAAAATTTCCTGGAATCCAATGAGTTACAAGATCTAAGGCAACATGGTTATATACAGTTGAAGATTTCCAGCATAATTGCAATTCATGAGTAATTTTAAATAAAAATGTTATGCTAATTTTCACAGAGATCCTTCCCAAGAATCTCTTGTATGAGCTACAGAAGAGGACAAAATAGCATCAGGCTTATTTTCGAAAGAGGACGCCCATCTTTCGGCACAAATCGGAAGATGGGCGTCCTTCTCTCAGGGTCGAAAGTCGATTTTGGGCATCCTCAACTGCTTTCCGTTGCGGGGATAACCAAAGTTCCCGAGAGTATGTCAGAAGCGTAGCGAAGGCGGGACTGGGGCGTGCTTAACACATGGGCGTCCTCGGCCGATAATGGAAAAAAGAAGGGCATCTCTGATGAACACTTGGCTAACATTACTTGGTCCATTTTTTCTTGCGCCCAAGCCTCAAAAAGGTGCCCGAACTGACCAGATGACCACCGGAGGGAATCAGGGATGACATCCCCTTACTGCCTAAGTGATCACTAACCCCCTCCCAACCTAAAAAAAAAACTTTAAAAATATTTTTTGCCATCCTCTATGCCAGCCTCAAATGCCATACCCAGCTCCCTGACAGCAGTATGCAGGTCCCTTGAGCAGTTTTAGTGTGTACTGTAGTGCACTTCAGGCAGGCGGACCCAGGCCCATCCCCCCTACCTGTTACACTTGCGGTGGTAAATGTCAGCCCTTCAAAACCCACCAGAAACCCACTGTACCCACATGTAGGTGCCCCCTTCACCCCTTAGGGCTATGGTAGTGGTGTACAGTTGTGGGGAGTGGATTTGGGGGGGGGGGTTGGGGGGCTCAGCACACAAGGTAAGGGAGCTGTGCACCTGGAGCAATTTATGAAGTCCACTGCAGTGCCCCCTAGGGTGCCCGGTTGGTGTCCTGGCATTTGAAGAGGACCAGTGTACAATGAATGCTGGCTCCTCCCACGACCAAATGGCTTAGATTTGGTCATTTCTGAGATGGGTGTCCTCAGTTTCCATTATCGCCGAAAACCGGGGACAACCATCTCTAAGATTGACCTAAATGTTGAGATATGGGCGTCCCCAACTGTATTATTGAAATGTAAAATGGACGCCCTTTCTTGTTTCAATAATACGGGTTTCCCCGCCCCTTCGCAGGGACGTCTTGCAAGGACGCCCTCAGGAAAACTTCAGCGCCCCGTTCGATTATGCCCCTCCATGTGTACTATTAAGAGTCTCAGATATGTTCATTGATTTACTCCTATATGTGCAGGCTTTGGAAGTCCATGAGTACTAATAGCCAAGCAGAGGAGGGACATCTTATGACAGGGTGATATAGAGGCATATTTTCAAAGCACTTAGACTTACAAAGTTATGTGGAGGGGCATTTTCGATATGACATCTAAATCTGAATTTGGACATTTTACACAAAACGTCCAAATTCTGAACAGGAAAGAAGATTATTTTAAACAAAAAAAAAAAAACCATCTATCTTTTCCTTTCGAAAATACAGTTTTGAAAAACGTTTTGTGATTTGGAAGTTTTGTTTTTCAGTCCATTTTCGAACAAAAAAACATCCAAATGCAAAACGCACAAAATCAAGCCATTAGGATATAGACCATAAGAAAAGTTTCAGTCACAAGAAAGCATTCATAGAGGATAACAAAATTCAAACTGTTGTAAAATCAGTCCTGTTACACTTGTGGAGGAAACTGTGAGCCCTCCAAAACTCACCAGAAAACCACTGTACCCACATATAGGTGCCCCGTTCACCCATAAGGGCTATGGTAGTGGTGTATAGTTGGGGGTAGTGGGTTTTAGGTAGGTTTTTGGGGCTTAGCAAATAAGGTATGGGAGCAATGGTCAGATGTGTACCTGAGAATATTTTACGAAGTCCACTGCAGTGCCCCCTAGGGTGTCCTATTGCTTTCCTGGGATCTCACTTTTTCATTACTTGTAATTATGCCAATAAAATGCAAAGCTTCATTAAATGCTGAGATTCAGAGAAAGCATATTATAATGATATATATTTTAATGGCAGTCCTTTCAGTTTCAATGTGCATCTGCTAGCCTGCCTCACATTTTCTATGGGCTGTGCATATCCTGAGATAATGAATGCCATTGCTTGATCTTGATTAGATGTTTATTACTATCTAAAACCAATAGAGAGATGCAGAAAATCTGTGACTATCTGACTTTTGCTTGGCCATGCTGTTGTTAAGCCTTAAGAAAACGCAATATTGCTAAATATACTAAGGTTTATGCACTAAAGCACAGAACATGGTAACAGCAGTAAACAATATTTAATCATCTGAAGTACAATACAAGCAGATTATGTGATTAATGTACACTTGATGCAGATCTCAATTATGCAACCTGATCTATTAATTATGCATTTGTTACCAGGAAGCCCTATTCAGCAATGTATTTTTTCCTATTTTAATCGGTTGATTTTTGCCTGTTTTTTCTCCCTCCCCTTCTCTCTTTGCTTACGGTACTAATATTGCTCTGATACATAAGATATATGAAACCCATTTCACACAATACATTGAGATCAGAATTCAGATCAGGATGTGCCCAGTTCCAGCAGTATTTCACAAAAAGGTTTTGCCGAACATGGAACCTTTTGAAAAGTACCTATAATGACATGCAGGAGTACACATGTGTTTTGCCAGTATGTAAAGGAGGAAATGCCATTATATAAATATACACCTGAAAAAAAAAACAGCAGGAACCTTGCAGCTTTCACGTGAAAGTGGCAAAATGTCAACTAAGTGGTGTTGCTTCCATATGTAGCTGTCACATTTTATGAATCCATAAGTCCAGCCAATTAAGCAGTGAGAACACATTTTTAAAAAAAAATTCTTCATTTTGGAGGTAGAAATAAACAACAGAGGATTAAGGAGAATTGTTTTCTCAAAAGGTGTATTTCCTTTGTAAAATGGGGAATTTATGTCTAGATTTTTGTCCCACCCGTGGCATGCCCAAACTATCCCCCCTTCAAATTAATGCCAACCAGGGGCGTATCTGAAATCCGGCGGTAGGGGGGGGCCAGAGCCAGAGAGGGGGGGGCACATTTTTGCCTCCCTTCCCCCCCGCCGCCGCCGCCTCTGCCTCTCTCCACCCCCCTCCCCGCCGTCAACCCTCCCCCGCTGCTTACTTTTGCTAGCGGGGGGCCCCAACCCCTGCCAGCCGAGGTCCAACCCGCAGTCTTCATATTTCGTCTTCCTCTGTGGCCATGCTGCAAGGAATTAACACTGCAGTGCTGCTTCATTGAATCCAGTTTGGAGTCTGACGTCGCAGCACGTTGTACGCGCGTACAACGTGCTGCGACGTCAGACTCCGAACTGGATTCAGCGAATTAGCACTGCAGCGTTAATTCCTTGCAGCATGGCCACGGAGGAAGACGAAATATGAAGACTGCGGGTCGGACCTCGGCTGGCGGGGGTTTTTGGACACACGTAACGGACACACGCCAAGTGGCATTTGGCACGTGTAGGTCATTACCTCCCGGTTACCGCGTGAGTCTTTACTTCTAGGTCTATGACTGGTGGTAAGGTCTCAGATCCAAAATGGACATGTGGCAATTTTCATTTTGCCGCATGGCCATTTTCAGCAAAAATTAAAAAAGGCCTTTTCTACAGGCACGCTAAAAAATTGATCGGCGTGCACCCAAAACCCGTGCCTACACTACTGCAAGCCATTTTTCAGCGCACCTTTGTAAAAGTACCCCTGAACTAGTTAAGGCTCTGAGTGGGCAATTATATAACCTAACTGCTAACATTTATGAGCACATTATGAGCTAAATTCTATATATGATGTCCCCCAAAAAATCAGTTCTGAAAAAAAAGTGTTATTCTATAAGTCACATGAAAATTGGGCGCAGTTTAAAGAATAGCACTTACACCTGGGAATTGTGCCTAACTTTAGGTATGGCTACTTGCACCAACAGAGACGTTGTGCAAATGTACATGCCTACATTAGTCACGTATCCCTATTATTCTACAACAATATGTATTCTATGAACACCCCCATTCTGCCCAAGACCCTCCCATTTCCATGCCCCCTTTTTCAAATCATGTGTAAAATTTAGGCATAGATCCCACACCTAAATCTGCACAAGCAAAGTTCAATTAAATTTCATTAGTGCCAATAATTGCTTGTTAAAAAGCCCATTATTAGTGCTAATTAGCTTGTTATTTAATTAAATTGCACACACAAATTGGGCACATATCCAAATTCGTCGGCACAATTTTTGACGACTTTCACAGAATTAGGGAGTACGTGCACAAATATGTAGACTGCTAACATATAGATATTTATGAGCACATCTATGCACTTACATGCTAGCATGACACCTAAACACTATTCTGCAAATATTGGAATAATTTACATTGTGTGTATTTGCAAGGAGGGGAATACACAGATGTGGAGCACAGGTGGACATAGATGACACTTGCACTGATGCACATAACTTAAAGAATGATGTAAATTATATGCATCTTTGCTGTATTTAGGTGTTCTTATTTATGCCAACTCTATTGCTCGCATAAGGGCGAGCTCCTAAATGTTAGGTGTGTCAATACTTGTATTTAGTTTAGCTCACACCTCTCAGTAGTAGCTCAAGGTGAGTTATATTCAAGTACAGTAGGTATTATCCCTTTCTCTGGAGGGTTTACAGTCTATGGGGCCCTTTTACAGAGGTGCGTAGGTGCCTACATGTGTCCAACGCACGTCAAATTGGCTCGGTAAATCTATTTTTGGCATGTGCCCAAAACACTCAGTAGAAAATATTTTCTATTTTCTACTACATGGTGCTTACCCGGTGGTAATCTGCAGTTGACGCGTGTTGAATGCTTACCGCCTGGTTAGCACATGAGACCTTACTGCTAAGTCAATGGGTGGTGGTAAGGTCTCAGACCAAAAATGGATGTGCGTTGGTTTTAATTTTGCCACACATCTATTTTCCGGCACAAAAATAAATGCCTTTTTTCCAGGCGCACTAGGGAAATTGACCAGTGTGCGTCCAAAACACATGCCTACACCAGTACTGGCTACTTTTAGGTGCACCTTAGTAAAAGGGCCTCTAAGTTTGCACCAGAGGCAATAGAGGGTTAAATGACTTGCTTATAATCACAAAGAGAAGCTGTAGAATTAAAATCAGACTTCCCACTTTGTCAACTGAAAGCTCTAATTACTAGGCTACTCCTCCACTATTGAGTTACACTATGGTTTATTCAATCTTTTGATACCACTTTTGGTAAATTTTATGACAAAGCGGTATATATTTCATACAATAAAGGAATAAGGTAAAAAAAAGAAATCCATTACTGGGATAGGACAGATCCTAACCACAATCAACCAAAAGATAACTACACAAGGTTCAGAACCTATCAAATAGAATCACACAGTGTAGGTTAAAAAAAAAAGCATGCAGAAACTGTATCGAAACATAGACAAGTATTTCTATAAGGAAACCTAGGCTTCTGGGTTTCTTTAAAAAATAGGCTCATATCATGCACCCGTAGGGTGCCTAAATGGATGATCCCTCTTAATGGTCTATGGATGTCATTGTTTGGAAGTTTACGTCTCCTAAAGAGACATCTTATTTACTTTCTTCTGGGTTATTCTCAAAGATTGATTTATGTATAGCTACAAAAATAGAAACACACCAGATAATAAACATTTTTAATTTAAAAAATCTATGCATTGGTTCATGCCCCAATACTGTCTCTTTGACAAACAGGAAAAAAAATATATTCATTCATTCATTCATTCATTTGAGTATTTATATACTACTTAGACCTAAGCGGTTTACAGCTTCACTTTACAGGTACTGGGTCTGTCCCTATTGGGCTCACATTCTAGGTAGTACATTGTACTATTGTTGTACTGTTCTACTGTTGTGGACAGAAATCATATAGTATAAATTGATTATGCAGTATTACATAATCTTTGCTAAACTGATATGAAGCTGAAAGGAACTAGTACAGCTGACTGTTAGTGTAAAAATTACTGGTGAAGCAGCCTGCATTTCTGGCAAGGCTTTTATGCAAAGCAAATAATTTGAGTGACTTACTTGGAAGGAAAAAATAAAGAAGTGAAGCATGTTAGAGGGTCTTACTACATACCTGCTAAATAAATATTAGATACAATGCCTAAACTTGACTTGAAAGATGTAGTCCACATTATGGAAAAACTTAAATATCTTGCTTACAGAAAAGACTGACATTCTAATCAAATTAAATAAGAAACAATTTTATTACTATGGGAATAGAGCAGGTAAAGTGCTGTCAAAGACAGCTGTGCTATATAGAATAAATACAACAGATGATCAAATAAATTAAAAGAGCAGATGGCCCAGTTCTTTTTGGCAGAGAGAGTCAAGATAGATTTTCAGATTATTATTTTTAAAAATCCTAGTCATCACAACTGCTATCCTCTCATTAGTAGACTTTGGCCTTCAAGTAGCAATTTGCAAAAGTGAATTTTGTATGAAACAAGCAAAAAAACTGCTTGAAACTCACAAAGATCCCCATGATGACAATCAATGGGACACTGTGTTAAAAATGATATCTCAAATGATAAAGTGGATCAAATTGGAGGGGGAGGGGTTGTGCTATATGTTAAAGAGACAATTGAGTCAAACAAAATAAACATTCTACATAAAACAGAGGACAGCATGGAATCTTATTGATAGAAATTCCATGTGTGAAAAGAAGGATTATATTGGTAGGGCTGTACTACCATCCACAAACACAGATCGAACAGGCAGAGGAAGAAATGTTTACAAAAATTAGGAAACCTGGAAAACTGGGCAACAATATAATTATCCCAGTATTTAAATTACCCCAGTACTGACTGGATAAATGTTACATTAGAGAGTGCTAGGGAGGTAAAATTCCTAGACGGAATAAGTGACTGCTTCTTGGAGCAACTGGTCCAGTAACTGACATGAGGGGGAGGGTCTATTTTAGATCTTTTCCTCAGTGAAATGCAGGGCATGGCGCAAGAGGTAATAGTGTTGGGTCCATTGGGAAACAGTGATTATAACATGGTGAATTCTGAGCTGAGATCTAGAGTGACATCACAAAGGAAATCTACAGTAGCATCATCTAATTTTCGAAAGGGAGACTATTATTTGGTTTGTTATAAGAAATGTGTCATTACCAAATTCACTTATTTCAGCTCAGCCTTCTGCAGAAGCTTTGACTGGATATTTTGCTTCAAAAGTACAAAATATGTATCAGTCTTTTGAGATTTCTCAGGGACTTGTTGATTATGATAAATTGAAATTGGATTATTTTAATCTTGTGGGTATTCCAACTGACAGATCTTAGACTTCATTTGAACCTATTTCTCAGGTTTTTATAAAGCCATATAGTGAATAGGTGGTCCAGATCTGGCTGTCCATTAGATATAATTCCTTCCCATTTGTTGAAGGAACTTCCTGATGAGATATTGAATTGGCTTGTTTTATTTGTTAATTCTGCACTAAAACTGAGATGGTTTCCCTGAATATAGGTTACATTGTTTTGACACCTATATTAAAACAACTTAAAGGGAAAGGGAAATGGGACTTGATATACCACCTTTGTGAGGTTTTTGCAACTACATTCAAAGCGGTTTACATATATTCAGGTACTTATTTTTTTTTTTTATCAGGGGCAATGGAGGGTTAAGTGACTTGCCCAGAGTCACAAGGAGCTACAGTGGGAATCGGACTCAGTTCCCCAGGATCAAAGTCCACTGCACTAATCGCTAGGCTACTCCTCCATGGGGATTCTTCATTAGTTTCTAATTTTAGACCTATAAAAAATAGTTTTTGTTTTTTTGTAAAATTGTTTGAGTTTGTTGTGGCATCCCAATTAACAAAGGGCTTCTTTTACAAAATCGTGCTAATGATTGCCGTGCGGCACATAAGAGGCAGCCCATAGGAATTGAATGGGCTTCCTCACATTTGCCTTACTGAGAATCTGCAGTGCAGTTTTGTAAAAAAGGCCCTAATTAAATAGAAAGTAATGATCTTCTGCATGGCTCTCAGCATGGTTTCTGATCATTTCATAGTATGGAGACCTTGCTGTTACTTTTAAATTCTGAAGTGACGCATATTTTGTGTAATGATGGAGACTTGGTTTTGTTACAATTTGATATTTCTGCCACCTTTGATACTGTCAGTCATGAAATTCTATTAAATATGTTGTCTGAATTTTGTTTAGAGGACAACTGTCATGAAATGCCTAGCCACCTCCCTGGGGTTACCCCATGGCCACTTAGAGGGTTTACTTCAGCACAGCTCAAGTCCGCCTGCACCTGCCGCTTGTGCTGTACACTAGCACCCTCCTCCCACTGACTGGGTCATAACCATCTCTGGGTGAGTCTCCCACTCTCAAATTATCCCCAGTGATTTCCAGGTTACTGGGGCCACACTCCCAGTGGTCCCACACTTCCCAGAAAGCACTCACAGATCCAACACACAAACCACCAGGATTCTTTATCAGTCCAGACAGCAGAGTCAACAAACAAAATTGTTTATTGGCTAAAAAAATTGAACAGTGGAACAAACTAAGTGCAATCAGCAAACAATAATAAGTAACTGACAAATATGGATCAAGTATAACACTAATTAAACAATTGTTTACTTTCTGAAAACTACATGGGAAGATCAGGACATATATCTGTTCACGGAGTCTTAACAAAGAGATCCTTCTCTCTTTTCTTCCTGGCTAAGACTGGAGGCATAACTAGTATACGCCCTAAAAAATAAAGCTTCTGGGCCAATCAGAGCCCAGTTAACACGATTTCAAAAATATACTGCTGCTGGCTTCCTGCTTGTGTTATACTAAAGAAAAGAACATTCAGTTCTCTGTAACAGCTTTACAGCAAAGAAACACCAGCTGCTGGCAAAATAGGAGGAATACACTTCAGGACATAATTAAGACAGGAAAATATCCAAAACACTTTACAGGCTTAAAAAAACACTAGGGCCCTTTTACTAAGCCGCATAAGCGTCTACACGTGCCCAACACATGCCAAAATGGAGTTACCACCCAACTATTGCGTGGCTCTTGCGGTAATTTCATTTTTGGTGCGCGTCCGATATGCATGTCTGAAAAACATATTTTATTTTTGGGTGTGCCTAATGGACGCCCGCCAAGTGGAATTTGGTGCGCATAGGTCATTACCGCCTGGATTCTTTACCACTAGGTCAATGGCTGGCGGTAAGGTCTCAGACCCAAAATGGATGTGCAGCAATTTTCATTTTGCCACACGTCCGTTTTCAACAAGAAAAGCATTTTTTGTATGTGCGCTGAAAAATAAAACACAAAACACGTGTCTACACTACCGCAGGCCATTTTTAAGCGCACCTTAGTAATAGGATCCCACTGTTTCTTCACAGAGGGCACCTTTAATGAGATGCACTCTAATCATTCAGATCCAATACATGGCCCAGATGAGCTGATGGTTCGCCATCACATTGACTCTCTATGTAGAGATTGGATGATAGGGCGATCAATCCACATGAATTATGTAGAGATGATGGACTCCTATCATAGGAGTAAATATTATAGCATCATAGCTACCCTGTCGGGTGGGGCCATGATTCAAAAAAACAGATCCCAAGTGGTACAGGTGAAGGGGATAGTAATTGGACAGACCCAGAGTTTATAAAATTGTATTGCTATTTAGATCAATACTGTTTAGCTAGTACTTTGATCTGTTGAAGTTCAAGTCTGAAGAGAATGAATTGTTTAGTGTTGGTAAAGCAGAGTTAACTACCTGTTCTGAAGTGTATGTTTAAAAGCAGAATGGACCAAACATTATCCCTCTTGAAATTGGATAACTTAGGGGGTCTTTTACAAAGCTGCGGTAGTAACGTGGTAACATAGTAAATGACTGCAGATAAAGACCTGTATGGTCCATCCAGTCTGCCCAACAAGATAAACTCATTTACATGGTATGTGATACCATCCAAGTTTGATGTGTCCTTGCCTTTCTCAGAGCACAGACTGTAGAAGTCAACCCAGCATTGCTCTTGAACTAAGTTCTGAAGCTAACATTTAAGCCCCTTAAAATTTACACTCCAGCCCATCCCTATCTATTCAGTCACAATCAGTGCATAGACCGTAGAAGTCTGTCCAGATCCCATTTTGTTTCACAATTACCAGCATCGCCAACCAATCTCCACTAACATTCTGCGGAACCATTCCTTCTAAACAGGATTTCTTTGTGTTTATCCCACACGTTTGAATTCCATTACCACATATTACACCAAAACTCAAGCCACTTATTGAATTCCTCTGTTTTGCTTAGTCTTTCCTCTCCCCTCCCCCACATAGGAATTACTTCAGAAAAAGCCACAGTCCGAACCAAAGATTTCAGTCCCTTCCCAACTTCTGCAACACTCTCTGTGCTGTAAACTTGCTATTGTTGGCCAGGTCATTTCTCCCCAGGTGAATTACAACATCAGCATTTGAAGCCTCGCTCTCTTCTCGGATCACTTTCAGTATTTGGTCTGTACATCTTGTAGCTGAAGATCCTGGAAGACATTTCACTAGGTTGGAACTCCTGAACTGTGTTTCTAAGTTAATGCCTCTGATAATGGAACCTTGGCGGGAGGGGTTGAAAGTGGCGGGGGAGGGTAAGCGGCGGGGGTCGAAAGTAGAGGGGGCCAGGGCTAAATCTGTGAGGGACCCATGTCCCTGTGGCCCCACCTAACTGTGCCCCTTATCTGTGGAACTGAAGCTTGCAGTGACAGATGGGTGGTTGAATCCTGCTGTTTTCCAAGTGAATCCTTTCCCCTCATGGCAACAATGCTGCAGGAATGTGAGGGGACCATGGGGAGGCCATGTGAGAGGAGCAATAAAATGCAGGCTGCTGCGGTCTCCAGCTCCCATTCCAATGCCCCTTGCTCTTGCCTGGTCTCTGCATTTGCCACATTATTCTGCCCCCTCCCCCCCCTTTGGGCTGGGCATGAAAACAAGAGCTTTGCTTACATGCAGCTGTTGTATGCATGCCTATGTCACAATCCTGCTACTTTACTTCCTCATGCTCAAAACTAATAAAATGCATTTTATTTGCATACTATTAGCTTCAAGCATGAGGAAGTTAATTTGGGGCGCTGTTGTGGTGGCAAAGTCTGGCAATTTTCTTTACAGCGTTGCCCCCTTGATTAAGTAGGAAGTAAATTTTAGGTTTAATAGTTTTCCATGCTAGTGAAGAGTGAAGTCCCTTGTAATGGAAGGCCCAAAGCCTGGGGTTTCCAAACATTTCCTGGAGGAACCCCAGACAGTCAGGTTTTCAGGATCTCTACAATGAATATGCATGAGATAGATTTGCATGCTACATAAAAGGTGCCAGAAACACATAACTTCATAACCCCTTTACAGTGGTGGAAATAAGTATTTGATCCCTTGCTGATTTTGTAAGTTTGCCCACTGACAAAGACATGAGCAGCCCATAATTGAAGGGTAGGTTATTGGTAACAGTGAGAGATAGCACATCACAAATTAAATCCGGAAAATCACATTGTGGAAAGTATATGAATTTATTTGCATTCTGCAGAGGGAAATAAGTATTTAATCCCTCTGGCAAACAAGACCTAATACTTGGTGGCAAAACCCTTGTTGGCAAGCACAGCGGTCAGACGTCTTCTGTAGTTGATGATGAGGTTTGCACACATGTCAGGAGGAATTTTGGTCCACTCCTCTTTGCAGATCATCTCTAAATCATTAAGAGTTCTGGGCTGTCGCTTGGCAACTCGCAGCTTCAGCTCCCTCCATAAGTTTTCAATGGGATTAAGGTCTGGTGACTGGCTAGGCCACTCCATGACCCTAATGTGCTTCTTCCTGAGCCACTCCTTTGTTGCCTTGGCTGTATGTTTTGGGTCATTGTCGTGCTGGAAGACCCAGCCACGACCCATTTTTAAGGCCCTGGCGGAGGGAAGGAGGTTGTCACTCAGAATTGTACGGTACATGGCCCCAT
Source organism: Microcaecilia unicolor (assembly GCF_901765095.1). Classification (NCBI taxonomy): domain Eukaryota; kingdom Metazoa; phylum Chordata; class Amphibia; order Gymnophiona; family Siphonopidae; genus Microcaecilia; species Microcaecilia unicolor. The sequence goes on along the minus strand of NC_044031.1, from coordinate 330,941,167 downwards.
CCATTCTCCCATTGATGCGGTGAAGTAGTCCTGTGCCCTTAGCAGAGAAACACCCCCAAAACATAACATTTCCACCTCCATGCTTGACAGTGGGGACGGTGTTCTTTGGGTCATAGGCAGCATTTCTCTTCCTCCAAACACGGCGAGTTGAGTTCATGCCAAAGAGCTCAATTTTTGTCTCATCTGACCACAGCACCTTCTCCCAATCACTCTCGGCATCATCCAGGTGTTCACTGGCAAACTTCAGACGGGCCGTCACATGTGCCTTCCGGAGCAGGGGGACCTTGCGGGCACTGCAGGATTGCAATCCGTTATGTCGTAATGTGTTACCAATGGTTTTCGTGGTGACAGTGGTCCCAGCTGCCTTGAGATCATTGACAAGTTCCCCCCTTGTAGTTGTAGGCTGATTTCTAACCTTCCTCATGATCAAGGATACCCCACGAGGTGAGATTTTGCGTGGAGCCCCAGATCTTTGTCGATTGACAGTCATTTTGTACTTCTTCCATTTTCTTTCTATGGCACCAACAGTTGTCTCCTTCTCGCCCAGCGTCCTACTGATGGTTTTGTAGCCCATTCCAGCCTTGTGCAGGTGTATGATCTTGTCCCTGACATCCTTAGACAGCTCCTTGCTCTTGGCCATTTTGTAGAGGTTAGAGTCTGACTGATTCACTGAGTCTGTGGACAGGTGTCTTTCATACAGGTGACCATTGCCGACAGCTGTCTGTCATGCAGGTAACGAGTTGATTTGGAGCATCTACCTGGTCTGTAGGGGCCAGATCTCTTACTGGTTGGTGGGGGATCAAATACTTATTTCCCTCTGCAGAATGCAAATAAATTCATATACTTTCCACAATGTGATTTTCCGGATTTAATTTGTGATGTGCTATCTCTCACTGTTACCAATAACCTACCCTTCAATTATGGGCTGCTCATGTCTTTGTCAGTGGGCAAACTTACAAAATCAGCAAGGGATCAAATACTTATTTCCACCACTGTATATTGTAAGGTTAGCCCTCCAGGTGTCACCTATATGTGGGTTTAGTAGGTATTTTGTGGGTTTTGAGGTGCTCACACTTTCTACCACAAGTGTACCAGTTAAAGTGAGATATGGGCCTGGGTCCCCTTCTCTACTGTTCACTGCACTGACCACTAGGTTACCCCAGAGACCTGATTGTTGCCATTACATCTGCAACTGTCATAGAGCCTGGTATGTACTGTCACTTTCACCTCTCGGGGGGGGGGGAGTGTAAGGGGGGTCAGGGATTAACAGGTGGTCATGCGGTTATTCCTCCAGTGGTCATCTGGTCAGTTTGGGCACATTTGTGACACTTAGTTGTTATTGAAGCTGGTCTAACCAATGTCTTATGTTTTGCTCTGAATATTTAGCACTTAACTGGTTATGGGTTATCATATAATGATAGACTGACTTTTATACCTTCTGGTTATTTTCAGTGGTGCCAACTGGTTAAGTGCTGACGAAAATTAGTGATCAGCCTTGAACAAGCAATTTAACCGGCCAGGAACTGTTTCTGACCGGTTAAATCGCTTTGAATATCATCACCCCCTTAAGTGCTATATGTGTACATAGTGGTGCCTAACCTCAGATACCTAGTTACAGAATTGTCCTTCGTGTGCACATATTGTTGTTATACAGCATACAGTATGTACATACTTTAGAAACACACCTTCGTCACATCTATAATGTGTGAGCATGTTTCTTTGCAATCAATTTGGAACATGTCCAAGCAATCTCTGTAAAATTGCTTCAGGTACACAAATCTCCTCATATTGCATATGCACTGCTTTTAAGCATCTATATTCCATATAAGCCTTTTCAAATTACCGATATATTATCATGTTTTTTTTTCTTTGTTAGTTCAGCTTCTGCTGAAAGCTTTGCGATTTTAAATACAAAGCCAGATGTCTGTTTCTGTGCAGTCCGCTACAGTTTCTATTTCTATGTTTTCTTCATTCCCCTTTGTCCTTGGTTGCTAAAATTGCATTCCAATCTGAAAGAAAAGTGCTTCTTTTCATAGATTGGATAGCAAATGCACATTGTCAGGCTACAATTGTAAGTATGCATAAGACAGCATAAGGCACACTGATTAATTATTTTCAAATGTGATAAGATGCATTCAAAATAAAATTCTGCTTTGTCTGTATCATTTACATGACCTGCTTAGAGAGAATGTTTCACTCATCTGTGGTTAATTCACTGTTCGTAAAACAGTTATCCCTGCATGGTGGTGCTACTGTTCTACATAAGTACATAAGTAGTGCCATACTGGGAAAGACCAAAGGTCCATCTAGCCCAGCATCCTGTCACCGACAGTGGCCAATCCAGGTCAAGGGCACCTGGCACGCTCCCCAAACGTAAAAACATTCCAGACAAGTTATACCTAAAAATGAGGAATTTTTCCAGTCCATTTAATAGCGGTCTATGGACTTGTCCTTTAGGAATCTATCTAACCCCTTTTTAAACTCCGTCAAGCTAACCGCCCGTACCACGTTCTCCGGCAATGAATTCCAGAGTCTAATTACACGTTGGGTGAAGAAAAATTTTCTCCGATTCGTTTTAAATTTACCACACTGTAGCTTCAACTCATGCCCTCTAGTCCTAGTATTTTTGGATAGCGTGAACAGTCGCTTCACATCCACCCGATCCATTCCACTCATTATTTTATACACTTCTATAAAAGTATAATGAGCATCAGCAGATAAATAGAGAAGAAAATCCTTTATATAATAATTAGTATGAATGCTCAGAAAACTTTCCTAATATCTGCATGAATGCAGATTATCTCCATTATCCTTGTTAGCAGCAGCTTAAAGGGGTACATTCTTCAGTTTCTTTCTAGTGCATCTTTTATTACTATTAAATGTAGCTAATGTAATATTATTCCAATATGGAGATTAAGACATACATCTTCCAAGGTGTCCATGAGGGGGTAATTTTATAACAGGATTCATATATGAGCAGTTTAAAAAGGTGTCTTTTTGAATCTTATTTTATTATGCAATACAAGAACCTACTGTACTTGCATAATGCCAAAGAGAGCGTCCTTCTAGGTTTCACAGGGAGGAGCTTTTTCAATATGACTTTCAAATGGCAAAATAAACATTTACCAGAAAATATTTCAAGTGCAAGTCCATAATGGAAGGAAGAACTAAACATTTTCCAATAATAAAAAAAATATCAATAAAACATGTTTAGAAAGAGGATACACTCCAAATGCCCTTAGACATTCGTAGATAAAAGTGTCTGACAATTGAAAATACACTATGCAAAATGTGCAACAGCAGTACTGGCCCCACATCAAGAAAATGTCCATGGCAATGGCAGCATGTTCCCTCTACAAAACATTATATATACCTCTGTATGTGGAGAAACGTTCCTCAGTGTGCACAGCTATGTCACTGCACAGGGAGCCCAAGTTCTTTATGTAGGAGTCAAAGCTCCTGGTCCTCCTGTGCCTCAGGCATGCCCAAGAGTGGGAAGAAGGGGCACCAGAACAGCATCCCCCCAGCAGCTATGCTAGATGGTCCAGTAGCTGAGCCCAGACCTGAAATGGCTGCCATGCCTGCTGGTAGGCCCATCAAACTGCACACCCAAGTCCAGCTCCAAAGCCACACCCCAAACCATCACATGCTGTGCCTCCAGTAGGTAAAAATTAGGTGACTGCACAGCATGATGGTTTGGGGTGTGGCCTTGGATCCTGGAACAGCCATGTTGAGGTCCCACAGAGCCTTCCTTTGCTAATGGGCCCATTACATCCCTCTCCATTAGTGCAGCCCTCTGATGGAGCACTTGACATTCAGGGGAAGCTGCTCTGATTGTCCTCGACACAGCTGCTGGCAAACCATTGGTGTATCTTATTTTGGGATGTTCATTTTTACTTTGCATATACATTTATTATTTATAGATATTTTTCTTATACATGCAAATCTGCTCAGTAAGTTTTACCTTATATCATTTAATATGAGCATTTTCTGTTATGTTTTACCACATTTATATTTTCATTATTGTTTTTAGTTTTATCTGTTCATATAAGCTTTTATATGTTTTATAGACTCCTGAGGCAGGTATTTAGGTGCCAAAACACTGCAGGTGTGTCGAGTCGTTTGCACTTTTCAATAAAGACCTATAATTGCATATATGTCTCCCTCATTGTTAGGAAAGAGCCGGCCTACCCTACTCCTTTCTTGCTTGATTGACTCTCGTAGGGATTGAGTGTCCCTCCAATTGTGTGGCTGTTCCTTTCTTTCTAAGTAGCCAAACATGAAAACATGTATTTGATAATATATATAAGGATCCAAAGTGAAGAAGAACCATTGAAAGAAGTACAAAGTGTGAACAGGTGAAAAATGGAAGTTACACATTGGAGCAGTTTTTCATTCATGTTTCAATAACACAGCATTTGAACATCAGATTATCAACTTTTTTTTTTTTAATTAACTTTCATTGTTATTGTAGACTCCTCTTGGGAAGGATACAATATAGGCATTTGCCAAAACACGGGCCAAGTCGTGTCCCTGAATAAAATTGCTTCTTGGATATTTTGTCCCTGCCTGGTTGTTTCATCTGAGGCCCCCAACATTGCTGTTAAACATTGTAGGTCTGGAGGCCTGCATTGATAACTTTATATACAGGGCCGGTCTTAGGCAGGGGCGGTCGCACAGGGCCTCGTGCCTCCAGGGGCCCCGCGGCACTTCCTGTCACTCCCTGCCATAGTGCCATTGATCCTCAGCTGCTTTCCTTCCAGCCATCCTGCATTTAAAAAGCCGCAGCGGCAGCTGCAGTGAAAAAGCAGGCTCGCTTCTCCTTTAAGCCTTCCCCTTCTCTCTCAGCATGCACTGATACAATTTCCTGTTTCCGCTTTCTGCAAAGGCAGCACAGTGCACACTGAGAGAGAAGGGGAAAGCTTAAAAGAGAGGTGAGCCTGTTTTTTCGCTGCCGCTGCAGCCGGCACTGCAACTTTTTAAACGCAGGGCAGCTGGAAGGAAAGGAGGGCTGTGGTGGAAAACTGAGTGTACGGGTGGGGGTGGGATTGGGAACTGAAACTCGGGGGGTAAGTTGGGGGCTGGGGCGAGTCACTGGACTTGGAGGGGACAGCAGAGGAGAATCGATGGGATGGGATGGAATGGGAGGGGAGGGGAAGGCAGGGGACAGAGGAGAATCACAGGATGTGGATGAGAGGGGAGGACAGGGGGCAAAGGAGAATCGCTGGACATGGATGGGTGGGGAGGGAAGGGAAGAGAGGAGAGTTGCTGGACATGGATGGATGGAGGGGAGGGCAGGAGAAATGCTGGGCATGGATGGAGGTGAAGAAAGACAGGAAGGAGATGCACATGGATGGAAGAGGGGAGGGAGGAGAAATGCTGGACATGGATGGGAGGGGAGGGCAGGGGACAGAGGAAAATCACTGAATATGGATGAGAAGGGAGTACAGGGACAAAGGAGAATCGCTGGACATAGATGGGAGGGGAGGGCAGAGGAGAATTGATGGACATGGATGGGTAGGGAGGGCAGGGTAGAGAGGAGAGTTGCTATGGATGGATGGAGGGGAGGGCAGGAGAAATGCTGGACATGGATGGAGGTGAGGGAAGACAGGAAGGAGATGTACATGGATGGAGGGGGAGTGGGAGTAGAATTTCTGGACACGGATGGAGGATAGGGGAGAGTTGAAATGCTGGATATGGATGGAAGAGAGGGAAGAGAGGGAAGAGAGAGAGGAAGGAGATACATATGGATGGAGGGGAGGGAAGGGAAGAGAAGAAAGAGGAAGGAGATGCATACTGACGGAGATGAAGAAATGGGAAAAGAGGAGAAAAACTGTACATGGCTGGAGAAAATAGGCAAAAGCTGGATCCACACTATACCTCCTCCAGTCAAGTCCACGGAGGACCCAGCTTTTACCTATGGATGTAGGGCAAGAAATGAAGAAGAAAGGAGGAAAGTAAAGAAATAAATGGAAAGGAAGCCCTGGAAGTGGAGTTAAGGGAGCAGATAGAGAGCAGCAGAATCAGAGACTAGGACCAACATGATCAGAAAAACAAAGCCACAAGACAACAAATGTAAAAAAAATAATTTTATTTTCATTTTAGTGTTTGGAATATGTCCAATTTGAGAATTTACATCTGCTGTCTTATTTTGCAATGCATAGCAATGTTCTGTTTTTCTGGTATTGTGCTGCAGAATCTGTATGCTAATTTGGTTTGTGTCGTTTTGGATATACTGGAGCTGTAACAGCTTACAGAAATTATTTATAATGAAAAAAACCTAATTTATTTTCCTTCTCCTGTACTGGTGTAATATTTCAATGATTAGTGTTTATATGTGCCACGGCTGGTAAAAGGGTGTGGCTAAATGTGCCAAAATTGTCCAGTTTAGCACACTATTGGCAGCCAAGTTCATTCAAAGTTAATTATGTTCAGTGGAAAATAAATCTGTTGGCTCATGCTGCTTGCTATCTGAATATTTCATTATTGCTACCAAGTATTACATATTAAGGGGATTCATTTTAATTCATTTATCTACTCCTTATGTACACATGGTTTTGCTTTTTAAACCCAAAGGTTTCCTAGTATGGCATTTTTTATGTTTGAATTAGTTTTTGTATACAAGTTTTGCTTGATTTGTCTTTATTTGAAATAAAAGAAAATGTTTAAAACATATCTTGTCAACAAGGGGCTGGGTGGGGGCAGGGCGGGGCTGGGGGGCCCCAGCGGTCTGCATAGGGCCCCGCAATTGCTAAGACTGGCCCTGTTTATATATAATCTATTTCTATGAGGCCCATTCCCCCTTCAGCTTTAGGAATGTGCAGTCTTGGCATGTATTGATTCTTATAGACTTCCTCATGAGCATGGAGAAGTTTCCTTGTTCATACATTCAATTTTTTAAGGTATTTAAGAAGCCAGTCTACAATTCCAAAGTTATATGAGAGTACAGAAATCACAAGCTGGTTGATGGGTTGTGTGTGTCTTATTCTTTGATCATAAAACACTTTTCAGTAATTATCTCCTGATGGTCTTTTCTCTCAGTACTTGAAAGCACAATTGTCAGTCAGAGAAATGTTTTCAGTTTAACTCATTTTTCCTCCTAGGAAGGTTGATTTAGCACATTTCTCCAGATCAAAAGTCTTCCTGATGTAATTTTAAAAGCTGTTACAAAACTGAGTTGTTCCTACAAAAGTTGATCATTGGGGCTGTAGAATTTCAATCATATACACACAGCGGATGTGATGTTACCTCTGGGTCTTTGCCAGCTCTAGGATTAAGGCAAAATCTATAACAGAAAGAGTTAAGAAGTGTACTAGAAAGATTAAATGCAATACAAAACAAGAATGGTGACAATAAGTTTCCCTGAAATATTCCTAGCTGGATCCTGATCTTAGGACTAACATTCTGTTCTGGCCATGTTTGTACTAAACACAGGATATGGTTTGCCACATTTTCATAGTGAAGTTAATGTACTCAATTAATTTAGAGTTTTATCTTGTGCATTCCAAGGCAAATTATCCAGATTGTGGGAAGCTATCAATCCAAGCTACACTAAAATGTCTGTTTTTCTTAGCACTAGCCATGATGGCTTTATTTAGAAAGAGATGGTCTTTTATTCCATTTGTTCCCCTCTTACTGCCCTTCTGTTTTATTGCCATGATGTTATTAAAGTCAATATGTTCATACATTCTGTCAGCAACTATTGCAGTAAACAACTTATACATTGTAATAGACATGTTATTGATCTGTGGGAAATATACAATGTAGCTTCTCTCCAATTTCTAAGTATATGAAAAATTCTTTTTATCTTTTGCTATGGTTTTTCCTTTCCTATTGAATTATGACATTCCTTTCCACTATTATTATTTTTTTTTTTAAGAAATGTTCTCACCATTTTGTTTTATTGTATACAAAAGAAGGTATATTTAGGGGAAAATTCATCAAGGTGTGCTAAAAGATTATCTATTACTGCACCTTGATTCACTACAAGGTTTAGCAACCTGCAAGATGTCAGTATCATAGTTTGCTGAATCCCATTTCAAACGAATAACACTGGTTCCCACGGCCTGGGAACACCGAGCTGCAAAGCTGTGGCGAAGTACTCCTGGGCTTGTAAAGCAGGGTCCGCCTTGGCTCAAGATCCCCCAGTCACAGGAACTCCCTGACACAGGAACCCACAGGAACCCACTGGCCGAACCCCCTCGCACCTGCAGCCACCAGCACAAGACCCACCCCCCTTGGCACAATACCCCAGGCTGAAGTCCCCCCCAGCACCAAACCCCCCCTGGCACAATGACCTATCCCCATTTACACAAAACCATCCTGGTTGAAAGCATTGGTGGTCTGGGATGGTCTTTGGGCAGGAGTGAGGCCCAGTTGCTTCTGCCCAGACCAGCATCTTTAGTAAAATGGCACCCCTAGTAGTAGTCTTGCATGACTACCAATAGGGTCATGTTTCCTTATAATTTGGGGTTATTTTACTGGTGCTTTTTGTGACTTTAGGTGTATCACTGCAATTCATATTAGGGTATTTGCATAGTAATAAGATCCTAACATGCATTTGCATGTTTTGCATCTCATTACTACCTAACCCACAGTGACTTAAATATGCTATGGTAGTGTTAGGGCCATTTAATTTGCATTAAGTGCCAAATAGCATGACCTAAGTCATCCTGAAAACCTGATTGGCTAGATTTGTCCAGAGGACTGGATTGAGAAACCCTGGACTAGAGGGACCCCATATCTGACCCAGTATGGCAATTCTTATATTATTATGCTTATAGCCTTCCACTTAAGTCCACCTGTTTTAAGTGTGATTAGTTCTTTTTTCAGTCCCTGACCTGCCTGACTACAGATAAAAACCAGCTGTCAAGTTCTGGTTCCAATCTGTACTCTGACTCTGTTGCCTCCATCTTCAGATCTGAATGCAAGATCCATATTCATTTCTGTTCTACCTTCAGTTATTTCCAAGTTCAAAGTCTGGGATTCTGGCAGACATAGTACAGTTTCTGACCCTTGATCATTCTCCAGCTTTTTACCTGGTCCAGCCTAAACACACTCAACCAGGGATTAACACTTCTATGAACCCCATAAGAGAGTGAGGCTTCAAACACTGATGTTATAATTCACCTGTGGATAAATGACCTGGCCAACAATAGCAAGTTTACAGCACAGAGAGCATTCCAGAAGCTTGGGGAAGAACTGAAATCTGTGGTTCAGACTGTGGCTTTTTCTGAAGTAATTCCTATGTGGGGGAGGGGAGAGGAAAGACTACGCAAAACAGAGGAATTCAATTAGTGGCTTGAGTCTTGGTGTAATACGTGGAAAAATAACAGGCTGTACTGTAATGATGGGCTACATCTTTCTGTGATGGGAAAAAGGATCCTTGGAGAGAAATTCAGATAAAATGTTTATAGACATTTAAACTAGAGAGTGGAGGTGACAAAAAGAAACAAGGGATTTTGGAAAGTCACCCCCAGAATAAACATGATGGCAGAGGGAAAGGTCATGTAAATATAGTAAACCACCTAAACTTACTAAGCACATGGAAAGCTATGTGCACAACTGCTCGTAGTCTAAGTAAAAAGGTTCAAGACTTGCAAGCCCTGATATTTGAAGGAGACTGAATATCACCCAGTAAATATTTTGCCACCTTTGAAAATATGTACATCTTACAGCCTTTTGTCTCGTGTCTAATATATTTTGTTTTATGTTTTGTTCTGATTATTCTCATACTGTCATTTTGAATTAGATCCATTATTATTTACATGAAAAATACACCATGACCAGGGCTTTTTTTGTGTGCCAGTACCAGTAGAGATGTGCAGTTGTGTGAAACAGTCTGTACTTCGAAATTGTACCAGCCTCAGGTCAACCAGCATTATTTTTATATACCAAAGTGGTGGAATCAAATCTTGCCCCTCTCTACTATTCTATTCCATACATTTATTTTCTTCTCCCTTTCCAATGGGAGTCTGAGCAGAGTACAAGTCAGAAAGAAATCAACATAATTAGCTGAGAATTACAAATATTTTCTTTCAACAGTATATATTAAACTCCAAAAATGCCTCAAAAATAAATAAGATTTTAACATTTTATGAAAAAGAATTATAGAGGAACCATCCTAAGCTGCAAAGGGCAAGAATTCCAAACTTTATTTTCCTTGAAAATTAAAGGCATTTATCTAAAATGCATCAGTACCTTACATCGCATTGGACGTTATATATTCCTTTATTTCTTTATCCCTTTTTGTACCTGTTTACTCTAACCTTACCTAACCCTATTTTAAATTGTATTTGTTTAACATCTACCGGAATTGGCGATCGCCTTTACGGTATTTTGTAAGCCACATTGAGCCTGCTAATGGGTGGGAAAATGTGTGATATAAATGTTACAAATAAATAAAAATTACAGAGACATGGTTCAACGATTCCCATGAATGGGATGTGACCGTAACGAGCTAGAATCTTTTTAGGAAGGATAGAGAGGGCCGAAGAGGTGGAGGAGTGGCTTTGTATGTGAGAGACAATATCAGAGTGGCTGAAATGCAGGGAACCTGGGGAAAGGAAGAAGCTTTATGGATCATCCTGGAACCTGCATCCTCATGGGGATTATCTACAGACCTCCTGCACAAACTGAGAAGTTAGACAAGGATCTGATAGAAGATATTCAAAAGATTGGTATGAAAGGGGAGGTGCTACTGTTGGGAGATTTCAATTTATCTGACATGGATTGCAATGTCCTGTCTGCGGAATTGGAAAGAAGAAGGGAGATTGTGGATGCCTGTCAATGTGCATTGCTCAGACAAATGGTGATGGAACCCATGAGGGAAGGGTCAATGCTGGATCTAGTACTCATGTAATAGTGATCATCATACCGTATGGTTTGATATAAGGGTGAAGGCGGAGTGCGGACGCACAAAACTCAAAGTACTGCATTTCAGATGTACTGATTTTGATAAAATGGGGGAATACCTGAAGAATGAGCTGTTGGCATGGGAAGGCACAGGAGATGGGGAAAAACAGTGGTCCAAGCTAAAGGCTGCTCTAAATATGGCAACTGATCTTTTTGTGAGGATAGTAAACAAAAACAAGGGAAGTAGGAAGCTTATATGGTTCTTCAAACAAGTAGCTTAAAAAATAAGAGCAAAATAGGCTTTGTTCAAGAAATACAAAAGAACGCAATGAGAGGATCATAGAAAAGATTATCGGATTAAACTCAAAGAAGTGAAGAAGGAAATACGGCTAGCGAAAGCGTGAACAGAAGAAAAAATGGCTAAAGATGTAAATAGAGGTGACAAGACCTTTTTCAGATATATTGGAGAAAGGAGAAGAGATAGGAATGGAATTGCGAGACTGAAAGATAATGAGAATGGCTATGTGGAGAATGATGAAAATAAAGCGAACGTGCTAAACAATTATTTCTCTTCGGTGTTCACAGAGAAAAATCCTGGAGAAGAACCACAGTTGGCTACTGAGGGAATGTCTGGGAATGAAGTGGATACTGCGCCATTTATGGAAGAGTTTATAAACAGCTTGAGAATCTGAAGGTGGACAAAGCTATGAGGCCAGATGGGATACATCCCAGGATACTGAAGAAGCTCAGAGAGGTCCTGGTGGGACCTCTTAAAGATTTAATAGATCTTTACAGACGGGAGAGATTCTGCAGGATTGGAGATGAGTGGATGTGGTCCCTCTTCACAAAAGTGGAGACAGGGAAGAAGTGAGAAACTACAGACCGGTAAGTCTCACGTCGGTAGTAGGAAAAATAATGGAGTCGCTGCTGAAAGAAAGGTTAGTTAACTTTCTAGAAATCGACGGGTTACAGGACCCGAGGCAACATGGCTTTACCAAAGGAAAATCCTGTCAAATGAATCTTATTGACTTCTTTGACTGGGTGACCAAAGAACTGGATGAAAGACATGCTAGATGTAATCTACTTGGACTTCAGCAAAGCCTTTGATACGGTCCCCCACAGAAGACTTATGAATAAGCTGAAAGGGTTGAACTTAGGACCGAAAGTGGTGAAATAGATAAGAAACTGGTTGACCAACAGGTGTCAGAGGGTGGTGGTAAATGGAATCCGCTCGGAGGAAAGGAAGGTGAGCAGTGGAGTTCCTCAAGGGTCGGTGCTGGGGCCTATTCTGTTTATTATATTTGTGGGAGATATTGCTGAAGGGTTGGAAGGAAAGGTATGCCTTTTTGCAGATGACACGAAAATAGCCAATAGAGTGGATACCTGGAGGGAGTAGAAACGATGAGAAAGGATCTACGAACCTTAGAAGAATGGTCAAGGGTCTGGCAGTTAAAAGTTTAATGCCAAGAAGTGTAGAGTGATGCACTTGGGGTGCAAAATCCCAAAAGAGAGATACTGGATAGGAGGGAAGAGATTAGTAAGCTCGACTCAGGAGAGAGACCTTGGGGTGTTGGTGTCTGAGGATCTAAAGGTGAAGAAGAAATGCAACAAGGTGACGGCCGTGGCCAGAAGGATGCTAGGCTGCATAGAGAGGGGAATAAGCAGCAGAAGAAAGGAGGTGTTAATGCCCCTCCACAAGTCGTTGGTGAGGTCCCAACGACTTGTGTTCAGTTTTGGAGGCTCTATCTTGCTAAGGATGTAAAGAGACTGGAAGTGGTGCAAAGAAAAGCTACAAAAATGGTATGGGATTTGCGTTGCAAACCATACGAGGAGAGACTTGCTGATCTGAACATGTATACCTTGGAGGAAAGGAGAAAGAGGGGTGACGTGATACAGGCGTTCAAATATTTGAAAGGTATTAATCTGTAAATGAACCTTTTTTGGAGACGGGAAGACAGTAGAACTAGAGGACATGAATTGAGGTTGAAGGGGGACAGACTCGGGATGAATATCAGTAAGTATTTTTTCATGGAGAGGGTGGTGGATATGTGGAATGCCCTCCCATGGGAGGTGGTGAAGATGAAAACGGTAATGGAATTCAAACATGTGTGGGATAAATATAAAGAAATCCTGTTTAGAAGAAATGGTTCCGCGGAATCTTAGCAGAGATTGGTTGGTGACGCCGGTAATTGGGAAACAAAACGGGAGCTAGGCAGACTTCTATGGTCTATGCCCTGATCGTGAGTGAATAGATAGGGATGGGCTTGATTGTAAATTTTAAGGGGCTTCGATGTTAGCTTCAGAACTTAGTACAAGAACAATACTGGGCAGACTTCTATGGTCTGTGCCCTGAGAAAGGCAAGGAGAAGTCAAACTCGGGTATACATATAAAGTATCACATACAATGTCAAATAAGTTTATCTTGTTGGGCAGACTGGTTGGACCATACAGGTCTTTATCTGTCGTCATTTACTACATTACAAAGTTATTATAAGAATTCCAAGGGCAGTAATCTGCCACAATGACTGGCCGAGCCCACTTCAGGGAGGCTCTTGCCAGGCTAATGCTAGGACCAGATATACCACCCCCAAATCTAATTGGGCATTGGGGTGTTGATATAGATATATATTTTTCAAAGTGGTATATGTTTTTTTTCTCTGTGTACTAATATGTAATTTGTTTCTGATAAGTTTCTCTAAAGACACATACAAATATTCTACAAAGCAATGTTCATGTTCATAAAATAATAACATAATATGCATTTGCCTTACTCTGTGCATGGCAATGCAATATCAATTAAAGTGATATAAACCTTTTTAGAAAATATGAACAGATTTGAATCATGTGATACATTTTATTCTGCTGTAGTTGGCTTCCTATATTTATGTATACTCTCAATTGTGGGTTACATTTCATTTAACTCAACATTTATAATTATAATCAGCTGATACCCACAATTATCCTTTTACTCATTGTTTGAATCATGGCAATTTTGAATTTAACACTGATATTTATGCTACTTAAGTTCAAGAAAAATGCATAACAAAATAATAAATGAAATCCATCAAATTTTTTCTTCACTGCTTTGGTTTTCTCCTAATTTTCTAAGGTGAAATTATTCTTACCCAATAATTTCCTTTACTTTAGTGAGCCATACCATTCTGCATAAGTGGGTGCAGCAGATGGAGATATAGAGAAAGCTAATCTTTACTAGTGACCTCACTGGTATAACCTAGTGGTGGTGAGTGGAAAGATACAGTATATATTTCCCAAAGTAGTAGCAGAAACATTTGTAATGCACACCCATGCCCCATCAACCACTGCACCAGCAATGAATATAAAGCAAGCATAACACCACAGAGTAGACTCGCTACCCTGCATACTCAACTATTATTTGAATTGTACTCTTCTGTTCTTAATTTTCTTAAAACTTTAAGGAAAGCGCAGAGCACCTGACGAGCCCCAGGCCTTAGCCTTCCAAAGGTGGGTTGCAGATTGGTACAACTGATGAAAGGAATGGAAAGTTTTGGGTAAGACATAATTTCACTTTCCTTGTTATCTAGCCATACTGTTCTGCATACAACTGGGTAACCAATGCTGGAGTCCGAACATTGTCTGGCAATGAGGAATACACCAGTGGCGGACATAAAAATGTTGACCACTGCAGGCTTAATATCGGCCAGAAGATGTCAATATGATAGTAACTTTCATAAACAACATGAGAGAATGAACCTTGTACTTGTATTTTGATATAGAAAACTGTCTTATTGAGAGCATATAAAAATAAAATACAAAACATGGAACATATGCAAATCACTAGGTTATATGAAATGACAACACAGTCTGTTGGGGATTGTTTTCACCATGTTATACATACCAATAGAAATTCTTTTAAAGAAACCACAGCAACATGTTAAAAACAATATTTTCATAAAAACTGCAATTTGTAAACTGTGAAAAGAATTGTGGGCCTGGCAATGATTCTTAGCAGAATTGTAGGAAAATAAAATCTCACTTTACAGAAATGCTGCCTTATATAAACAATCTGCAAATTAAAACATAGTACATAAAAATCCTCACTACAAAATGTTGTTGTATCAATGATATAATTAACTACAAGGACCTTTTAAGTAACACCACTTTCCTCAGAATGAGGAGAAAGAAGGAAGATGAAACAGGGTTATAAATCGTGAATAAACATTCCTAATTATAAAATAAATCTGTTTGGTCTTCTGATCATTCTATAGGTGTCTCTAAAATAAAACTGCTAGTTTTCAAAAGTTACAACGCTAGTGCTGGTGAAAAAAAAAGCCTGTTAATTAACAAAACATGCTATAAATGTGTCTCTCACCAAACTAAGGGCTCTGTTTAGAAAGTGACACGATAGATTAGCAGTGAGCTGAATGCAAAAAAGTCCATTCAGTTCTTATGAGCTAAACCCAAACACACTGTACAGTTAAAAACCATGCACAAACACAGCCGGGATTGGTTCCTGCTTGGACACCCAGGACCAGGTTTTCACAAATGACTTAAGGCAAATTTTCTACCTTGCCATGTTTTTAAAATTTCAAGCATTACATCTTGAAAAAAGAAAAAGATGATTTTAAGTCAAAGAAAAACATACCATCAGAAAAATACAATAGTAAATTGTTACTCAAAATATTGATCTATTACTCATCTCTAGTCCAACATCTGGGGGCTTTACACAATACTAGAGGAAATCATTAATCTAAGATAACATAATAGCTTCTGACTTTAAGGTCATCAATAGAAATCAAACAAAATAAAATATGGAAAAGAAAATAAGATGATACCTTTTTTATTGGACATAACAATACATTTCTTGATTAGTTTTCGAAGGTTGTCCTTCTTCGTCAGATCGGAAAAAAGCAAATGTAGTAGCAGATAGTGAAACATCCAAGTATTAATTTGACAGTCTGGCAAGGTGGGAGGGAGGGGGTGGGTAGGAGGTATGCATGGGGACATCAAAGCATTTCATTGATATTCTAATAGGATGGGTGTGGGTAGGTAAGAGGAGGGTGATAAACAGAGAAATACAACCTTATGGTTTATAATGTGCTAGAAAACCCAGATCTTCCTTCAATACATATCATCCTACAATCAGATTCAAAATTGACTACTCCCCAGAAAAAGTCAATTTTTTGGACACCACAGTCTCAATCAGTGATGGCTGTATACAAACATCTATATATACAAGAAACCCACAGACAGATGCAGCTACCTCCACAACTCCAGCTTCCACCCTTCACATACAAAAAGATCCATTATTTACAGCCAAGCCACAAGATACCACCGTATCTGCTCGGACCCAGGGGATAGAGACAGACACCTTGAAACCCTGACTGCATCCTTCAAACAGAAAGGCTATAACCCCAAAATAATATCCAAGAATATTGCCTCCTCCCTCAAAACACCCAGGGAAAATCTGCTACAGTACAAAGAAAAAAAAGCCACAGACAGAATTCCCCTTGTAGTGACATACAACCCAGAGCTGGAGAAACTGAGGAAAATCATAAGAGACCTACAGCCCCTACTCCAGGAAAATGAATTACTGAAAGAGATATTCCCATTCCCACCAGTGCTGGCCTTCCGACAGCCACCAAACTTAAAACACAAGCTAATCAGAAGTAAACTCCCAACACAGACTGAACATGAAGAGAAGGGCACATTTCCCTGCAATACATCCAGCTGCAAGCTATGCCAAAACATTTCACAGGACCCCACAGTCATTCACAAGGGAAAAATACTCAACATAAAGGAATCTTTCACATGTTCATCTTCCAATGTGGTATATATCATTCAGTGTAAAAAATGTAACGAAGGATGCTATATTGGAGAAACAGGCCAGATGCTAAAGACAAGATTCAATCTGCATAGACATCACATGAAAATAGCCGGTGCCAGTCAGGCCCCCACTCCTGTGAGCCAACACTTTACAAGACCAGAACACTGCACCAGTGATTTCACAGTAAGAATCCTGAAAGGTAACTTTAAAACAATACAGGAATGTAAGACCTTTGAAGGCAGAATGATTGAATATTTTGACACCCAACAGACAGGACTTAATAAGGATCTGGGTTTTCTAGCCCATTATAAACCATAAAGTTGTATTTCTCTGTTTATTTCTCTGTTTATCACCCTCCTCTCACCTACCCACATCCATCCTGTTAGAATATCAATGAAATGCTTTGATGTCCCCATGCATACCCCCACCCTCCCACTCTGTCAGACTGTCAAAGTAATGCTTTGACGTTTCTCTTATATATACTATCTGCTACCACATTTGCTTATTTCCGATCTGACGAAGAAGGACAACCTTCAAAAGCTAATCAAGAAATGTATTAAGTTATGTCCAATAAAAAAGGTATCATCTTATTTTCTTTTCCATGTTTTATTTTGTTTGATTTCTATTGATGACCTTTAAGAGTGGACTAACACAGCTACCACACCTCTTGACTTTAAGGTAAAAGGCGACTGAGAAGGGCAACCAGAAATAATTACTTTCACGGAGTTGAAGTTGTTAATGTCCTTGGAATTGGTCTAGGTGACTCCGCCAGTTTAGCCTCCAAGAAATAGTTTAATTGTTTTGAATGAAAAAAACATACTTAATAGAATTAAATTTCAGAACACACTTACAGGGAAAGTTCAACCAAAACAAGGCACCTATTTGGAGAGCTTTGGGGCGAAGTTTAAGAAATTCCTGTCTCTTTTTTTGTGTGGTCTTTGAGACATCTGGGAACATTCGTATTTTGCAATCCAGAAAAAGTAGTTCTCTATGGAGAAAATACTGTTTAAGTACCCAGTCTCTATCAGGCTGTAGAATGAAAGTCACTTTAAGCGTAGCTGTTGTCAAGCCCTTTTTATCATCTTAAAGTATCTGAGTTAAGTTCATATCTAAGGTTTCTACAGGATGTTCTGTCCCCGTTTCCATTTGTTGTTCCATCTTACGAAACTGGGGGGGGGGGGGGGGGGGGGGGGTATGATTCCTCAGGAATTTTAAGCACCTCACTTAGATATTTTTTTAAAAGTTATTAAGGGTGAAATTGAAATGTGTTTAGGAAAATTAGTTAATCTTAAAGTATTGGAACGTTGATAGTTTTCCATAATATCACTTTTATTATGCAGGAAAAGATTTTCTTTTGTAAGATTTACTTGAACCTGTTGGCTATCTTGTATCCATTTTGAATTTACTTCAATTTCTTTACCCATTGTTAGCATTTTTTTTATCCATAGCAATAACCTTTTCTTTCTCAAGATTAAATTGCTGATTAAGGAGCTTGAATTTCTGAGAGAAAGAAGTCTCTAAGCCCAACAATGCTTCCCAAATATTGTCCAAAGTTATTATTTGAGGTTTTGTAGACAAGTATGACTTACTTAAAATTTCCAAACCTGACGTGGAGGTTATCGCTGGTTGTGCCACAAAGGATCTAAGATCTTCCCCAAGGCTTTCCTCTCCTCCTATCTCTCCCGCACTTCCCTGCGTGGAGATCGTCAGCGTCTCCAGGCTCGAGGCGGTGCCCGTGTCAGGAAACCCCCTCGACAGAGTCACTTTGGGTATTTCCTGGGCCTTCCTTGGGTCCTGTGCCGGCATAGGTGGAGGAACTCGCGACTCGGGGCTGAAAGATGTTTCATCTTCAAGTCGAGGATATGGCAGTCCTCTCCCCATAATCCCTGACAGCCAAGGAGCACCCACCAGTTCCTGGTAGGAAGAAGCGATCCAACGTCCCAGCAGCAGGTAAAACAGGCGTTGTGGGGCTGGCGCATTGTCTACCCCTCCTTTTAGGCATTATGATATAGAGGAAAACCGGCGTTAGGAAAAAAGAGTGTGTCGTGAGATGCGGAGCTGCTTCTTGCACAACTTACTCGGACGCCATCTTCTACCTTGCCACTTTTTACCTTGCAGCCAGTTTGTAGGATTACTTCCGTGGGGCCTCCTTGATCTCTTCCCACATTGTGGTTTTAACTTCCTCCCTCCCTGAGCCCCACTCATATGCAGACTAACATATTCTTCATGTGGCCTGGTAAAGGAGTGCTCTTATGGGTAACTAGGGTTTGCCTAGGAACTTCTTCAAAAGGAACTGGATCAGTGGTTCCCAAACATGTCCTGACAGAACTGCAGCCAATCAGGTTTCTAAATATCCTCACTGAATATGCATGAAATAAATGTGCATGCAGGGGAAGCAGTATATGAATACAAGTCTCATGAATATTCATGGAAGATATTCTGAAAACCTGACTGGCTGGGGTTCCTCCAGGTCAGATTTGGGAATCACTGAAATAGAGCAGTTTCTACTACTTGACAAACTCCAGTCATAGGTCACCATGATGACTAAAAATTCAGACCTGGCACCTAAGGTTATCAGGCTGAGCCCAAGCACTTTTTATGCTTCTTTCCCCTGCCACACCCCACCACACACCTGCGGTTCTTCCAAACCTGTCTGCAGCTGGCTCGGGAACCATTCCTCTGCTGTGTCCCACCCCGGAGCAAACAGGAAGGTGTTTCAGCGAGGCATGGTGGGACATTGCAGAGGAATGGTTCCTGGGCCGGGTGTAGACAGCATGTGTTTAAGACTGCTGCAGCTGGCAAAAAAAACTGGTTTAAAAGCAATTCAGTGGACACAGGGAAGACACAGGGAAGGTGTTTGGACCTTTGAGGAGGGGAGGGGCAGGGAAGAAGGAAAGGTGCTGGACCTAGAGGAAGGAGAAGGAGAGGAAGAGTTACTGGATGATATTTTGGGGAGGGGGTGTCAGGAGAGTTGCTGGATTCATATGTGGGGTCAGGAGTTGCTGGACTTATATGGGGGGGGGGGGTCGGGAGAGTTGCTGGACTGTCCAGGGGAGGTAGCAAAAGAAAATCTGGACCTGCAGGGGGAGAGGGAATGGGGGAGTCAATAGAGTTGCTGGATTCATATGGGGGTCAGAAGAGTTGCTGGATTTGCAGTGGGTGGGAGAAAAAGAAAACCTTTGTAGGAGGTAGGGGGAATGGGAGGAGTCAGGAGAGTTGCTGGGCTCATGGGGAGTCAGGAGAGCTTCTGGACTCGCAGAAGGGGGTGTCAGGAGAATTGCTGGCCTGGTGATGGTGATGGTGGGGGGAAGTAATAGAAAATCTGGACCTGCAGGGGGTAGGGGGAATGGGAGAGTCAGGAGAGTAGCTGGACTTACATCGGGATCATGGATGTTGCTGAACACATATCTGGGGTCAGGAGAGATTCTGGATTGCCAGGAGGAAGAAGCAAGAGAAAATCTATACCTGCAAGGGAGGGGAATGGGGGGAGTCAGGTGAGTTGTTCGACTCATGGGAAGGGTCAGGAGATCTCTATACCTGTGGGGTGGGTGGTCAACAGAGATGCTGGACTAGCATGGGGAGAGACAAGTTAAAATCTGGATCTGTAGTGGGAGGGGAATGGGGAGAAGGGGAGAAGATCTACTGGGGGGACTGGGGAGAGAGGGGGAGATATCAAACTACCCAATGACAAGACAAATTTGGATAGGTTGGAGTGGGCTTTGATGGCAACTGCAGTAGTTGGAAAACAAGGACAGAGCTGGGCAGACTTCTATGGCCTATATCCCAGAAGCACCAAAGAAAGACCATGATCAACTATATAATATCATGTTCATTGTTGATTTAATCTTGATTTGAGAATGAATGTGACTGTTGGAAAGACTGGATGGACCATTCAGGTCTTTATCTGCCATAACTTACTATGTTATTATGTTACTATATTACTATCACGCTTATTTTCGAAAGAGAAGGACGCCCATCTTTCGACACAAATCGGGAGATGGGCGTCCTTCTCGCAAGGTCGTCCAAATAGGCATAATCGAAAGCCAATTTTTTGACACCTTCAACTGCTTTCTGTCATGGGGACGACCTAAGTTCATGGGGGTGTGTCGGCAGGGTAGCAAAGACGGGACCGGGGCGTGATTAGGAGATGGTCGTCCTCGGCCGATAATAGAAAAAAGAAGGGTGTTGTCCCTGATGAGCACTTGGACAACTTTACTTGGTCCATTTTTTTTCATGACCAAGCCTGAAAAAGGTGCCCAAACTGACCAGATGACCATCGAAGGAAATGGGGGATGACCTCCCCTTACTCCCCCAGTGGTCACTAACCCCATCCCACCATAAAAAACAAGTTTAAAAATACTTTTTTGCCAGCCTCTATGCCAGCCTCAAATGCCATACTCAGATCCATCGCAGCAGTATAGAGGTCCCTGGAGCAGTTGTAGTGGGTGCAGTGTACTTCAAGCAGGTGGACCTGGGGGGGGGGGGGGGGTTGGGGAGCTCAGCACCCAAGATAAGAGAGCTATGCACCTGGGAGCAATTTCTGAAGTCCACTGCAGTGCCCCCTAGGGTGCCCGATTGGTGTCCTGACATATGAGGGGGACCAGTGCACTACAAATGCTGGCTCATCCCATGACCAAAGGGCTTGCATTTGGATGTTTTTGAGATAGACGTCTTTGGTTTTCATTATCACCGAGGACGACCATCTCTAAAGTCGACCTAAATGTCAAGATTTGGGCGTTCCTGACCGTATTATCAAAACGAAAGATGGACATCCATCTTGTTTTGATAATACGCGTTGCTCTGCCCCTTCTCAGCACCGTCCTTATAGTTGGGCGCCCTTACAGATGGTCGTCCCCATTCAAAAATGCCCCTCCACGTTACCCAAGGGGGACCCAGGGAGGAGACTGAGAGATATGGGACTGTGAGAGATGGAGGGAAGAGAGGGGAGAGATGCTGGATGCTGGTCTAACCCGCTCTGCACTGAGAAAACTTCAAACCTTGCAAATTAGACTCCCGTGTCATGCAGGTCATTTTGATCATATTACTCAGTTACTCATGAATCATCACTAGCTTTCAGTTGAACAGAGAATTATTTTCAAAGTCTTGGTTCTTACATTCAAAGCCTTTAGAGTTGTTATGCCAGAATATCTGTCAATACCTACTGTCCCCTATTCCCCCAATAGAGTTTTATATTTGCTAAATGATCAGCATCTGGTGCTCCCAGGACTCAAGAGTGATCAACTGGAAGTCACCAGACATAGTGCCTTTTATTCCTGGCTCTTTTCTCATAGAACACTCTCCCTTTATATGAGTGAGTTTGCTTTCAAAAAATGTAAAGTGGCATTAAAAACATGTCTGTTCCACCAGGCATATAACAACAGGTAGGTCCAGGGCTCCACTCAGCAGTCACTGTTAATTAATTTTATTATTTTACTTATGTTTGTTTGTTGAATTTGTAATTTTATCTCTATCTTTCTTTGTTTTGCCTTTTTCTATTTTATGCTGCTTGTAGTCTGATTGGTTCTCTTTTCTTTCATATAAATTGGAGTTCCTTTCCATCATTTGCATAGCCTGTAAACTGCCAAGCTCTGCTGGTCAGTCTGTGTGCTATAGAAAATTTGTAATAAAATATAAACTATATGCACAGAGGTAGGGACACATGCTGCACTGGGTAATGGTGGTGGTGTGGGGGGGGGGGGGGGGTAGAGGGAATAGAAGGGAAAGAGAGAGATGCCGTCCTGTGAAGGAATGGAAGGGAGAGATACTGGACCACATGGGAAGAATAGGAAAGATGCTGAGCCATGTTGAGTGGAGAAGGTAGAGAGAAAGAAAGATCTGGACACAGGGAAGAATAGAGACACAGAAGGGAGATAATGGACATTAGGGGAGGATAGGGACAGGGACATAGAGAGGCAATGCTAGACCGGGAGAGGGTAGAGACACAGGACCATTGCTGATCTTGGAGGAGGGTGCTAGAGAAACAGAAAGGAAATACTGGACATGCAGGCTGCATATGGTCAGAGAGACTGGGGTGATGTTGGGCATGGGGGGATAGGAACACAGAGCGGTGATGCTGAACAAGGGAAGGGAGGTACACAGAATGGAGATGGGCAAGGGAAGGGAGATGCTGATCATGAGGGCAGGGCAGAATAGGAACAGGGGCACAGAGGGAAGATGGATAATAGAAATGGAGAAGAAATGTCATATGGACAGAAGACCCTGGCAATAAAGTTAAAAGAAGACAAAGGAAAGTGCAAACCATAGATGAGGCCAATAAAATAAAATAATCAAATGACCAGACATTTTATTTCCTATGTGATTAGAAAATGTCAATTTTTGGAATGTACAACTGCCAGAATTGATATCAGACATGGCTAAGGTTAATGGCAGAAATTTGAGAGGGGAACCCAAAGTTCTGTACTAGGCTATACCTTCTTCAGGTTCAGGCAGGCTTGGATCCCCCTCTGGCCAAGGAGTCAGTTACACATGCCCTGGCTACACCCTGCTTCTAATAGTATGCCTAGCAACTGGTTTATTTGCACAGTACACAGGGAAATGCATCTCTTTCTATTTCTCTGGTGGTCTTCTACATGCAAGATCTGACTTCTTGAAGTTTCAGTTTAATTTCTGTCTACATATTTGTATTTCTAGTTTGTGGTCACTTATTCTGTATTTGGTATTTGTGTTCTGGTTTGGTATTTGTGTTCTATGTGCATGACCAAGGCTAGGTATTCTATTCATCTGAATTTTCTATGTAAATATCTGTAGTAATTTGGCTTCTTTAGTTTTCCAAATAGATAAATTGATGTTTAGGGCCCACTGTAATATTTAGAACACTACCTTTTCGTAAGTATGGTCCTTGTTTTGGAACTTACTGCAGCACAGTAGATTTGCTTTATGAACTGAGTTACTTTTTTGTTGAGTTGTGTAAACTTTACAATATGCCTGTTATTGAGAAGATTTATGTTGTTTTAGTGAGATTACGCAAGGATCAGAAATGTCTTTATATGGTGAGTTTTACAAGGTAAAATATTGCTGACTGTATCAGGTATTTATTTATACTTGCTTTTAATCTCAGCCAGTCTTTGCTAACCGCAGGAGTGGCTTGGACTAAATAATGGTGTCCTTCCTTACTGCACAGGCATTCTTCACATGCTTATCAACTCACTATGGATTATTTCCCTCTGCTTTCCTGTTTTTATTGTAGTTTTTTTTCTTTTCTATTATGAATTTTTTTAAAATTGTGAACTGCCTTAGGCGATATATAAAATATTAATAAACTTGGAAACTTGAGATAAGAGGGCGGGGGGAAAGGGTGCTGCCTGTGTGGGGTGCTGGGGAGATTAAAAAAGAGTGTTAGCTGGGGAAAAAAAGAGAAAGGGATATTTTGGTTGGCTCTGAGGGTCGTGTTAGCTCTATGTGTTTTTGTAGCGGGGAGGCAGAGAGAAGAACGGGCTAGCTGTATATATGTAGGGGCAGGGACAGGGAGGAGCATGTTATCTGTAGGTGTGTGAGGCAGAAAGAGATGGCAGAATGCATGGGGGGGGGGGACAAGAGAGGGGGATAGGCTGTTTTGTTTTGGGGTAAGAAAGAGGTAGCAGTGGCAATTGATTGAGAGGGGGAAGATAGATGAACAGGCTGGCCATGTTCATTGAGAGAAGAGGGAGGGACAGGATGGCTATATATGTGTGTGGGGGGCACAGATAGCAATATTTGGGCTGTAGGTGTGTGTTTGAGACAGAAGGCGGTAGCAGTGCACATTTAGGAAACAAAGAGAGAAGGGGACAGCTGGCCATGTGCATTAGGGAGAGGCAGAGAGTGGGATAGTCTGGCTATATGTGTGTCTGTGTGTGGGGACAGATAGCGACATTTTGCCTGTACATTTTTTATGGGGGTGGTGCAGAAAGAGGTGGTAGTGTACATGGCAATAGGGGGGATGAAAGAGAGGAATGGGCTGGCCATGTTGAATTGGGGGTAGAGAGAGCAATAGAGAGGAATGGGATGGTTGTATATGTGTGTGTGGGATAGTGTCAAAAGAGATGATAGTATGCATTGGATGAGGGGGCAGAAAGAGATGGAGAGGCTGGTCATGTGCATTGGGGAGACAGAGGGAGAGATGGGCTTGTTGTATGTATATGGTGTGGGGACAAAGATGGATATGCTGGCTATAGGTGTATGAAACGTGTGGGGCAGAAAGAGGTGGCAATGTGTATTGGGATAGAGCATGGTAGCAGAAGATTGGAAGGTGGCCAATGTAATGCTGATTATTTAGAAAAAAGTTCCAGAGGAGATCCAGGAAATTAAAGGTCAGTGAGCCTGACGTCAGTGCTGAGCAAAATGATAAAGAGGGGCATAATCGAACGGGGACAACCATCTCTAAGGGCGCTTATCTGTAAGGACGTCCCGGCGAAGGGGCGGGGAAACCGCTATTATCGAAAGAAGATGGGTGTCCATCTTTCGTTTCGATAATATGGTCGGGGACGCCCAAATCTCAACATTTAGGTCGACCTTAGAGATGGTCATCCCCGGTTTTCGGCGATAATGGAAACCGAGGACGCCCATCTCAAAAACAACCAAATCCAAGGCATTTGGTCATGGGAGGAGCCAGCATTCATAGTGCACTGGGCCCCCTCACATGCCAGGACACCAACCGGGCACCCCAGGGGGCACTGCAGTGGGCTTCACAAATTGCTCCCAGGTGCATAGCTGGTTAAAGGATAGAAAATAGAGAGAAGGGTTAAATGATCAGTATTCTCAATAGAGAAGTGTAAATAGTGAAGTTCCCCAGAGGTCTGTGCTGGAGCCACTGCTTTTTTTAAAATTTTAAACAGGAAGCTTTATTGAATGAATCTACCAAACATATAGTTGCAGACATCTACAGTGGGGAAACCACATAATGTACAGATTGATTACAGCTCATGGACTCCACAAAGGTGGCTCCATTTTATATAACGAAAGTAATCCCGTCTTTTTAGTATGGAACCACTGCTTTTTAACATGTTTGTAAATGATCTAGAAATGGGAGTAACTAGTGAGGTAATTAAATTTGCTGGCAACACAAAGTTATTCAATCGCAAGAGGATTATGAAAAATTACAAGAGGACGTTATGAGACTGGGCATCTAAATTGCAGATGACATTTAATGTAAGCAAATGCAAAGTGATGCATTTGGAAAACAGGAACCCAAATTATAGCTAAGCAATGCAAGGCTCCACGTTAGGAGTCATTGACCAGGAAAGGGATCTAGGCGTCATTGTTGATGATACTTTTAAACCTTCTACTAAGTGTGCAGCGGCGGCTAAAAAAGCAAATAGAATGTTAGGTATTATTAGGGAAGGAATAGAAAACAAAATTAAGGATGTTATAATGCCTTTGTATTGTTCCATTGTGCAACCACACCTCAAATATTGTGTTCAATTCTGGTCACCACATCTCACAAAAGATATAGTGGAATTAGAAAAGGTATAGAGAAGGGCAGCGAAAATGATAAAGGGGATGGGATGACTTCACTATGAGGAAAGGCTAAAGTGGCTAGCAGGGCCGGTCCTAGGGTCTCTGGCGCCCCCCTGCAGACTATGAGTTGGCGAGCGTGCACACGTCCCCCCCCCCCGCATCTCCTTTCTCTCTTCTCCCACCCTGCCCCTGTCCAGCGATTCTCCTTCACCCCCATCCCCCTCCCATTCATGGCCACCTGCCCACCCTCTTCTCCCCCCAACATCCCCCTTTTTCTTCTTGCCACCCTGCGTGGTTTAGGTCTTTTTTAATTTACCTCCATCCCAGCAGCTACATCATTTGAAAGCCCTGCCCCGTCTCTAGCCTTCCCTCCCTTCGTGAGTTCATTCCCTCAGAGTCCCGCCCTCGAGGGAATGACGTCAGAAGGCGGGACTCTGCGGAACAAACTCATGAAGGGAGGGAAAGCTAGAGATGGGGAAGGGCTTTCAACTGATGCGGCTGCTGGGACGGAGGTAAATTAAAGATTTAAAGCCCCAAGGGCGGTGCGGTATGGCGGCTCAGCGCCTCAGCGGCGCCCTTGAAAGCAGGCGCCCCCCTGCGGTGCTTACCCCGCTTACCGGGTTTGACCAGCCCTGGTGGCTAGGGCTCTTCAGCTTGGAGAAAAGATGGCTGAGGAGAAGTCTATAAAATAGAGGTCTGTAAATGAGTGGAGTGGAACGGGAAGACGTGAATCGCTTGTTTAATCTTTCCAAAAATAGTAGGACTAGGGGGCACACAATGAAGCTACAAAGTAGTAAATTTTAAACAAATCAGAGAAAATGTTTCTTCACTCAACGTGTAATTAAACCCTGGAATTCATTGCCAGAGAATTTAGTAAAAGCAGTTAGTTTAGCGGGGTTTGCAAAGGTATGGATGGCTTCCTAATTGAAAAGTCTATAGACCATTGTTAAAATGGACTTGGGGAAAATCCACTGCTTATTTCTAGGATAAAACAAACAATTGTGCCTGTGCTCTGTCGAGCATCAAAATATAACAAAATGTTTAAACACACATGAATACAAGTGTATTGCTTCTTCAGCTTATTGAGAGTGGAGTAGTCTCATATGTAACACACGATAAAGATTATTTGATTTTTCACCCAATGACTGGGTGTATTATCTGTGTGTATTGTCTAATCATTGACTGAACCTCCACCACCCTTTGCTAATCTTATATATAAAGATATATTTCTGTTTGTCAATATGCTAACATCTAATTTTATGTAGCACTTAGCTTGAACAAGTTGGTGCTCTTAAAACCCCGACAGGTCCCCGTTTCGTGGTTACTTTCTCAAGGGGGAGTCACCAGTTCTAAAACCAAAAACAAGATGCAGCACAAAGTTACTTACAAAATAGTTCTAAAGGCATATTAGTTGTATAATTACTTGTATTCTAAATAAAATTGCTGTTAGCTTACCAAGTAACAGTCTCAAGTGCAACTGCAGCATTACTCTGTCTCTCTCAAAAATGGCCACGGCGTCTTTTTGTTAGTGCTCAGCCATGCCAGCTGGTTGTGAAGCTAGCTTCAAAATAAAAGTCCTTAACACAGTCTTCAAACTAAATAAAAGCCCTGTCTAAGACTAGTATAGAAAACTGCCACTGTTGATATTCATCTTGTATGTCTCGAGCCAGCACTCCTTGATTAACCATTTGTTTGTGGCAAAAGTTTTAACATATCAAAAGATTTTTCTATATATTAGGAAAAGGAGAAAATTGAAAAACATTGAAAAAAATATGTTGAACTTGGTGCCTATTAATCACTCTAGAACTGATATGGAAATATTCCAATACCAGTGTACGTGTTTGTTATAAACCATACAACCAGAGACAAGGACTGAATAGCTCACTTCTTATATCAAAAGGGGAATATTGTGTTAGAAAAAACAACTCCACTGTGTGTAAGTGTTCAAACCCCTTGGTTCTATAGTATCCAGTGTAAAAATCCAAAAGGTTTCACGCTGTAAAATTTTTCTGTTTAAATCACCTCCTCTAGTGGAGGGAATCACTTGTTCAATCACCATGCATTTAAGATCTTCGATGGTATGATTTTGCGATGTCCAATGTTGTACCATAGGTGCTCCAAAATTTTGTGCAGTAATTCGTGAACGGTGTTCAATCAGTCTCTCATGTAGTGACCTCATTGATTTCCCAATATAATATTTGTCACATGGACATTTAATGTAGTAAATAATGCCCGTGGATCGGCATGTAGTTCTGCACTTTAATTTATAACTCCTGCCGTTGCAGACGAAATCTGTCCCTTCAATGGTTGTGGGGCATGTTTTGCAACGAGGTTTCATGCATTTAAAGTGGCCAAAGTTGCCTACGTTGTCAATGGGAACCATAGGTAAAACCGCTGGACTTAAAATTTCTTTCAGATTTTTGGAACGTGAAAATGCCATCCTGATGTTATGATTTGTGAACACTGGATGTGCTTTAATGATGTCCCAATGGCGGCGAATAATAGCAGCAGTGGCCTCTCCACCCGGAGTGTATCTTGTCACAAAAGTCATGATCTGTCCATCATGTTGTGTCCGTGGTGGAGATTGAAGCAATAATTCTCTGTTGTTGTACTTGGCTCTGGTGTAGGCTCTCTTGATGGTTTTGTGTGGATAATTTCTCTGCAACAACTTAGAACCAAAAAATTTAGAATGTGCTTTGTAATCGGCATCTGTAGTACAAATACGCTTAAAGCGGAGAAACTGAGAAAATGGAAGACTTCGTTTTAATGCTTTGGGATGGCAACTGCTGTATTCTAAAAAAGTATTCCGGTCAGTGCTTTTAACAAATACATTGGTAACAAATTGCTTCTCTGCAAGAAGAATCTCAACATCAAGAAAATGTATCTTGGATTCTGACCACGTTAAGGTAAATTGGATTCTGGCATGACATTGATTCAGCCAACTATGAAATGACTGTAATTGTTCGATACTACCATACCACACAATGAATATATCGTCGATGTAACGTTTCCATGTCCCTAGCATGTCATTGTAAGGAGATCTAGCTAACCATTTATCTTCAAACTGAGCCATAAAAAGATTGGCTAGAGTGGGAGCGAATGTCGCTCCCATAGCCACACCAGATTTTTGTTTATATAACTCATTTTGAAAGCAGAAAAAATTACTGCATAATGCTATTTCTGCCAGTTTACACAAAAAATCAGTGGGGACTTGATGTGGACTGGGACGGTTGTTTAAGGTTTCACCAATAACTTCTAACAATTCATTTTGAGGAATCATAGTATATAGAGATTTTATGTCAAAGGTTGCCATAATAATATGTGAATCTGGTAACTGTATATCCTGCAATATATTAAGAAAATGTGTAGTGTCCTTAATGTATGTGGGAGTTTTTTTCACCACGTCTTGAAGGAATGTATCTACATATTGGGACAAGGGTTCAAGCAGTGAGCCACGGGAAGACATTATCGGTCTTCCTGGAGGGTTACTTATGTCTTTATGAACTTTCGGTAATGTATACAGAACTGGAACGATGGGAAACCGCCTGTTCAAATAATTGAACTCCTTCTTGTTTAGAAATCCTGCTTCCTCCGCCCTTGTGGTTATTGCCAGTATGTGTTCTTGGAGCTGTTTTGTGGGATCCTGATCTAATTTAACGTACGATGTCGTATCGGCCAATTGTGAATGGATCTCAGTTATGTATTGAGATCTGTCTAAAATTACAGTAGCCCCGCCTTTGTCGGCCCGTTTAAATACAATGTCAGTGTTTTTTCTCAACGATTGTAGGGCTTTACGTTCATCTCGGGTCAGGTTATCATGGAAACGGTGTGATTTATTATTATTGATGTTATGTAACCTACCCACATCTCTTAAAACTAGCTGTTTGAACACTGATACTATAGGATCGATCGGGATGGGCGGGATCCATTGGGATTTATCTTTAACTCTAGAAGAGGAATCATGTCTGGCCTTATCATTGAAAAAAATCTTAAGTTGCAAAGTACGAATGAATTTTTCAAGGTCAATTCTAAATTGAAAATTGTTGAAAAATTGAACAGGTACATATGAAAGGCCTTTGGAAAGCAGAGAAATTTCAGTCGAAGTAAAGGTATGTGTCGACAAATTCATTACATTCTGATCTATTGGAACTGGGACCGCGTCTGTGGACGTGGCCTGGATATACCTCTGTTCATGCCTCTCCTGTTGCCTCTTGTTCTTGTTCTTGTCAGTCTTGTTTGTCTGTGGTCTAAAAAATCATCAGTATCATTCCCTGAAGAACTATCTGTGAATTGAAAAGCTTTAAATGCCACCTGTCTATGGCCGGTGGCTGGCACATTAGATGTGGATGTATCTGTAACTTGATTATCTTTGCTGTACATCCATGGATATACACGTCCTTTTGAATAGTCACCTTTATCCCTCGATAATTTCTTCAATTTTGTTTTCCTTAATGTCTCTTTAAACTGTTCTAAATTTTCCTTTAATTGTGCGTATTTGGAAAGAAAGACTTGCTCAGAGACTCCCTGTTTGATCTGTTCTAATTCCTTGTCAAGAAGATCTTTTTCTTGTTGTAATACTGACTTGGACTGTTCAATAATCAAAAGCATGAGGTCTAAAGAACATTTGT